>NW_024720773.1:6682500-6956197 GCF_018991925.1 Homarus americanus | reverse complement strand
TGAATTGAATTTAAAACAGTTTATTTAGCCAGAAAATCACAGATGCAGAGTGGATAATAATAACAATATTAACATAGCTGGCTCAGTTGAGAACCTGAGCTCTTCGTTGAGGACACCTGATATACTATACATTTATCTCAAGGAAGTATTATGTAACATTTAGTATCATGTGGAATAGTACAATAGCATGGTGGTAATAAGAACATCTCATATTGTTACCACGGTTGCCTTTGTCTACTCGGCAGTAATTGGGGACCTGGATGTTAATCGATATGTGGAATGTGTTCCGGGGTAATGGATAGTCAGTGCAGTTGGCGATTTGTCCGGTCTTCTGGATTATTCCTGACCCTGGGCAGCAGTGCAGCTCGGTTAACTTAGGGTGGTTGTTGTGTTGGCGACAGCTTCTACACCTTAAAAACCTTGGGCCGGCCATCCTCTTTACACGAGGTGCAACCATTAGGTAGGTAGGTAGGCCAGGCTCTCGCATGGAGGTAGGCCAGTAGGTAGGCAGGCCGAGCGTTCGGTAGGAAGGCAGGCTGTCAGGCAAACAGGTAGCCCTGAGGCAGGCAGGTGATTTACAGAGCTGAGCTACTGTAGTATGTGGTCTACGGAACTGGTGTGTTGTTATGTATGTGGTCTACAGAGTTGAACTGTAGCCTACCAGGATATTTACACTGTAGCATCCACGAACCCAACATAACCCAGGTTATCTTATGTTAGTGGATGCCACAGTGTAAATATCAAGGTAGACACAACTCCAGCTTTGTAGACCACATACTACAGTAGAGCTTCAGCTCTATAGACTGCACATCAGTCAGCTCTGTAGACTGCATATTACAGTAGCTCCAGCTCTGCAGACTACATGCCATAGTAGCTCCAGCTGTGTAGACTCCATACTACAGTAGCTCCATCTCTGTAGACTACATACTATAGTAGCTCCCAAATAACAACATAAGCATCTATTTGTAATTTTTTCATTCATGGTGATGTAGCCTCAGTCATCTGGTGTTGGTGGTAATAATGTAGCCTCAGTCAGGTGTTGGTGGTGGTAAAGTAGCCTCAGACATCTGGTGTTGTTCGTGGTAATGTAGCCTCATGTCATCTAACGGTAGTGGTGATGTAGCCTCAGACATCTGGTGTTGGTGGTAGTAATGTAGCCTTCTGCCATCTGGTGGTGTTGGGGGTGGTGGTGCTTCCTGTCATCTGGTGGTGGTGGTGCCTCATGTCATCTTGGTGGTGCCTCAGTCATCTGGTGGTGATGGTGCCTCCTGTCATCTGGTGGTGGTGGTGCCTCAGTCATCTGGTGGTGGTGGTGCCTCAGTCATCTGGTAGGTGGGTGCCTCCTGTCATCTGGTGGTGGTGCCTCCTGTCATCTGTGGTGGGTGGTGCCCCAGTCATCTGGTGGTGGTGGTGCCTCCTGTCATCTGGTGGTGGTGGTGCCTCAGTCATCTGGTGGTGGTGGCCTCAGTCATCTGGTGGTGGTGGTGCCTCAGTCATCTGGTGGTGATGGTGCCTCCTGTCATCTGGGTGGTGGTGGTGCCTCCTGTCATCTGGTGTGGTGGTGCCTCAGTCATCTGGTGGTGGTGGTGCCTCAGTCATCTGGTGGTGGTGTGGTGGTGTGGTGGCAATGTAGCCTCTTGTCATATGCTGGTGGTGGAGGTGATGTAACCTCAGTCATCTGGTGTTGGTGGTGGTAATGTAACCTCAGTCATCTGGTGTTGGTGGTGGTAATGTAGCCTCAGTCATCTGGTGTTGGTGGTGGTAATGTAACTCAGTCATCTGGTGGTGGTGCCTCAGCCATCTGGTGGTGGTGGTGGTGGTGCCTAGTCATCTGGTGGTAGTGGTAGTGATGTGTCTCAGTCATCTGGTGGTGGTGCCTCAGTCATCTGGTGGTGGTGGTGATGGTGCCTCACTCATCTGGTGGTGGTGGTGCCTCAGTCATCTGGTGGTGGTGCGTCAGTCATCTGGTGGTGGTGGTAATGGTTCTCCTGTTATCTGGTGGTGGTAGGTGTGGTGCCTCAGTCATCTGGTGGTGGTGCCTCAGTCATTTGGTGATGGTGTGTCAGTCATCTGGTGTTGGTGGTGGTGATGTAGCCTCCTGTCACCTGTTGGTGGTGGTGATGTAGCCTTCTCTCATCTGGTGGTGGTGGTGCCTCAGTCATCTGGTGGTGGTGGTGCTTCAGTCATCTGGTGTTGGTGGTGGTAATGTAGCCTCCCATCATCTGCTGGGGGTGGAGGAGATGTAGCCTCAGTCATCTGGTGTTGGTGATATAGCCTCAGTCATCTGGTGTTGGTGATGTAGCCTTCTCTCATCTGGTGGTGGTGGTGGTGGTGCCTCAGTTATCTGGTGTTGGTGGTGGTAATGTAGCCTCAGTCATCTGGTGTTGGTGGTAGTAATGTAGCCTCAGTCAGGTGTTGATGGTGGTAAAGTAGCCTCAGACATCTGGTGTTGTTCATGGTAATGTAGCCTCTTGTCATCTAATGGTAGTGGTGATGTAGCCTCAGACATCTGGTGTTGTTCATGGTAATGTAGCCTCTTGTCATCTAATGGTAGTGGTGATGTAGCCTCAGACATCTGGTGTTGGTGGTAGTAATGTAGCCTCCTGCCATCTGGTGGTGGTGGTGGTGATGTAGCCTTCTCTCATCTGGTGTTGGTGCCTCAGTCATCATGGTGGTGGTGGTGCCTCAGTCATCTGGTGGTGGTGGTGCCTCAGTCATCTGGTGTTGGTGTGTGTAGCCTCCGTCATCTGTGGTGGTGGTGGTGATGTAGCCTTCTGTCATCTGGTGGTGGTGGTGATGTAGCCTTCTCTCATCTGGTGGTGGTGATGTAGCCTTCTGTTTTCTGGTGGTGGTGGTGATGTAGCCTCTGTCATCTGGTGGTGGTGGTGGTGATGTAGCCTTCTGTCATCTGGTGGTGGTGGTGATGTAGCTTCTGTCATCTGGTGGTGGTGGTGATGTAGCCTTCTCTCATCTGGTGTTGGTGGTGGTGGTAGCTTCCTATCCTCTGGTGGTGGTGGTGATGTAGCCTTCTCTCACCTTTGTGGTGGTGGTGATGTAGCCTCCTATCATCTGGTGGTTGGTGGTGGTGATGTAGCCTCTCTCACCTTTGTGGTGGTGGTGATGTAGCCTCCTGTCATCTGGTGGTAGTGTGTAGTGATGTAGTGGTGGTGGTGGTGGTAGCCTCCTATCATCTGGTGGTGGTGGTGATTTAGCTTTCTGTTGCTTGGTCGTGGTGGTGATGTAGCCTCCTGTCATCTGGTGGTGGTGGTGATATAGCCTTCTATTATCTGGTGATGGTGGTGGTGGTGATGTAGCCCTCTATCATCTGGTGGTGATGGTGATATAGCTTTCTGTTACCTGGTGGTGGTGGTGACGTAGCCTTGTGTCATCTGGTGATGGTGGTGATGTAGCCTTCTGTCATCTGGTGATGGTGAAGGGGGGACCTAGTTGAGGTGATAAGCATCTCAGAGGGCACTACTCAGTTGAGTGTCATTACTTGGAGGTGGCGGACGCTTGCCCCACAAGGGATCACAGCTCAAGATTGAAGAAGCTGCAAGTCCAGAAAACTGTGAGGGCAAACTTTTTCGGAGTGAGGGTTGTAAACTTTTGGAACAATCTACCAGAGAGTGTTGTGACGGCACCGAGTGTGAGCTCTTTCAAGACAAGACTTGACCGACACTGGAGCTGGTTCAGGTACATTCAGGAGCTGGTGCATGCCCAGTATTTGCCAACAGTGCGTGACAGAGACGTGACCGATCGCCCGGGCGGCTAGCGAGCCGATCTTTTGGTGAAAAAGATAAATGAAAGGGAAAAGTAATCAGAGACGTGATCGATCGCCCAAGCGGCTAACGAGCTGATCAGTGGCGAAGAGGATAAAAATAAAAGAGTTCTTCTGGTGACCTGACTGTTGCTGCTGCACCAGAAACACAAGTCAGGTTAGGTACAGGACAGGGCATCTCTCATTGTGGTTTCTTCACTAAACTCTTGACAAAGTACAGTAATTGTAACCCATGGACTGCATTGTCTAGTTAACTCTTCTAAGTGTAAATATCAATAAATTATTAGTACTGTACAATACTTGGGATGTATCAATTAATTGATAACTGCTACAGATAGTATCAATATTTTGCTGAATAATCAGTATCTGTAAACAAAGTACTGTATTAGTTTATGCCATTTCGCTGTCTGTTTTGGGTAAATAAATTACTCGAACATTTTTATTATGTGCAAAATACAGTAATTACGGAAACCAGTTACCGTAGTCTGTTAATTTATTATGGGAAGGTCACACTTGGCTGCCAATCATAATGTTTTATTGGATAACATGGCAGTGTCCTCTGTGGAAGTGTCTATAGCACTTCATTGTAAGGTAATGGATATATTATCAGGCCAGACAAAGTAGCTTTTGTTTAATATGAAGAGAAAAATAATCTGGTAAAGACTGTCACTGACGAGAAAGATTGTTTTATATGCTGTAGCATCGTTAAAGTACATTAGATATTTTATTGACCAATATTACCCAAATTAGAACTAAGAACGACCTGCTACAGTATTATCATAACTCTTACAATGAACGACATGGGTTGTTGAGGCTGGATAGGAGTTTTTATAACAAATTTAGTCAAAATGACAAAAAACACAATTTACAGAACAGTAAATCCTATTTTATTAAAGAATGAATAAATAATGAATAAATTTTCTAAAATAAGTCTTAAATATTAGAATAAAGTCGCTGTTGCTTACAAATGCGTGTCTTTTCCACCACCGTCTCTGTACAAGTAAACATTAAGCTGATGAAGAAAACTCGAGGATAATACAACAAAAATGGCCGTCATGAGGAGACTTTAACATCAATAATGAATGAATATAAATTTAGTAACACCGCTAGTTAATATTTTCTGGTCTTGGTCTGGTTTATGTTGTCTCGACCCTACTCTGACCTGACGCTCCTCTGACCGGACCCTTATTGCTTTCATTTTCACATCAATAGTAAGGACTTTTCCGGGCACCTTGGCTGGTTTACCAACACGAGACGAGGGCCGGGTGTAAAGGCCTGGGACTTGGGGATAGAAATCCCTTACCAGACTAATCAGGATCTTAATAAAGGAAAGTCAAGGACCATGGTTTTCTGAGGAATAACAAACAACCGTTTGAGATTGACATCTCTTTACTATAAAAAATATAACAAAACTCTGACACCACTCAACAAACATCAAGTAACAGGAGTCAAACAATTAATGCAGTAAACAGTTAATGGAGTCAAATTATTAAGGGAAGCAAACAATTAAAGGAAGCAAACAATTAATGGGAGTCAGCAATTAATAGAATCAAACAATTAATGGAATCAAACAATTAATGGAATCAAACAATTAATGGAAGTCAACAACTGATAGAATCAAATAATAAAAGGGAGTCAGCAATTAAAGGAATCAAACAACAAAAGAATCAAACAATGAACAGATATTTCCTACGGCAGTGGCCCTGGGGATGGGTTCCAGAACACAGTGATCCACTCTAAGGGGGAAGCGTCCGTTCAACTCCTCTCGAGCGACAGCGGCCGATGTGTTGATACAGCAGACAAAACACCGGGGCACAGACAGTGGAGAGGAGCTGGCGGTCGTGGCGGCAGTGGTAGTGGTTTGGGGTAGGTGCCCAGAGAATTGACAGTCGATAGGTGAAGGTCTGGGAAAACAGCCCACGAGTCCAGGACCTATGATGAGATCACAGCCAGAATTTGACGAACAGCGGTGTAAGGTAGTGACTGCACTTACGGCTGAGCAGGATCTGACGGCGACACAGGTAGAAGCGCTGTTCTCGCCTCTGTCCAACCCCCCCCCCAGTGATGGTCGCACCAGCAATCAAGCGAGTAAGCAGCAGTAACGAGCAGGAAGATCATTTCCGCCTTTACACCGGGTTATTTAACATTGATGAACAGACTAACGGCAAGTTTATTGTAACAGGTTTAGGTGTTGGTTAGATTATAATGTTGAGTTATAACATTAGTCTGTACTTATACTGTACAGTATATATTTAATATACACGGTATTCTTCCTGGATGGTTGCCGCTACCAACAGCCTTGATATTATTTACCTATAAATAGTTGACCACTTGATTGTTTAATAATTACTGGGTGTTGTGCCGGGTAGACTTAAACGCTGTAATAATAATTTAAAACCCAGCTGCTCTCTTATTGCAGCTTCAAAAATTCCTTAAGACTTATTGAAGCTGATGTATTTGTGGACGGCTTCTCTGCCACCAGAGTAAATTGTTTTGTTTAAATACTGTATTTGGCCGATACTTTGTTTATAGTCTGGCTTTGGTGGTGAGACTATATAGTGACTTAACTGTTTTACCTGCATGATAAAATTGACCTAAATTATAGCATTAACTCTGGCGGCAGATAATTGGGAGAGTTTTGAATGTGGTGATTAACGGTGCATCACTAATGTATTGTTCTTCAAGAGATGGAAAATTTACTCTTAGTGTGGATAAAGGAGAAAGAAATGGCAGGTGGTAACATTAGTGAAGCTATAATTTGTGAGAAGGCCAGACAATTGTTTGAGGACCTTAAAGCCAAGACTCCCAGTGGAAGTGATAGTGATGTGCCAGTGTTTAGGGGTACCTGCATGCTGAATAACACTAAGGTAAGATAAAGTACCGTATTTTTTACATTTTCCACAGAATTTTTTCAGTGTTAAGCGGTTGTATTTGGGGGCCTGGAACGGATTAATCCTATAACGAACGAATGGTATAACGAACGAGGTTCTGGAACCAATTACGTTCGTTATAGCATACCCCACTGTACTCATGTGCCGAACCTCTTGTGTCTACGATGGTACCACTTGTTCATTGTACTGTATAAGTTATATTCTAAAGAAAGCCTGGATGGTGGCAGCATTTAGATGTAAGTATAACAAGTAAATGAATGTGTAAGACTGCAAAAGAATGTGGCTTTCCCAGGTTAATCAACTGAATAGAATATTAGTAAAGCTGAGAGTAAAGGGAAGTAAGAATATTGAACAAATACAATAAATAAAAGAAAGTCTCAGAAAATAAAGAAAATAAAAGAAATATAAGCAAGAAGATCATAGAAATAGAAATAAAGTTAACAATTCGCAATATAGAAAGTTACAGTTGCGAGAGATGTTGTGGTTGTAAATGTCTGTACGTACGTACCTTTTACTTTTATCCTCTGCACCACTGATCGGCTCATTTACCATTTGGACGCTTGGTCACGTCTCTGTTACATACTATAGGCAAGTAATCCCATTAAACCAAGTTTACTTGCATAATATTTATTCCAGCAATAACTATTTTAGTTCTCTAACATCAAGAGTAATTGTATAGTAGATATATTTTGAGTAATAATAATATAACACCAACATTATTTTGAAATTTGTCAACATTGAGTTGAGAACACACACCCTTTGTTTGCTTTTGTTTAGAGTGACCATTACAACCAACATGGTACCACAATATGGAAAGCTAATTCTTATCTCTCTTTCTCTCTCCACACACACACACACATGGTCAACTATAAGATAATAAAACACATGTAATTAAGATACATACAATTGATACAGTACAGTGCAATGGTGTGGGAACTCTTGTTTAGTTCTTGCTGCTTCACTCACCATGGTTGGATAACCAAAAGGTGAGCCATCCCCCTCCTCTAGGTTATTTCACCTGATAACTTAACATCCTAATGCTAGCTGATGAAATAGGCTGATGGTTAATCTTCAGGTTATATCTGTGGTTGATGAGAGTCAGCCTCAAGAATTAAGTTTCTCACACAATACAGCAGAAAGGTCTATGAGTCAGCTGGCAGCCAGGGCTCCCACTTTCAGGGAAATTGCCTCATTTTCCCCAAATTTTAAAGACCAAAAGAAAAAACGAGAAAATATAATAATATAAAAGAAGTTTCCTTTTGGTTCACTTGTACCATCTATAATAAACAACTCGTCAACAAACACAATTATGCATCAACTACATGAAGATAAACTAATGACAGTAACAGTACTGCCTACATGCACCAAATTAGTCCACTCACAGAACATCATCAAGACCCTAATTTTAAGAAAAGAAAAGCAGAAAATAGCATTGTCCAAAATAGAGAAATCTTTGAAGGAAGGCAAAAAAAGATAATATATTTTAAGGAGAAAATTGAATGTGGAATGTGTCATAACCGTGACATCAAACTTAGAATCTTGCTGAGCGAGGAGCCTCATACTGTGAGGGAGCAGGATTACCACTGCTGCTCGCAGAGACAGACGAGGGTCTCCGGCCCTCTGGTGCTGAGCTTGGACACTGTTGATCTGGTGGTTTGCCGGAAGTAAACTTGTATGCAGCATTGTCACCATTATAAATTTGCTGGTGCTGCAGTGGGAAGGTGGAAAGGCCCACTTGTGGCAAGGGAGCGAAACCATAGTTGTTGGCTGAATACAGGGGTGGAGCATGTGAACGTTCGGTGTAGCCGGGGCCAACTGTGGTCATGGGCTGAGGCCTGCACACACACAATATAATTTAGTAAGATTACAATACAGTACAGATGTTTATCAGATACTTGTGTGAGTTAACTTTACATACAGTAAACTCATTATATACCAGTACTATATCATTTAGATTCATGTGAGATGAAAACTTGTTATGCTCTGAGTAAAGTTAAATATTCACAGACCCATTTACTGAAGTCACAACACCAGGTGTGTGTGCGTGCATGTGTGTGTGTGTGTGTGTGTGTGTGTGTGTGTGTGTGTGTGTGTTTTAACAGTTAAAGTTATCTTATTATTCCAGGCAGATCAAACAAGCTGTAAAAGTTCATACATTCAGAAATATTAACTTTGTTAAATACTGTGATTAACATAACAGTGAACCAACTCAGGGACTTGGCCTCATCTTGTCATCAAATCAGCCTGGACCTCTGATGTTAGATCACTTGTGTGTGGTAATAAAACAATGGCTAACTGGGACAGAACATGTTCAGAAATTTGTCTGCCTAATTTTGAAATACTGTACTGTAATAATTTAGCTTGTACAACTACCAGAAACAAACAACATATAAAACAGAACACTCACCTTGACCATATGTACAAGGCAGTATACAGTGTCTTGGCAGTCGTGTGAATAATTGCACTGCATTACAACAAAAACATGGTTCTCACTTAACGATGTGAGAGACCTCACACATCAATAAGTGAAAGCGATGCTGTTGTAATATCATTATTCACACAAATTTACACAAAAAACTGTAAGGCAGCGTATAGACATTTTTGAGACACTGTATTGTGCAATGTTTACATATAATTATCACAAGACAACAGCACCACCACAAAGGTTCAGACTCTCAGTTTAATATTGTTATTATTTATTGAAATAATTTTTGTGTTTCTCTTAAGTTAAAGTTAAACACGTGATGTACTGTACCTTCATACAACTCGAGTTACAAGAAATATTCACTGTAAGAACCTTGTGAACTTGCCCCTGGATGGTCTTGATGAAGGTTATCTAGGTGTGACAGTGACCAGGTATGTAAACTTTGGGTGTGGTGTAAAGCTTGCACATGCGTGTCACCATGCAGGTGTAAAGCTTACATGTGTGTCACGATGCAGGTGTAAAGCTTACATGTGTGTGTCACGATGCAGGTGTAAAGCTTACATGTGTTACCATGCAGGTGTAAAGCTTACATATGTGAGTCACCATGCAGGTGTAAAGCTTACATGTGTCGCCGTGCAGGTGTAAAGCTTACATGTGTGTGTCACCATGCAGGTGTAAAGCTTACATGTGTTACCATGCAAGCATAAAGCTTACATATGTGTCACCATGAAGGTGTAAAGCTTACATGTGTCACCGTGCAGATGTAAAGCTTACACATGTGTGTCATCATGCAGGTGTAAAGCTTACATGTGTTACCATGCAGGTGTAAAGCTTACATGTGTCACCGTGCAGCTGTAAAGCCTACATATGTGTGTCATTGTGTAGGTGTAAAGCTTACATGTGCCACCATGCAGCTGTAAAGCAACACTTAAGTGTCACCATGGAAGTGTAAAGCTTATACAGTACATGAGTCATTGTGTAGGTGTAAAGCATACACAGGTTTCACTGTGCAAGTGTAAAGCTTACACAGGTATGTCACTGTACAGGTGTAGTGTACCGGAAGGCTGGGCGGAGGGGGGACGTAGGGGCGACGGTGTGGCGTTGCAGGCCTGAGGTGGGTGGGGCCCGGAAGCGGGGGTGAGGACCCTGGGAGATGTGGATGTGGTCAGTGCCATACACTGCCCCTAGTGTGGAGATGCCTGACGTCCTCCTGTTGAGCTGTGACACCTTGTTCCTTTTCTGGTGGTGCCTGAGGGACCAACACACTCTAGTACCCACCTACACCCTTCAACCATCATGCATTTCAGTAAACATTTGAGAGAAAGAGTGAGTGTGTCTCATGGGTATACAAGGTATACAAGGCAGTAAAGTGGCCAGCACTTGCACTTGACCATCTTCACTTTCCCAATTTGTAGTCAGGTACTCATTTACAGCTGGGTGGATAGAGAGTGCCCAGGGATTGAGTGGTGTATTCACTTGAGTTTCAGTAAAATTGTTAAAGAAGTTAAAAATTATTCATCATGTCCACTGACAGTAAAAGTACAATATACAGAAAATGGTAAACAGTTAGTGGATTTACCAGAGAATACTGTACCTTAAGAGAGATGTTAAAAAAACTTATTTCCATTACGAATCCTTAAGTTACATAAACTCTAGAGAAATACCTCAATATGTATGTGATTACATAAGAAAACGTCAATATTTAAGATGGTACAGGTAAGAAAGATAAACAAACCCACTTTTGCACAGTGCTGAAGATACAAGCGGTCCAGAACACGACAATTATAAGCCCTAACACTATGCCAGACAGGATGGGTGACAGGTAGTCCTCTCTGCCACAGTCACACACTAACATCTCCTCTCTATATTCACAGGGGCTGTTGAGAGATGAGAGAAACACACTACCATGCTGATTACTGCAGGTTCGAGTACTATAGAGTGAGTACTGTATATTGTGTTGAGTACATTAATTAAATATGAAAGGTGACAGACTAACAGGTGTGATATAAAACATTAATCAAAACCAGACAGGTAAATCCAATGTATTATAAAACAGTAAAATCAAACCAAACAAGTTAAACCCATTATGTCATTATAAAACACCATCTAAGACACGTATAGAGCTGAAGACTCACAAGGGACAGTCACAGGTCTTACTACTGAGGCAAATAAGACCTTCCACACAGTCTGAATCGGTGGAACACGGCTGGTTGGGCAGGTTGCCTTCTTTCACGACTCCCGGCTCCCCTGGCTCACACACACTCTTGTCCTTGTTGTATACGAAGTTTCTGTCCACACCCACACACATACACGTTATTAAGTTTTTGTTTGTTTACATAATGTTCAGTATAATGTTTTTCTTGTTTTGTTTATTTGTGTTTTTCATTTCAGTTCAGTGTACAGTATTAACAAATAAAAAGAGTTGTATATCATTACTGTATTCTTATTATTAGAGCCTGGAAGTTCAGGCAAAATGCCATATATGCTTATATTTGCCTTTTTTGTCACGTGAGTGAAATATTGCCTATTTCATTGAATTATGCCTATAATGCCTTATTTTAGTGTTTTGTCTGTTATTTTTAAAAAAAAAGTGAAAAATTATTTCCCTGTGATTAGTACGATTATATGGGAGAAATAATTTTTTTTACAATACAGTATACTGTATGCCTATTCCTGGCTCACTACGCCTGCCATGTTAGTGGAAAGTACCTCTTGTTATGCTCAGTGAAGCATCACTAATCCAAGGGTTGTCAGATGTCCTAATCGCGGGTGAAACGTGACTGACACGGGTGAAGCAATCAGTTCTCTTTCAAAGACGGAAGATGATACACCCACATAAACAATGCCCAAAACAAAGGCTTCCCTTAAACAAAAACTTTGCAGTTTAGTTTAAGAATTTGGTGATGTTTTGTCAACAGATGGCAAAGTGCTCTTTTGAAAATTCTGTGAAAAATCGATAAACTATGAGATGAAGTACTTTGTTTCTCATCTTTTAGAGACATGTAAGCATAAAACAAATGCTTCTCAAAAAGATGGTGAAAAGAAGACATGCCTTCTCTCAACATACACAGCAGCTTCCAATCGACAATCTCAGTTTTCAATGGACTTGTTTTTAATCGATGCTGGTATTCCTTTGTGGAAGGTGGAAAACAAATCATCTCTGAAAGGATTTCTAGAGAAATCCACCAAGGAAAGTGTACCATGTGAGGCTACATTAAGAAAAAATTATGTAAACCCTACCTTCGAAGGAATTCGTTGTATCTACTGTTAGTTTGTGAGAATTGTGGTACTGTACTGTTAAAGCTACCATACATGATATGTTTTTAGTTCACCTTAAAAGGAAAAATATCAGGATAATGTATATTGTGTAACCATACTACTCCTGTAGTACTTTATTGGTGTATGTTAACAAATGGGTATTTCTGTGAAAGGACATGACGTGTAGTAAAAATCTATTTAATTTTTCTTTCACATTCACACTACATTTGTTCATTTTTCCAGCTCAGAGGAATAGTGGCAAAATTAGAAAGGCACAATGTACAAAATAAAAGGTGTCCACGCCACTGTTAATCAAAAGGGTTAGATTATGTATTAAATTATCATTATTATTATTATCATTATCATTATTATTATCATTATCATTATTATTATTATTATTATTATTATTATTATTATTATTATTATTATTATTATTATTGTTGTTGTTGTTGTTATTATTATTATTATTATTACAGGGGATGAGTGTTTAAGGTGGCCACACCCAAGTATAAACTCCCTAAAATACACAAGACAAACCATCACAGTAGTACGGGTTGACTCTGTACTCACGAGGGGCAGGCACACATCCCGTTGACACAAATGAGACCTTCCAGGCAGTTATAGGAGGAGGTACAGGCCATGAGGTGTAGCTGAGGGTCCACACACACTAACCTCTCCTTCAAGTATGTGTAGTTCCTGTAAACACACACACACAATTAATAATTATAGTGTGTATAGACTTGTTTATAATGTTCACCACAATACTGATTTAAGTTGTTTACTCCTGTTTGTACACACAATACTATTATATAATCCAAAGTAATGTCGCAAATGTTATTATTATTATCAGTGTTTGAGGTTACCCCATGTCACACCCAGGTATAAACTTCACAATTATAATAAACTTGATGTATAAAGCCAACCTTAGAGAAACACAAGGAGATACAGAAGGTAGACACTGCACAGTACAATACTCACAAGGGGCAGGCACATAGGTCATTGGTACACAGAAGATTCTCAGGGCAGTTTAAAGTGGTGTTGCAGGGTGTGATAGGTAGGTTAGGATCCACACATGTATTCATCTCCTTCAGGTATGTGTAGTTCCTGTATATACATAAATACATATACATATACAGTTATGTTTATAATATTGTATGTGTGTATTTTCTAATGTTCATCACAGTTATACAAGGTGTCTATAAAGTCCGTGTGCAGTTTAAAATGTTTCTAACTTCAGTTCTATAGGAGATAAAATCAATCTGTAAAATGCAATAGAGAAGCAATTTATTCAAGTTTTTGCAACTACAATCTTAGGATTTTAATTTTCAACATATCCACCATAATTATGGATACAAAGCATAATACGATTTTGAAGCCATTCCGTATAGTGTGTGGTTGATTATCTAGAAAAATAAATAAATAAATTAGAATACATAAATTTCTTTGTTCGTGTTAAAACTTGAATAAACTGTCTCTTTATTGCATTTTACAGATTGTTTTTCTCTCCTATAGAACTGAAGTTAGTAACATTTTAAACTGCACACAGACTTTATAGACACCTTGTAATATTAAATTATTACTGTATTATAATTAATATATTACTGCAAGTGTTACTCTTTGCTTAGGAGTCATAGCCACCCACACACAGATACATACATAAACAAAAACACCTCCATTCTAACTCTTGCACACTACACTCCCATTATTCATACATAACTACCCACTATACCCAACTGCCCCAACACACACACACCCATACACCCTAACACCAGCACACACACAACCTCTCCCTAAACATAAACACATCTTGCCCCCAACCCCCACACACACACACACACACTAAATACCCAAAATATGACCCCTTAAATAAAGTACAGTATTGGTGCTGACGTACGGTCGACATAGACACATGCAGGTCCTGCACTCAGTGTTCTCAGCAGTAGAACACCCGCCTATCTTTGTCAGACAGCAGAAGTCGGCGAAATGGAGTTCTTTCTCTGTAACACACAAACATTGATCTGCTATCTTGGTACACTGTCTGTATACCTATACTCTCTAGGTAGTCTTAGTATTAGTAGCACAGAGCATGTGGAGAAAGAATCCAGAATGTGGACCAAGGCAACTTCACTCATCTGGTGTTCACAACATCGGAAAGGGATGGGACCTAATGCAAGATGCTTCTACGCTAGACTGGCTGAGGCGTTATCAGAACAGAAGCAGCAGCCCGAAGCTACATCGCACCCTGGTTGAAGTGTCACCTATCTTTCTCTCTGCTCAGTTCTGTTTCACTTTGCCCCAGGGGAACAAGGTCATCGATCTCTACACCAATAGTCACAGACAGGGACTATGAGGCAATAGTCATGAATTGACACACACATCTACTGTTTAACTAACTTAGCTAAGGTAGATACTTTTGTATTAGGATACTTAGGCAATAAAATGGTGGAGAAGGTATGGCTATAAGTGGAGGCTGGAGGACATAAAAAAATATAATTACTATTATCATCATTATTACAGAAGGTCAAAATTATAAGCGTAAACACACTCCATGGTTTCACAGTTACGTGGTCAACTTTTTGTGACCATCCATGTAAAAAGTCCCCACAGTTAAGTGGAGTCCACTCAAAAACTCTGAAAACTCCAGATAAAATCTACTGAATTTTAGCTGAAACGTTTGAAATTTCATCCTCTTCCTGGAGTCTTGCATGGACACACGTGTCCCCACGCCAGTCTCCCGCTTTGTTTCGTCTTTGTTGTATCTTTTCGTGCATGTTGTGGTGAATTATTTTATCATTTTTGTAGCCATGAGTTCTCAACCCAAACAGGGTGGTGCAGCGCTCAAAAGGAAGCACACTAGCCATAGTATAGAAGTAAAATAGAAGTGATTAGGTGAAAGAAGAGTGGGAGTGGACAATCTACCTAGACCTGTTTCCTTTTCATCCTCCAACTAATCCTCTATCCCCCAACACCCACCTCCATCAATCTAATCAAATCAAACATCTCTATTTTTGAAGCTAAGTAAATAAAAATATTTTATTGTTAACATTATTTATTTTTAAAACATTATAATAAATATTTTGTCTCAATGAGCCACTGGAGTGAGTGTGCACCAGCAACGGTTGCTGCGGACTACCAGGTCGCTGGCACAAACTACGTTGCCTCAACACACCGAACCCTATGAACTTTAAGGACGTTAAATAACTTATAAAGTTAGATCATTTCTTAAAATAATGTGTTATCAAATGTTGAACAAATGTTTCTAAAGTAAATAATTGTTAAAAGATATCATACAAAAAAAATTGAGTGTTGTGTACAAGGTCATAGACTCAATTTGACCTATTTCCACTATTTCTTATGGGATTAGTTTCCAGCTTTAAGTGGATAATAATCCGAAGCGTTTTTCCTGTCCCAATTAACCGCGGACAACAAGGACCCCTGTACTGTATTATTATTATTATTATTACTATTACTATTATTATTATTACTAGTAGTAGTAGTATGTAGTATAGTAGTATTATGGAACAGGTATAACATACTTGGAGACACCGTTGGAGTAGTGATGTTATCATAATCTGCACTGGTGACCGTGTTCGTATCCATGGTGGCGTCCGTGGCTTCGGTTGCATCCATGTCTGTTGTGTTGTCATTTGCACCTGGCAGGAGTAGATTATGAACCACTTAAACAAAACCTTAATTAATACACACTCACTCAGGTGTTATACAGGGAGGTGGCAGGATGGGTGATCGGGGAGGGTACCTGTATTTTCGTTACTAATTACTCACTCCGTCTCTTATTCGTTTACTTATAGGTGTGTCAATGCTACAGGTGTGTCAGTGTTACAGGTGCATCAGCGATACAGGTGCGTCAGTGCTACAGGTGTGTCAGTGTTACAGGTGCGTCAGTGCTACAGGTGTTTCAGTGGTATACGGTAGGTCAGTTCTACAGGTGTTTCAGTGTTATTGGTGCATCTGCTACAGGTGCATCAGTGCTACAGGTGCATCAGTGCTACAGGTGTTTCAGTGTTATAGGTCAGATCTACAGGTGTTTCAGTGTTATAGGTGCATCTGCTACAGGCGCGTCAGTGCTACAGGTGCGTCAGTGCTACAGGTGTGTCAGTGCTACAGGTGTTTCAGTGCTACAGGTGCATCAGTGTTACAGGTGCATCAGTGCTACAGCTGTGTCAGTGCTACAGGTGTTTCAGTGTAAAAGGTGCATCAGTGCTACAGGTGTGTCAGTGCTACAGATGTGGCAGTGCTACAGGTGTTGCAGTGCTACAGGTGTTGCAGTGCTACAGGTGTTGCATGTGTGGCAGTGCTACAGGTGTGGCAGTGCTACAGGTGTTGCAGTGCTACAGGTGTTGCAGTGCTGCAGGTATGGCAGTGATACAGGTGTGGCAGTGATACAGATGTGGCAGTGCTACAGGTGTGGCAGTGCTACAGGTGTGGCAGTGCTACAGGTGTGGCTGTGCTACAGGTGTGGCAGTGCTACAGGTGTTGCAGTGCTACAGGTGTTGCAGTGCTACAGGTGTGGCTATGCAACAGGTGTTGCAGTGTTACAGGTGTGGCAGTGCTACAGGTGTGGCAGTGCTACAGGTGTGGCAGTGCTACAGATGTGGCAGTGCTACAGGTGTGGCAGTGCTACAGGTGTGGCAGTGCTACAGGTGTGGCAGTGCTACACCAACAGGATCAATAACTTGAGTTATGTCACAATGACCACTCAGCCAGGCCTACTTATCATACTCGTGTGTATGTATGACTACACACACACACACACACACACACACGGCAATGGTAGTGCGAGTTATTGAGAAAAATGTTAAAAGTGAGTGAGTGAGTCAACTATGGAGAGTGAGTGACTCAGCAAGGGTGAGAATGAGTGAGTGACTCAGGAAGGGTGAGAACAAGTGAGTGAGTCAACAAGGGTGAAAGTGAGTGATTGAGTGAGTCAACAAGGGTGGGAGAATGTGTGAGTAGGTCAGCAAGGGAGAGAGCGAGTGATTTTCGTCTCTCACGGTGAATTATTGAACGCTTGACATTTGCTGGAGAGCTGAGCTACCCAATACTGTACATGTCTTATATAATGACTTTTGTGTGTGTGTGTGTGTGTGTGTGTGTGTGTGTGTGTATGTGACATTTAACACACAAATGACTTAACACACCTGTACACAGAGTTGCAGATGAGATCAAGAGGAAGATGTAAGGTGTGCTGAAACGATGCATCTTTAAGCGGTGACACTTAACGGTGTGTAAAGTGTGTTGTGTTAGGCACTTAACACTCTTCACCTTTGTTGTGTAGGTATATCAGACACTTAACACTTTTCACTTTTGTTGTTTAAGTGTATAAAACACTTAACAAACAAGACTCTTTCTAGAATCACTCTATGGCACTTTACACGTGTACAGGAAACAAGGCACTTAACAGGAGCATTCCACCCACCCATGTATTAAGTACCTTAAGTACTGTACCTGCAAACACTACACTTAACACCATTGTATTTGCAGCATACACGTCACTTGTTGGAGCATGTTGGTAACACTTATCTTCAAACACGAACACTAAGTACAGTACAGTATATCTTGCGCTTAACACTTATATTAGAGGTAAGGCACTTAACGTCATACCTAGTGACCTTTTCTGGTTGAGTGTATCAGCTGATTGACCTCTTGAAGTTTCGAATAAAGAGTGGATGTGATAGGAAGCAGCAACAGCAGTAGATGAAAACAGCAGAACACAGCAGGAGACAGGAACAGCAGAACACAACATGAGACAGGAACAGCAGTAGATGAAAACAGCAGAACACAGGAAAAGCAGTAGATGAAAACAGCAGAACAACACAGTAGGGTACAGCAGCAAGAGGAAGTGGGAGGGAGGGAGAGGAGGGAAGGGAAGGTGTGAGTCGCTGGTGGGCCAACAAGTCTCTGTCAAATATTGTAAGTGAGAGACCAAGCGTTCTCTCCCACCCTCCGTCTTTATCTCTCCAACCCCCCCCCCCCTTTCTACCATTACTCTCTCCTATCCCATCCTCTCTTCTTCTTTCTCCCCCTCCTTCCTCACACCCAACCTTCCTTTCTCCCTTGTTCCCACCCTCCTTTTCTGTCTCTCTCACCATCTTCCTTCTCTCCCTCGTTACTCTTGCTTTCCTTCACCTCCAACATCACCAACATATCATATCCTCCTCCACCCCTTCCATGTCCTCCTCCACCCCTTCCATGTCCTCCTCCACCCCTTCCATGTCCTCCTCCACCCTTTCCATGTCCTCCTCCTTTTCCACCTCCACCTCCTCCTACTCCACTCACATAATAGGAATGTAAGGCAATCATACCTAAAATGCCACTCAGACAGACAGACAGACAGTACATATTTTACCTCTGTTAACATTAGATTAGATGTCATTAGAGTCCATTGATTGTAAGGTTAGGTTAGATTATGTTAGGTTAAGGTTAGGATAGGTTATGTTAGGTAAAGTTAGTTTAGAAGTGTGGGTGGGAAGGTACTAGTAGAGTGGTGGTGGGGGTGTGGGTGGGAAGGTACTAGTAGAGTGGTGGTGGGGGTGTGGGTGGGAAGGTACTAGTAGAGTGGTGGTGAGGTACCTGTTGTGTTTACATGGTTGCTGGGACACTACACGAACACCTATTGATTTATTCCCACTCTAGCTGCTCCACTAGTGCACACACACACACTCACACACACACACACACACACACAATTGCTGTTCGACACTAAAATCACATCTGGCCCGTACAACCATGTGGTGATCGCTACATTCACAGCCCCATTCCAACCATTGTAAAAATCATCAACAACTTCTTGCCAATCCCCCTTTTCTATTGTAACTGTGCTAAAATTCATTGTTAATTGATCCTCTTTCTCCATGTCACTATATAATCATGTACCACTTATGTCATTTATATATTTTCAACTTGTGGCTGCTCTACTTGTTAATAAAGCATTGTTAGTGTTATTATTATTATTATAACAGTACAACATGCCCTGCCAATTAACGGATTTTTTTATTCAAGGATGACACCCTGGATGTACCCAAGAATGTCTGCGGGTAGTTTTAAAGTTGCTGGCATTTTTGTAGTCAGGACAGGGAGCCATTCGTTCTAGAGACAATAATTTTTATGAGGAAAAAATTGCCATATGGCAACCATATCAACTCAACTTTAATAACAAAGTATTGAGTTGACTCGAGGGTAGACTCTCACATTTTTTCTACATTTCGATACATTTTGTTGTCTTGTTTCTGATTATTTGTGAGAGGATTTTCCCATTAGTATTTACCCTGTATTTGTATGTGTTTTATGTGTGTAAAAGAAAAAATTGTCCTAAGGGCAAACAAATAAAAGGAATATACTGTACAGTGAACCCTCACTTTACGCGGTTAATTCAACCCACGGCAGCCCGCGTAAGGTGAACAACATAACATATGGGATTAATTGAAATAGAGACCGGGCCGACCCCCAAACTCCACTTTTTCAGACACAATACCTACGTTGTCGTAAAAATAACTTCTTAATTTTATGATGGTATGCACACACACAATTAATAATTAAGAGAAATATCAATAATATTAGGTTTTTTAACACTTACATTAGTAGAAAAGATGGCTGGGCACACGGGGATGGGGGGGTTGGTTCCGAGGCAGAGGGCAGATTATTGGCCCTCACCTGTATCACTTGTATCAATTGTATCACTATCCACCACAGAGGCTTGCAGGGCCTCTTTGTCAAACCCCTCAAAGTCCATATAAGTCCATATCCTCACTAACATTATCACTATCACTGACTTGGGCCGGCTGTGGTGGGTGGCGGGTGAAGAACTCGGTAATGTTTTGATGACTGGGCGACCTTGTGCACACTCTGCTCGCGCCGCTCTCCGCGAAAAAGGGTACACACACCACGGAAAGTGAGCATTCCGGTTTCGGCAGGGTACCGCGTAAAGTGGGACCGCGTAAAGCGAGGGTTGACTGTACATTTCTTTGCACACGAGTAGAAATGTACCACCCACCTCCCCCCCCTTGGTTAGAAAATGATACAGGTATTCACGGATTTGGCTATTTGTGGCCATTTTGAGGTCCTAAATCCCCATGAATTGTAAGGGCATGCTGTATTACTATACAGTACACACACACACATACACAGACAAGTATACATACTAACACGTGCATACACTGGTTGCCCCTCGTATACGAAGATGGCCGGCCCTTGGGTCACCTAGGTGTGAATTTGTTTAAGGTGTAGAAGTTGTCGCCAACACAACAATCATACCCGAAGTTAACGAGTTATATAACCCAGTGTCAAGGAATAATCCGAGAAGACTGGACAACTCACCAACTGCACTGGCTAACTACCCTGGAACATGATTTGCAAATTGATTAACATCCAGGTCCCCAATTACTGCTGGGTAGACAGTGGCAAATGGCGTAAAGAAACTTGCCCATTGTTTCACCCTGCCTGGGAATCGAATCCAGATCCACTCGCTTGCGAGGCATTTATGCTGACCATTACACCACAGGTTGCCATACATACATACATAAACACCCACAGTCTGGCCACCATGGCTGAGGACGTCTCCTTCTAGTGATCTGTACTGCAGCTGCTTGGGGTCATTATGTCGACCCTTCCCACAATAAGATATGAGCAGGGATTGAAGATCAATCCATGATCGACACAAAAATGCCATTTTCAATTTGAAAAAGAATGAAAAAGTTAAATCTCCAGTGGTACAGAGGAGTCACAGCTGACATTTGTTTACACCCATATGTGAAATGTAGACTCCTGTCAACACGAGCACGTGGGAACAACCAAGGGTCGCCTTCATCTTCGCCTACAACATGAGTCTAACAACATCATGTGAAAAGCCCAGCTAAACACCACATGATAGGTGAGAACTCCTGCCACACCCTTGCCTACTGTCAAAAAGAACAATGGATCCATGGACAACAGTATCATAGTACAGGGTACAGTACTCGTGAACAGACTACCTTTCACGAGGCACCTGTACAGTTCACCACCCCAAGGGAGAGGCAACTGGTGGTACAGTATCTTGCAAACTGAAGTATTTCCGAACTTGATAACCTCAAAAATATTATAGTTAGAACATGGTGCACATATAGAAGTCTACTAAGACAAATAAAAAAAAATATGAGTTGTTTGTCAAGTGGAATAAAACTGGTGTGTTCTATCTACACTGTTTTGGAAGTTATTAATTTTTATAATGGGACAAATAATTTATGGACACCCTGTACTGTCTGACGAGTGCCCAACATTATGTCCATAAAGCCAATAAAACAATGATGTCGTACAATAATCAACACGCAGTAAGGATAGTCCGATTAAAATAATTATAATTAATTTCAATACTACTTTATTTCACATACTGTACTGTATACACATCCAGGTGGAATCATTTGGTACAGTAATGTAGTGTAATACTATATCTGACAAGCTGATTAATTACAGAATTTTAATTTGGATAATTGGAATGTTATATCGTAGTACAGTACAGCACAGCACAGCCAATACACTAGTATAAGTTATAGTACACGTGTGACCTAAACAGCAGCCATCATGCACATTAATAGCGAATGGTCCCATAAAACTAACAATAATATAATTTATGAGGTTCATCACAGAACTTCTTACATCTTGTAAATAACATGTTGACATTATTATTTACCTCTTTTAAATTCCCATAAATATCAATTAGTTGCAGGGGACTCTGAAGACAGTAATGTTACATGTATCTGAGATCATTTTTTTTTTACCATTTGCCCTTTGTTAAACCTCCTATATTCAGCTGTTGTTGTGGTTGTTACTTCACAAAGATGTGAGGTCAATACAGTACTTCAAATCCATTTAGGTGAACGTCAATACAATACAGTCAAAGCTCAAAAGTTGTAAATAAATATGGATTTCTAAAAGTCATAAGATTATGAGCATTATAGAGCCCAGTTGGTGGTTTTGTAGAAAGAGAAAAAGGGTTTTAAATGGTGTCTGTACATAATAAAAACAAGTATACTGTACATAAATAAAGGAGAGGATGCATGAACAAAATTTAAGTTATAATAATAAGGGTTTTATTATGAGGTACGGGGTTATAGGTACTGTATGTGAGTGTCAGCACTAAGTCACCATTCTTTCAATGATGATATTCACTTGTCAACACACCTCACACACACAGCCACACTCTACACTGAGACACCAACCAAGCACACAGCTACTCGACACTTATGCAACCAAAACAATGTTATGAGAATAAATAAAATAAATATAGTACATGTAAATAAAAGGCCAGACCTGGCAACCCTGTGCGGTGGCTCCAGCGTGACCACCCTCTCACATCAGCTGACTGCTAGTAAACGACCATTTCATGTCCCATAATTTTTGCTGTGTTGATTTATGAGTGTTTGTTTTAACATAATACGACAAAAAACAATGTTTTGTTTATTCTAGGAGATGGGCTGACGTGCACCTGGGTAGACTGTCAGTCTATTTAGTATTTTGTGTTTCTCTCAAGTACCAAATTAAATTATTCCATTGAAACAACACTTCGATTTTGTGCGAATTCGGTTTAAGGCGACCTCTCTTGGAGCGCATCTCGTGTTATATCGACGTTCTACTGTATTTGAATCCTGGCGTGCACTTTATATCTGAAAGCATGCAGGTTCTCAAGTGCTGTGGACTCCTGAATTTAAAATTTTTAGCTTTGACTGTATGAGAAAAAACACACAACAAATTAAATATTTCACAGCAGTAACCAATGATCTCAAAATCCTGGATAAAACTCTGGTAGGGATTACATTCACATACTTTACTGGTGGTGCCTGGGGGCACCATAGTGAGGGGTGAGTGGAGGCAAGACACAGAAACTAGTCAGCCAGAGTGTCTAAAATAGTATGAAGATTGGATAGTTCAGTTGATAGAGGAGACACTGCACTGTTGGGTAGATGCCAGACACACACTCGGCCAAGTTGATCACCAACTGCTACAAGTTTCATGCTGTTGGAAAATTATATCTATCAGTAATATTGTAAACTGTGGTTCATCAGAGAGTAATATACAGTGGAGAGAGAGAGAGAGATCAAACAAAACAATTTCTTATGTGAAGTTTATATTCATTTACAGTGACCCTCGTTTAACGAACACCTCGGTTAACGTAATTTCGATTAACGAACTGCCTTCCATAAGGATCTTCAATTCGTTTAACGAAAAAAATTTCGCTTAACGAACTTCTTACGAACCGACCTCAACATGTTTTCGCTTGCACTGACCGGGCAACCAGCTTTAGTATCAGTCCGCCAATACATTAATCGGTTCTAGGGCTTAAATTCCTTACTATTTTTGTAAATATCAAGAAGTTTATACTATTCAATTATTTTAAAAGTTTAATATTCAATTTTTTAGTCATTTTAACAATTATTGAACAAAATTGAAGGTAAAGTGACTAGTTTAATGCGCGGCATCCAGCCTCTTAACACAGCAAACAGGCGTCAGTCTCTCTCTGTTTTCACTGGAGGTAACATCTTGCTTGAGACTCTCTTCAACTAAACGCTTTTTTTCTGTGTTTCCAAGCAAATTATTGGTCATTTTGAAAATTATTTTACATATTGACAATATATAGTGCAGTGCAGTGTTATTTTAAAGAAAATATTCTTTATTTACAGCTAGTTTAACTTTGAAAAATACGTGTTGCCATTGTTTGAATCCAGCATGGGGCCTAAGAGATCAAGAAAAGTGATTTCAATCCAAATGAAGCAGGAAATAATAAAAAAACACGAACAAGGTATTAAATCAAATGCGCTATGCAAAGAATATGGCATGTCGGCATCAACTGTGTCGACAATTCTTGCACAAAAAGACAAATTTAAGGAAGTGAACGTGAGAGACAAATCTACAAGAGTGTTTAAAAGTAGATCCCTAATCGTAGAAACTGAGAGGTTACTTATCATCTGGATTAGGGAAAAACAGATGAAAGGTGATTCAGTTTCTGGTGATTTCATTTGTGAAAGAGCCAGGGAGATTTATGAACATTTAAAGACAGATCAACCTAGTTCTTCAGGAACAGAATTTGAAGATTTTCGGGCTAGCAAAGGCTGGTTCGAAAAATTTAAGAAAAGAAGTGACATTTTAAGTGTTGTTAGGCATGGTGAAGCTGCTAGTGCTGATAAAGAAGGGGCAGCAAAGTTTTTAATTGAATTTAAAAAACTGATGGAAGAAGAAAATTATCTTCCACAGCAAGTGTTCAATGTTGACGAAACTGGGCTGTTCTGGAAAAAGATGCCCAAAAGAACATTCATCACCAAGGATGAAGCCTCTTTACCTGGGCATAAACCCATGAAAGACCGTCTCACTCTATTGCTTAGCCTAGATTTCCGATTGAAGCCTGCGCTTGTCTAAGCTCACTCCAAAAAAACCCCAGGTGTCTACAACAGTAGAAAGTGGTAAGAAGCTAATGCTTGAGTTTATTAAAGTCCAAACTGTGAAGGCATGTGGGGTGACAAGACAGTTCTTAATGAATGGGCTATTGATGTGTTTTTGCCCTCTGTCAAGAGCTACTTCTAACCACCAACAAACTTTTTAAAGGCTCTTTTCTCTCAGTGGATAATGCCCACGCACCTGACCTGCTAAATTTGGAGTATAACCTGACTTGTGAAAGTGGTTGTTTTTGCCTCCCAAACACACATCACCTATACAGCCAATGGACCAGAACAGATCAGCAACTTCAAGAAGTTGTACATGAAGAAAAATGTTTAGGAGGTGTCATCAGGCAAATCTCCGAACATCCTGAAACTAACACTGAAACAGTTCTGAAGACACAATTCAACGCCCCGAGGCTGTAAAATTGATTTCAGTCATCATGGCAAGAAGTTCCAATAACCCCTAATTCTTCATGGAAAGCATCAGGCCATCAGTAGTCCAAAGATTGAGGGATTTGAGACATACAGGAGTTGACCAGGAGATTGTGTCCATTGTCAGCTGTCAGTCTTGGAAGTGGAGGAGAAGGATGTGAAGAGCTATGATGTCTCATGAGGAGAACTTACTCAATGACCTGAAGGAACTGGATGAGATGTTACGGAACAGAGGCTGACAGGAGAGTGAAATTGGAAGATGACACACAACAGTTGAAAGATGTGATTTACCACTGGGAGAAGCCTGCAACTGCTCAAAGCACCCAGAAGTGGAACTAATCTCTTTGTGCTGAGGACTGCAGTGGTCTCTTTAAACATAAGTTAATGGTGAGGAGGACAGGATGCCTGACGCGCAATTGACACTTTTCAGTAAAAGGCAGAGGGAACAAGATGCTAGCCTCAGCTCTGCAGTAATTTCCTTCAAGAAGGAGAGGATGTCTACAGGGAGAAAGAATCTGTCAGTCCAGAGGTTCCTGACATTTTCATGGCAAGGTGACTCACCTCTAAGAAGCAGTGGGCCTCTGCACCTCCACTTCTCTTCCTCCTGCACTCCCACTCAAATGTACATCATCACCATGGTGAGCTGGAACCAATTACCCAAAAACCCATTGAAACAATGGTTTCGGTTAACGAACGTTTCGGTTAACGAACGACCTTCTGGAACGGATTGAGTTCAAGAATCGAAATACTGTACTTGATGTACTATCGTGCACGAAAGTCGTGTCCTCTACCCAACCACAGTGAGGATTTGAATAGCCTCGAGTCTGAAGTTTATAAACAACTGGGGGAAATGCTATGGTCGGCCAACAGATGTCGCCCACTGTAGTGTGTGGGAGGGGAGGGGGGAGTAGAGGAGGTGGGGGTTAGTCTAGTAACAAGCTGTGTGTAGGTGGAGCATAACATTGTGAATTCTGCAATCACTGATAACAATAAGAATGTCATGAAGATACAGTAAAACCTCGATTAACTGACCCTCGATTAACCGACTTTCGGATTAACCGTCAATCCCGAACTCCTAAATTTTTAATTTTTTTTAATTTTTTTTTTTTACAGGGATTAGCCCACCCGGGCACAGGTCACTGACCCACATCGGGGCCTGGGGGGCGACAATGTAATAATATTAATAATGATAATGATAATAATAATAATTTTAATAAAGAACCAAAAATAAATGCAAAAATGAAAAAAAAAATCAAGAGTGAGAAACAATATATGTATGTTGTGTTGTCAATAGTAAGAGAAGCAATTGAGACCCTGCAATTGTGTGTAAATGAGGTAGAAAGTCAGATCAGCAGCCTGGGAGTTGGTCACAATTTTTGTGATGACAAATGTTCTTTGACTTTTCCATTCTTTTTAACATAAGTACAGGTAGTTTTGCTATAACGCGATAATTGTGTTCTTGTAAAATATCGTGTTATAGAAAATCGCGTAATAGAAATAACAGGGCATATGGAGAAAATAGGGTTAGGTGCAGATTACTCGAAATCGGAAAAATTTAGTAGTTAGCCTAACACAAAGGATAGCACAGTCTAAATAAATGTTACATTCATATCTAATAATGAAATCATACAGTAAATGTAACACTTTACTTGATGGGGGAGAAGGGTGATTTTGAGGTTGATAAAATCGAGCTTCTCTTCAAGTGTTATATCCTTTCTTTAACGATCATCACCGGGAATTCTCTCACCAGAATGCTTCTTGATAGTAAGCAAAAATCGCGTTATAGCAAACAAGCGTTCGCGTTATACAAATATCGTTCCTAATTCATAAATCGCATTAGAGCAAATTCGCGTTATCAAAACACGCGTTATAGCAGAACTCACTGTACAGTATATAATTATATAATATTGCATATTATCACAAATATTTATTAAGCAAAGGATGGGTGGAATATAAATAAATATTACCATGACCTCTTTGTCGGAATAACAACAAAATTGTGACGTGGTCGCTGAGTAAAACTAGCTAATCCTTGCATATTTCACTTTTATCCTTAATATATTCCATTCTTTACAGTATCATTGTGACCTGAGCGGCAATAAGAACCCAGGACACTGCACCTGTTCCATGAATTTGTAACCATAAAGAAACAGCTGACAAAACGTAGTTAAAAAGACAGCTTGAAATTATGGTGGTATAAATAAACCTGCCTCTCATCCACCCCCCCCCCCCACACACACTACAGTGGGCGACATCTGTTGGCCGACCATAGCATTTCGCCCAGCTGTTTCGAAACTTCAGACTCAAGGCTTTTCAAAACCTCACTGTGGCTGGGTAATGGACACGACTTTTGTGCACGATAGTACATCGCAGTGTAAATGAAAAATCACTATACTTACTTTTTCTTATTAAATTGTAGAGTTGTTATGGGGGAAGGTTTTTCAGCAGCTGGTAAGATTAAGAAAGGTTGACCACTGCTTTTACCAAAGTCGTACAAGGCAGCTTCACCGGTGACACGGCCCACAGCCACCACCAGGGGTCGTGAGGGTGACCACCGCACACATGCTATGGCTTCTTCGCTGTGTATTACACTTACTGGCTTGTTGGGCTGAAATGATAATGCTATGTTAATCAAAGACAACTACAATGACAGCAACTAAAGTATTGATAAAAATAAATTAAGAAGAGTAAAACAAAATTTTTTAAACCAAATAAGAGAAGAGAACAATAACCAAAATTTCTAAAAACAACAATCTTCCTACTGGAGGGTGAAGTGAGGCAAATTACCTGAAGGAGGGTAAAAAGTCGTATTTGATTGTCAGAGGCAGCTGAGAGGACAGCATTTCTATGGTGAGGTGAAAACTGAGCAGTTATCACCCGCCCTGAATGAGAGGCGAGAGTGGATGTCACACATCGCATCAGTCCTACACCGCCAAATTCAACACCAGTTGGAACCTGTAAAAATGCAGACATAGAAAATAAATAGTTTTATTGTTATGAAGATGAGCAAAAGCTACTGTATATAAATGGTGCCCCTCTTGGCTTACCCCCCAAAAAAGATATAACTCCAAAATACTGTACCAAATACCCTCAAAATCAAATTCAGTTAGTTATGTCCATTTTAACTCAGTGAGCAGAAGCCTTAATCATATCACAACACCTTGAACTAAAGTTATCTTCACCATCTATCCCAAAAGTGTCACAATATGGGGTAGATATATACTTGGCTCAAAAGGAATAAGGAAGAGCTTGAACAGACATATCTTATCTCTGTGGTGGTCAGCTGGAAACTTACAAGGGGTGGATTGGTCCTGGAATGTGACAAGATTGTGGTTTGTAGCTGGCAACAAGTATGTAATGACTAGGTGAACCTGAGTTCCATTAGGCTCTCTGCCTTTAGAGGACAACCATTTCTCCTAATTTCCCTCCTTTAAGGCTGATAGCTGTGATAAGAGAGGGATGGATGTATAGTTGTAAGGTCTACCCTCAGCTTCAGTGGAGAGTAAGACACAATGGATATATTTCTAGACATGCGAGGTACAAGTGCTCCTCTACTTAAAAACGTTCAACTTACAAACTTTCAGAGATACAAACATCATCACTGAGGGTGGTTACCTGCCAGAACCGGTGTTTAATGTGGATGAGACAGGTTTATTTTAAAGAAAATTACAGATAGAACAAACATTACCTAAGAGGAGAAGAGTGAGCCAGGTTTTAAACCTGTATTAAAGGTGTATACCTGTATAGCTGTACTAAATATCCATAATCTTTTAATTTTTTACAATATGTTTGGTATCTACAAGAGTAAAGTTGGACTTGCAAACAAGCCTCAGGAACGTAACTCGTTCATAAGTAGAGGAGCACCTGTAATCAGATCTGCTTGGTGGAGACGTCTAACTAGAGGACAAGCGAGCTGTAACAAACCTATCAACATATTAAAGTTCTGCATCGTATAACATATCTGAAGATCTACCAGTATATGCAAGAGTTGGTAATGGACTGAATGACTGATGTAAGAGTGAAATCAAGGTTAAAAAATTTTGTGTTTTATCATTGTTACTACTTAAAAGTTTCAAGTAACAGTGATTTTGTGGGAAATAACCAATAGAATTAATTACGGGTGGACTGAAGGTATACACAGCTTCTAAGTATTTAAATTTTTTTTTACATAAGTCAACATTCTACATAATCTTAATATACACCAAAGACAAAAATTAAATTCTATGAACCTCAGAAGACGTCGAACACAAAAATAATCCTCCACCTTCGGCTCCTAAGACAAACAGCATTGAATCTTCAGTGTTAAAGGAAGCTGAAGAAATCCCTACACCACTTGAACCATCCATGTGTGTCCTGATGCCTCGGGGAATGTCTTGACCCTGAAGCATATAACTGAAATGATAATGGTAGTTGGAGTTAAGCAAATAATGGATACGTGAGTCAAGAGTGCAGGTATATATACGAGATCTCTATCACATGTCTCTATGGATGGGATTAATATATACAAGCTGCTCTCTCTCTCTCTCTCTCTCATACACAGGGCAGTAATCAGTTACATATGTTTCCAAAATAAGCAAATGTTAACTCTTACTAACACTGACATACAAGTTCTCTGGGTAATGGATGTCATTTCCTTGATAAAAGAGATTCTGTAAATAATAATTCCCATTTGGTACAAAATGTTTTAATTTCTCCTCATCTTTGTGTACTTGGCTTGTAGGTTGAGGATGTGTGTGTGTGTGTGTACTGTACTAATTTTAACACTTTCCTAGTACTCTACTTATCTTCATGCTCATCCTCCTGTGTCTTTAGCTTCACATATGGGGCAATAAAGCCAGTGTGAAGAATTCTTGGGTGTGACTCTTTAAGATTCCCCCATGTTACACTCAGCTCTGATTAACCATAGTGTTGAATATGTGTGGATGAGGGAGTTAAGTTTAATGTGCATTTAATTTTAAGATCAAGTATAGAAAGGATATAACAGAAGAAATCAATTTGAAAAATGAGATAATGAGTAAACAAGGCTGTATAGTACCGGTACATTGTATTGGATGCCTCATAGGTCGAGAAAACTAAAGTTAAATTGGTGGGGGTTTTCAGATGAAGACAACAAAGAAATTAACACTTAAGGAAGAGTCAGTTTAATGTCTATGTAAGGAAAGCCAGATGCTGCATACCAATCACTTGCAATAGAGGGTAATCAACAGCACCTACAGTATATGATTGGGTGTAGTTGATTAGACAGTACTGCACTACAATATTCTTTCAATTAGTGTGTAGCATCTGCCTTTCTGTACACAAATATTAAACAGACTCTTTTCTCCAGTGTTCAAGTCTCTGCCACCTTCACTGACTTGTTATGATTCCTTTTCCTGAAAAGGATAAAAAAAAAGGAATATTAATTTCCTTCAGGTGTGGAACACATGAGAACCCCTGTACTGTATATATAACTTTCACTTACCCAGATTTGAGAGGCAGCTGCTGCTTGGTAAGGTTCAGTCCCCACACAAGTACAAAACCACTACTAGTGGTAGCAATCAATGTGTTAGGGGTCCTAGATGCCATAATTCCACCAACACTTATGTCTACCCACGAGAGTGATGTCACGCTGCCACCTCCACAATCTCCCGTTGCTAGTGGGGTCACGTCCTCAGTGTGTGACAGGTTATATACCAATATTTCCCCTGTAATGACACAGATATGTTCAGTTTACTTTTACAGAGCCCAATAAGATTAGGAGCTCCTGCTTATTTCATCTTATGATCAAACACCTTAATGCTACCTGGGGAGAGATGTTATGTTATGTTATGTCATGTCATGTCATGTTAGCAGTAAGGTATTTACCGGTAGATCATCCAGTAAAATGAATGGGGGTTCCTCAGCTTCATCAACTCTAGATAAACTAGCTGTCTAAACCTTTGTTGCTGTAATACTTCAAGTTAGTGGACAGCCATGTGTGTGTGTCTTCCCTGAATACTTGAACTATCTTCTGCTGCTGAAGAATCGAGCAGGAACATCCAAAACATTTGCCAAACAGTTCTCCACACTGGTGCAACCATTGTATAAGCTACACACTATATGTTTATCTGCTACCATTGAGGGAAAACAATTTGTACATCTCACTGAGACAAGCTTGAGAAAGAATATACAAGTGATGAAGGTGAAGACAGTAAGCAAGGTAAGGTAGTGGCAAAAGTAAGAATAACAATAAAGAAAGAGAAAGATATTGAGTCACAGAAACAACTTGTTGATGGATGACACAAAGTTCTGAGTGGTTCTGTGGTGTGGCTGATGGCCTAAGAATAACAGAGCTATGAACAGTACCAAAACCACCTCCTTCACATCACCTGAGGAACTAAGGTGCTTCCAAGAACAATTGAGGCCAACTGGCCTATTACTTGACATGACATATTGATATACAGTATTAAACTAACAGTATCATTCCATTTTTTGTTTTGGAAAAATGTTTAAAAAAATTTAATATGAAAAATTATTATATTATTTTATTTCTTATACTGTATTCTAATGATGCAGACCCTAGTATTATGTAAAGCCCTTACGACAGTGAATAAGTCCACTTCTAAGTTATGTTATCTGATACTGCATTCCCAATCAACAGCATGTCCCCCCCCCCCTTTAAACCATCGACACTAAGGTTTGCAATTATTAATACAGTACATACAACAGTGATGAAGTCGAGACCATGCAGAAGACCATTAAACAATTTTAGCCTTTAAGAATCACCTGAAGATTAGCCCTGATAATTTTGGGGTGATAAAACTCCAGGATACAACACACACACACATATTTTTGGTACGGAGGAGCCAAGGAGAATGATTATACTCTACTTCTTGTCCTTCCATCTGGGTAAAACCAGGTGTACTACAGTAGCTTACCGAGTACAGTACAATATAAACCTGCAAAAGAACACAGCTGTACGCACCACTAAATGTTCCGGCAGCGAAGACAGCTGGATTGGTTGGATGAAAAGCCAGTGAGAGGACACATGAGGATGCCTCTATCACTCTTTCAGGTTGGTTGGCATCAAAGTCACTCCTATTGAGAGATAGAATTCATTAATTTGTGAAATGACAGATTGATCCTGAAAACTCATTTATGCCTGGGACTCTTGACTGGAGAGACCCCAACTGTACACCAACACTGGTATCTGGGGACTAGAGAAGGAGGGAGGGATTTGTTTCAATCACTTTAAGAGTAGCTACTGTACTTAATTTCTAATACCTGACTGTTCCAAAGTGTGTGAATCCAGCTTTTGTTAAGCTGAATAAAATAAACAATATAAGACCAACTGAGAGAAGAGACCCATATATAATGAAACTGGTCATTACCTGTTTATGTTCCAGACAGCAACAGCCCCCTTGTGGTCACACCAGTCATCGTGGTAACTGGACCCATAAGACACACCAATAACTGATCCCGTACAACTCCAGTCAATGCCAGTCACAACTCCCTGAAACAATGGACGTGAGGAGTAATCTATTAAGTTAACTCTGGTTGACTAACTCCTGATGTAAATTTAATGTTTTAGATCACCTTAAGATTAAACATCCCAACTTATATCACCTTTAGATTAACCAAAGTAATGCTAACATAACCTAATCTTATCCTAACTTAATCTAATGCTAACTTATTTCACTTAACCTGACCTACTTTAACCTAAGCTAACACATTCCTAACTGATTTTAACCTAACTTACCTTAACCCATCCTAACCTAACCCCTTTACGTAGCATTAGGGTGATAAATCTTCAGGTAAAATAAGCCAGGGTGCCTTAATCATCAGGTGACTTAAGGTTTTCATAAAATAAAAATCACAGATGTACCAGCTCTATAAACTTAAGTCTCACCTCGGGATCTAGCTGGTTCCAGCGAAGTGAGTGTAACATCTTGACCCCTAATGACTCTTCCTCTTTTACGACAGAGTACCCGTGAAAGGCTTGGCTTCTGTTCTGTCTCTCCAATTCACGAATAACTGAAAATAAATTTTAAGTCGGTTTTATCCATTGATATGCCTACATACTACACACCTAACCTAATTTAACCTAACCTGATGCAGCCAAGCATAACCTAATGCTATTTGCCAACTTAACCTCACCTAATGCAACCCAACCAAGCCTAACTTAACCCTTAAATCCTTGGTTAGGGTGCTGCTGGCAGTAACCCCCCGGATAAATCGAGAAAAAATTCAACTTTTCCAAAAATAATAAAAAATAATAATAAATAAACAAATAAATAAAAATAAAATTTGGCGGGAAAATAGGCGGACGTTCTGGAACGTCACCAGAGGCCTAAGGGTGACTTGTGATGTGGATGGAAGATCAGCTGCAAAAGCCTTCTAACCATACAGGCTAAGGTAAAAAGCCTTTTCGAAAGCCTGAAAGAGCACGTAGAAGATGAGTGTGACCAAAACTTCACAGCAAGTCATGGGTAGTTCCAAAGGTTTAAGAGCCGTTACAGTTTGCACAGTGTAAAGGTGAGTGGAGAGGCAGCAAGTGCTGATATGGGTGCTGCCGAAGCTTTTAAGGAGGAGCTAGATTGTGTCATCGTGGAGGGAAATTATTTGCCTGAGCAAATATTTAATGTGGATGAAACAGGCTTATTCTGGAAGCGCATGCCAGAATGGACATACATCCACAGAGGAGAAAACCATGCCGGGATTCAAGGCATTCAAGGACCGAATCACACTTCTGTTGGGGGGGAATGTAGCTGGTTTCAAGGTAAAACCCTTCATGATATATCATTCAGAGAACCCAAGGGCTTTTAAAAATGTCAGCAAGCACACATTGCCAGTGTTTTATTGCAGTAATAAGAAAGCATGGATGATCCGAGCACTGTTTGAGGATTGGTTCCTGAGTTGTTTCATTCCTCGGGCCAAGGAGTATTGTCTGCAACAAGGGGTTGGGTTCAAGATTTAATTAATTTTAGATAATGCTCCGGGACACCAACCACACCTGGACGACCTGCACCCTGATGTTAAGGTAGTCTACATTCCACCTAACACTACCTCTATCATCCAACCCATGGATCAAGGTGGTATTGCTGCTTTTAAAGCATATTATTTACGTACGACCTTCGCTCAGGCTGTTGCTGCTACTGAAGGTGAGAAAATGATCAGAGTTTTGGAAGGACTACAACATTTTGAAATGTATAAAGAACATTAGTGCAGCATGGGATGAGGTTACAGGTCAGTGCATGAATGGAATATGGAAGAAGGTCCTGAAAAGATATGTGAACAGTTTCAAAGGATTTACTGAAGATGAAGCAATTTCTGAGATTAGTAACAAGATAGTGGACTTGGGTAAACAGCTGTTGTTAGAAATTGGTAATGAAGATGTTGAGCACTTGGTTGAAAGCGTAGCAGAAGAGCTAAGTAACGAGGATCTTATTGAACTGGATGCACAGAAAATTGCAGAGGAAGAGAGTAAAAATGAAAAAGAAGAACCTGCACCCCCCAAAAAAATTTTCAGTGACACAAATGGCAGAGGCATTTGCTACTATTAATAAGGGGATGCAAATGTTTGACGAAATGGATCAAAATGTTGAGCGTTTTGCAAAAGTTGACAGAATGCACTTGCTTGCTACAGGGAGATTTACAATGAAAAGAAAAGGCAAACTGTGCAGTCTAAATTGGACATAAGAAGTCCCCCACTGCTGTCTCCTCACGCCCCACCACTGATGCCTCTTCACTCCCTAAAGATGATCCAATACCTTCAACAAGCAAGTATGTTAGCCTATCTGAAGAAAGCAAAATTGATGGCCCACCCAGCCCTGTCTTCTCCTCTGCTTCATCCAATTAATGTAGTCTCCATGTTTAATTTAAAAATGATTGAGGCCCCATGTGCATTCAGCTGACTACATTAAAGGTAAGTGTACAGTAACACTTTATTAATTTTTCATTATTGATTACTTTTACAGTACCATATTTCATTTTAGATTTCTATGTATTATTTTCGCATTTTCGACTTACGACCTGGTCGTCAGTCCCTAACCCTGTCATAAGTCGAGGACTGACTGTACAGAAAATTGTTAGAGCTAACTTCTTTGGAGTAAGAGTTGTGAACTCTTTGAATAATCTGCCAGAGAATGTTGTAATAGCACAGTTGTCAGCTCATTAAGACAGACCTGATCAACACTAGCATACAGTATGTTCAGGTACGCTCTGGAGCCAGTGCACGCCCAGCACTGTTTGTGCTAACAGTGTGTAACAGAGAAATGATCGACCACCCAACCAGCTAGACAAGCAACAAGTGGCAAAGAAGATAATGAAAAATATCACAAGTAATTTGCTTGTCTGAAAAAGAAGATAGATATAGTAATTTAAATTTTTCTTGTCATATAATATATGAATAAATTGCAAGATTGAAATAGTACCCAGGCCAAGCCTAGAAATGAACCAAAACAGCTACAGTATACATGTACACTCGTTCAGTACAAGAAAATATACTGTACAGTAAATGAATTCGAGGTCTTTGAATACTGTACAAAACAGTACAGGAAGACCACAATTTATGAAGAGGTTCTGTTCCTGAAAAACCTTTCATAAATCTTGTTATTTTATAAATGGAAGCATATTTCCCCAAAGACTCCCATTACAAAACCTGAGATACATCCCCAAAAATAAAAAAAAGTCTTAAAATGCAACACAACATTTTTAACAAAACTATTTACGGTACACAATACGTATAAACATATCAAGTGAAATATATGCTGTACAGTACAGTATTAATTTCATACCTGGACTTAAGAGAAACAGAAAAAGATTGTGAACAAAATTTACAGCATGAAAAGTCAGGCCCAAAATTACAACAAAATAATTATACAGTACCTCTACAATACTGAATTACTGTAATAATATAATGATGGGAATATATAGTATACACAAGGCTCCAAATGATGAGAAAGACATTACGACTCCGTGTAAACAAATCAATCATGTCACATACAGGAATATATAAAGAAAAAATCTATATCTCTCCCTTTCTTCAATAAATAAACATATAAATTACCAAAATGTGAATAACACTTCAATGTACAAAATGGGGTTTAAGGCTACTAAATTTGGCTCTACAAAGAACTTTTCACACATAGTGGTGTAACTACCCAAAACCTTTCCCCCTTGACTGTAATGTCCATCATCCCTCGATTTTGACTTTGTCCCCTTCTGGAAAAAAATTCTGGAGATGCCCATGACAGTTGGTAAACTTCTCTCCTGAAATGAACTTATGGTACTTATGTTTTTTAATTAAACCATAAATGTTCATAGCTGTTACTACAAAAGACATTCATGCAAACCCATGACAGATTATGAAACACTAGTGACGTACCTCATGAGTGAAAACATTACTTTTGCAATACTGTAATACAGGGGTTCTCTACCAGGGGGGAATTCAGGTTTTCAGGGGGGGAACTGATTCGGGAGCAAGAGATATGTTCGATGAGAAATCAATCACAGAATTTTGGCCCTTGATGTGCGATTCCTACCCAAAAGTGGCAGAAAGAGCTATCCGTGCATTGCTTCCGTTTGTGTCGACATATCTTTGTGAGTCAGGCTTTTCAACTCTGTTGCAAATTAAAACGAAGCAACGTAGTAGATTAAAGGTAGAAAATGACCTGCGTTGTGCCCTTTCAAGCACTCCTCTGCGTATCCCAGAATTGGCGAAGAAAAACAATCACAGGTTTCTCATTGACTGTAATCTTCATCTGAATAAAATTAATTACAAATTTACAATATCCTGGTATTCTATTGAACTTTTTGTTAACTGCATTATGCTTCAGTTTGGTCTGTTAAGTAATTCATTATAGTAAATATAAAAAAAACTATTTTACTTTTATTCAAGTTTTATAAATCCATCAACATTTTCAATTGGCATTTAATTTGTAAAACTCCACTATAAAAATAATCCATGTAAAATTGTAAATGTATATGTACTAATATGGAAAATATAAAGGATTTTCAGTATTATATGCATATTATTTGGAATGCACTTTTTGAGGCAGACAATCTTGGAAAGGAGGGGGGAATGACATTCTGACATATGGTGAAAGGGGTGCATGGAGCAAAAAAGGTTGAGAACCACTGCTGTAATACAAGAACAATATTTCAAAGAGACACTGATTACCTTTTGGAGTGACACGCTTTAAGAAGGCTGATAGGGATGCCTCATCATATTCTGAACGCTGATAGTTTTTTGGTTCTTCTTCCTCTGTCTGAATGCCAACCTGAGAAAAAAATCCATTACACATAATTTAATGCAGTATAAGAGGTCCAGAAAAATCCTGCGAGGTAAGATGATTTAAACAGAAGGGGTGCAATTTAACAGTGAACAACATAAGTCAGTCAAAGAGCAAATGACAGTCATGCGTGCCCAAAATTCTAAGCCTTGTACATAGTAAATACCTTTTTTAAATATCTCATCAATATATAAATATTCTAAGGTGTTAAAAGTGCACCAAGAAAGCTGGCAGGTGATAAGAGAGTGAGTGAGAGCCAAATAGGAAGTCAATGTTCCAAAAGGCAGTAGAGATCTAGTAACTGTATCAACCACAAATATGATATGAATAGCTGTAAAAATGTGATGGTTAGTTTACTGATTGTAAGTAGGGCAGCAGTTGAGAGACTTAAAAGAATTTCTGAAGAAAAAACAACAGTTGTTTACCTAGCAAGAGAGATATGTGGAGAAGTGTGACTGTTAGGAAGATACTACAGTACTAACAGTATGTGTAAAAGAAAAGTGGAATCACCTTAATATCAGCTCCTACAGCTTATTTCACCAAAGTTTAACTACCCTAATGCTAAACTAATTATAGATATGAACCAAACTAACCTAGGCTAAAAGTCATCTAACCTAACCTAATGCCCCTCATCCCCATGTAGTGTTTAATAATCATCATCAACGTTTTATGGCCATTTTTTACAATTACAGTACTGTACATCGGTTACTTTTCTTGTCAGGTTCTTAACTCTAATGTCATTTCTGACACCCGCTTTTCATGGAATTTTTCGCCTACCCTCACTCCCCTCCCCTCCATATTTAGACGAATGCACCTCTTGGCCCAATTGATGTCACCCATTATATATCCCCAAACCATCTAAATCTACATTACCTCTATGCAAATCTTGACTAATACTCTCAATAATTAGCAGTCCTCTTATATCTTAACAGTACTGTATTTCCTTTCTCTATCACATTACACATCCACCTCATCATTCTCATATCAGCTCACTTGAGCCTGCATATACCATCTTCTGTAACTGCCAAAGTTTCACTGCCATATAACATTACACTTCAATGCCAGTTGCATACACCTTTCCTTTCACATTGAGGGAAGGTCCCATTGCCGCCAATAAAAAAGGCAACTACTCCTTAAACTTCCTCTAGCCACTTCTGACTCTTGCAACTGAGCTGGCTTCAGCACTGAACATTTCACCTTAATAACAGAATTCATCAACACAGTCCAGGGACATATCCCCAGTGTTGAGTTTTTCAAGTCTTGTTAAGATCACATGGTTACCTGCACATTCAGAACACTTAAGAGCCAGCAACATCCTGCAGTCTGCCATCTACTCCACTGCACCTCTTGTGTACCCACCTTTCACACTCGCTGCATATTATTGAGTTGTTGCCAACACCTTTCTTACAGACAAAACAAGGTCATTTTCCACTTTTCACAGCAGGCCTCTCACCCATACCACTTTTGTTTTCGCCACTTTCACTCTCACGCTCCTTGACTCTGTTCCACTTCTCCATTTCTTAAATTTCTTCATTGTCTCTTCAATATTACCTGGTTTAAGCACTCACCATGAACATAACTTTCACCTCAAATTCTTCCCTTTCCTCACTATCTACTCTTAAAGTGGTTTTGAGCCTTCTTTTAAAGCCATAACCACTCTAATAAGGCATTAAATGATCACTTGCTCTCTCACTGCCTACTTTACTACTTCATGTTCTACCCTATCAAATAAATGCCTTCTGTAAGTCTATAATTATGAAGTACTACTATCTCCTTCTCTAAACATTTCTCTTATAGCTGCCTGTGCATAAATATTGTTTCTGTAATCCCCCAACATGACATAAACCAAAATTGCATATCATTTATATCCACTCTCTCCCTCGGTAATTTCTCAATCACTCTTTTACAAATTTCATAACCTGATCTAGGAGCTTCAGGCTCCTGTAGTTCCCTCATTCAAGTAAAAAACTTTTATCCTTGTAACTATCTACGATCACACTCTTCCACCAGTTGTTTGGAGCAGTATATTCCACCGTGATTGCCTTAGTCAATTTTGTCACCATCAACTACTGTATGTCATCTGATGCATTCAGTATTCAGCAGCAGATCCAGGAATATCAAAGGACAGGGATCCAAGAAATTGTGGGTGGGTAAACATGGCGAGCATAGTGAGCCCACCTAGCTAGGGGTTTTGAGGGGGTGTAATCCCCCCTCCCGATTTTTTTTAATCTGACCAATAACATGAGCATTTGAGGCCATTTTCAAGCTAAGTGCACTTGATATTAGAAGGCATTCTGACATCAATAGTACCTTGTAATTATTTTTTACTCTACAAAAATGCCTAAGTACAATACTGCATTAAAGAAAGGTATTGGAACTTTCTGATGAAAAGGGGAGTCCAGACCCCCAGGAGTCCCCCCAATGGATCTGCCCCTGAGTATTTCTGTCATTATCCTATAGCTTACAGCTGCCTTCCCATTTATCATTTTCTTAATTGCTTTCTTCACCCATTCACTTTTAATGTTTGAGCACGGTCCCTGTGCTGGGTACTGGTTCTGCTACTCCTAAGTTGCCTCTGTCCCATTGTACTCCTCATTCAGTAGTTGATCATAGTATTTTCTCCACACACTTTTGATTTCCTTATTATCAACAACTGCCCACCAACAACATCCTTGTTTCTACCCCACTATCTGTCTGGCTATTATGAATACCTCCCATTTGCATTTGTTTGTCAATTCCTTGTGTGATAATGTGGATTTCATGAAGATTAGGAACCCACAACAGATACAGTACTGTACTGTACTGTATAAATTACACAATGGTACATTAACATACCTCTACTTGCTCTATAACCTGGCATTCTTCCTCTTTCTTAACAATGTCGTCTGTCTGAGTACTGCCTGTCTCCAACAACCTGAAACAATACAGTGAATGTTGCAAGTTTCTATACAGTATAACAGTGGTTCTTAACTTGAGGGGGCATATTTCAATCTTTCAAGCGGGCACAAAGGACTAAAGATATTTCTGACTCAAAATATGTACTGTATTCCCAATGAAATAAATTCATATTTAAAAATTTGGCATGGCAGCATCGTGCTGTTAAAACTTGCCATTCATTAATGTAATCTGAACTTTATGTAGTATTGTCAGAAATGTCACTTTAGTTCAAGGATCCCCCCTCCCCCCAAGGATAATATGATTTTTTGGGGAGGTAAAGCATTAGTAGAAAGACGAACATAAAGATAAAAAATGAGTTACACAATCCATGCCAATGTTTGAATGCATATCAGAGCTGCAGTTGTGCTTGACTAGGATGGGGCAGTGTTACCTTAACATGGGGGGGGGGGGTTCCCACTTTATTTTAAAAATTTCTGGAAGCTTGGTAGCTACAGATATACAGTACAGTACAGTACTGTATATGGTGGTCCGTCAACTCAATCCCTCTCAACCCAATCTCTCAACCTAACCCCCTGTCAACCCAACCCGTCAACCCTGTCAACCCAACCCTCTGTCAACCCCTGTTGAAGCATGACATGACAATCCAAAATACTTAGGTTCGACTTAAGAGAGAGACCAAGAAACAATTATGGTATGTAAATCTGGCTAATCACTTTACTGCAAAAGTTGCATACTATAAAGTGAACCACACCTCGATAGATGAGTTGACAGTGCATAGTTCATCCTGAACAATGATTATATCAACTCGCTACCTCCTAGTGACGCCATATTGACTATTTATATGAGCGTGGAAAATTTCATACGGGAACATGAGAACACTTCCCACAACTGTTCTATACACATGAACAATTCCAGTGACTGATTCATACACATGAACACTCCATGAAACAGTTCAATGCACACAAACACTTCCAGTGACTTTTCCATACACACAACACTTCATGTGACCGTTCCATACATGTGAACACTTTCAGCAACTGCTTCATGCACACAAACACTTTCAGTAATTGTTGCAAAAGGCATTTAATAGTTAAGGACAGGGGTTCAGTTAACCAACTACCAAATAAAAGATATCTATAGAAGAGAACTTATTTCATACCTCAAGAATAAACCAAATCAGGTAGAGGAATTGCAATTTTACATTCTGGTTTGTCTCCTATTTTTTCATGTACAGTACTGTACGGTACTGTACAGTAGAGTACAGTATATAAAGATGCTTCATGTCTGTCATCTAGTTGACAATGCCATATTTGCATACTGTATCCACCAAATGTTGATAAATGCTTCCCAGCGACTGACCAAATAACCCTGAAGACTAAGAGACTGCAACTGACCTTCCTTCCTTTCCATACAAACCTACCTAATCAAACCTAACCTACTCTAAAATAAAAATAATAATACAGGGTATAATTCTATTCTAGAACAGGTAGGTTTTGTTAAGTTTATCTTATCTTGTCTGTCTGTCTGTCTGTCTGTCTGTCTGTGTGTGTCTCTTCTGGGCAGCCGAAACGGCACAATCGTTTTTCATCAAACTTGGTGGAAAAATCGCCAAAAATTCGTAAAGTGGAACAAACCTGGTCCCATGTCGATGGTTTCTTTAGGAAGGCATTAATTAACAATTTGCGATGGAAAACGATGCAAGTCTACGGACTTGGCGCACCCTCATTCGCTGTCACGAGTGTTCAAACTTTCACAAGGGCACGAAGGGCCCGCGATCACTTGTCATTAACTAGAACTGCTCATGTGTATGGAGAGAACTACAAAGACAATGCTGCTGCTGTTGGGAATTTTTCATGTGTATCACCAAACTAATGTTATTTATCACAAAAATATGCAAATTCTACCATTATTTGCCATGTTGTGGATATTATTGTTCTTCTTAACATGAAAGTGAAAGTGGGTCCCATAGGCATGTCTGCCCACTATTGTATACTGAACTAAGCCTCTGGTACACAAAGAGGCAGCTTGGTTGGTATGGCTCTCAACAGCCTTCACTTCCCCCAAGTTGAAAACTTAGGTACCCATTTACAGCTGGATGGACTGGAAATGCCCAGGAGGTGAGTGTTGTATCCACTCGACCGCCATGCTTCATTCTTCTTAATGTAATAAGTTATAATTTACTATCATCATCACCCAAGGTTACAACTGTTGTTTCTTAGTGAGTGTGAAATGGAATAGCATTATAAATGTATACTCCTCCTCGTGTAAATGACTGCCTGAGGTGCAACAAACAGGACGGCAACCTCCTTAGACAAGTGGTACAGAATCTTCAATTATGAGAAAACTTGGGGAAATACAGAAATTGCTACTTCTCCACTTGATTTCTTTTATTCTTGAAATAAGAAATATGTTTTCTCTATACAGTACATATTTTTTTCGTTAGTTAGCTGATTAACCTGGACCCTTATCTTTAACTATTAAACTACAGTCAGTTCTGCTATAACGTGATAGTTGTGTTCTTGTAAAACATCCTGTTATAGAAATTCGCGTAATAGAAATAACCGGGCTTATGGAGAAAATAGGGTTAGGTACAGATTACTACTCGAAATCGAAAAAAAATTAGTAGTTAGCCTAACACAAAGGATAGCACAGTCTAAATAAATGTTACATTCATATCTAATTATGAAATCATACAGTAATTGTAACACTTTACCTTGAAAAAATATGAATATAACTTGATGGGGGAGAAGGGTGATTTTGAGGTTGATAACATTGAGCTTCTCTTCAAGGGTTATAGCCTTTCTTTTATGATCATCACCGGGAATGCGATCACCAGAACGCTTCTTGGAGATATTCTTCTTTTCCATATTCACAGTTAATACCACAAAATTGGAGATCGCGTTACAGCAAACAAGCGTTTGCGTTATACAAATATCGTTCCTCTATTCATAAATCGCGTTAGAGCCAATTCGCGTTGTCAAAACACGCGTTATAGCAGAACTCACTGTACATTGTATGTATGATGTATCACAGATAAGATGAACCAACCAAACCTACCTATCCTGGGATGGAAGAATGTACATCATTCTAAGTATGGTTACATTAAGTACAGTATGATTAGATTAGCTTACATTAAGTTGGTCTGGTTAGGTAAGATACGGATGCTTGCTGTGGAGAATTTGTCAACAGTTTGAAGCAAGATCATGACGTTCTTATGTGGACAGAATGTATTTATGATAAGAACCACAGAAAATCAAAATTACAATGGCTGTAATTGCAATTCCTCCACTACTAACCTTTGTTGACATTTGACAACTGGGAACTTCCCAAAGTATCAAATACCCGGTACTTCTATATTATATAGTAGTTCATCATTCATTAAATGAACCAAAAAATTCTACATATACAGGAAATAATAATGTTTAGGCGAAGCTCAAGTTCAAGCAGATTATGTTAGGTTAGATAAGTTAGTTTGATATATTTTAGGAATGATAAATTATATAATGTAGACTTATCTTGTCGAATGTCAACAATGGGGTGTCTGAACTATGGCACCTAAGTTACCCAGAGAGATTAGAAAACCTGCAACTGATGAGCTTATAATGTAGATGGGCAAGGGGTGACTTTATTGAAGTTAATAAACATCCCAAAGGGCATTACTCAGTTGAGTGTCCATACCTGGAGCTGGTGGACGCTCACCCCACTAGGGGTCATAGGTCAAGGTTAAAGAATGAAGAAGCCACAAGTCCAGAAAATTGTGAGGGCAAACTTTTTCGGAGCGAGAGTCGTAAACTCTTGGAACAATTTGCCAGAGAAAGTTGCGACGGCACTGAGTGTGAGCTTTTTCAAGATCAGACTAGACCAACACTGGCGTAGGTACAGAGACATCCTGGAACCAGTACAGTACTTGCCAACAGTGCATAACAGAGATGTGACCGACTGCCCAAGCGGCTAACAACCCAATCAGTGGCAAAGAGGATAAAGTAAAAGTAAAGATTCTATACTCATTAAAGACATGATTACTCATTCATCTTTCCTGAGACATCCTTGAGGTAAGATGGAAGTTATCTTCTATACAAAGAAAGGTAATACTGAAGCAGATGGCAAACATCAGAAGGTGTTATTCGATCACATTATTTTTTTCCACAGATGTTCTTTGGATGATAGTAAGTACAGTAATAAAAACGATACAACAGCATTTTATTTTAATTAAAATAGTTTTATTTTTTTATTTTTTATCTATCTATGATCATTAATCACCTGTAGTGGGCAGAATATGAAGGGTGAGGGAAATTGCAGTGTAAAGAAATGGTGAAAAACTGATCATAGGACATTAAAATAATGCCTCTACTTTGCACAAGAAACAAATTGATTATTTGCCTTAAATATTCCCTCCGAAAAATCTGCCGCGTCAGCACGTGTTATCATTTGCTCTGTTTCCTTGCAACAACTGACTCACTTGGTCCGAACATAATCTTAAGTACACCAAAAATGTAAAATTACTGTAAATCAAGCTGCTTCAAGAAGGTTCCATTCATTGCTACCAGATATCATAATAAGTACAGTACTTTCTGTTTAATATGGCGGGTGTCCGGGGGACTAGGAAGTTAGGTAAGGTGAAGTGGATTTCTTTGGTTGGTTAGGTCGGGTTCTATTACGTTCTGTGCTTTGTTGTATTATTTTTATTATTTACTACTAAATCATCCGAAAAACATCTATGGAAAAAAGTAACGAAATCGAACAACACGTTCTGATGTGAGCCATCTGCTCCAGGATTCCCCAAATAAAAGATTAAGTGGCTAGTTAAAATGCTTGACCATGTTCCAGAATATTACCCTTCAGCCTATGGTGGAACACACACATGGCTACAGTTCATTTTAACGTCCCTGCCCGTTTCTATAGAGAGTTAATATTTTGCTATTTTGATTACAGATATAGGTGATGTTATCTTTCAACATTCTTGGGTAGTCATTATTTTGGAGATAATTTCGAAGGTTGGATTCGATGAAAAAATACAAAAATATCACATGAGTCTCAACATCACTTCTATATCTTCCTCCACTCTCTCCTCCCCTGCTTCAAAATGACCAATGGCACTCTAAGTTAACTTAGGTTAAGTTTAGGTTTGGTTAGGCTAGGTTAAGTTAAGTTTAAGTTTAAGTTTGGCTAGGTTAGGTTTCATTGAGCACAGAAAAATAAAATTTTATAGTGTATTTTGGTGTTCTGTTTACACCTGACCTTCACTTTCTTTGGTCAGATTTAAACAACACACTAAAATACACCAGAAAAATTAGGAATTATTTTAGTTTTGGTCATCCGGGGAATCGTAGGGGGGGGGGGGTGTGGTTAGGTCCCTTGATATATTAGGTCTTGGAAAAATTTATGTCTACATTTTCGTAACCATTCATTACCTTCTTCATGTTAATTAAGTCTCCTCTACTGCTGGTGGTTAGGTTACGTTAGATTAGTATATATATCTAAATACAGGTATAACCGAAACTAAAATATTAAAGAAAATATATCTCACTGCGAAAAACTTAGAGGAATTAAAAAAAACGAATCTTTACCCATACACATTAATACAGAACTATGGAAGAATATACACATGAATACTTACTGTTCAGTTTTCCACGTTGAGGCAAAGCTGGTAGGAACTTCACTATGCTTAGAAAACATGTCTTGATGTTGAAGTAAACGAGTAGAGTGATACTTAAGGATTATCTAATACCTTGGTGACACCTGAGCTTGACAGAAGAATCCAGATTATTAAACATTTCAACATTACCGGTAGTTCCGATCCTAAAATAAGTATAACTGTAGTAAGAACAGAAATTAACAATATCTATTCAATAATCTGTTTTACATGTGAAATATGTAGGCAAGTTACAAGGAAATAGTTAATTAATAGGAAATATTCCCTACGTGTGGGAAAATAACAGGAGACAGAAAAACGTTAAAAAACAAATATAAAATCCTCATATATTTATATTATCCTTTTCCTCACTTAATTATCAGCTTAACTTTCCATATGTGATTATTTTTAATAAAGCAGCGAGAAATTAGCTTAAAATCGTTGATCAAACAAATCTGTGATTGTCATCATCCTATTATACAAATAATTCGGTAAAAATTACCATGCACCTTAATTTAGTATATTTTTGTGGCTTATTTTTCGCAGTCAACAAACATATTATAAATGGTTGCATATATTAGTTTAATGTGAATATATAAAGATGCATGAGTATTAGGAGCTCCATCTAGGTATGGCACGCCACAATTTAAAGTTGGTAGCCAGAAACCAATGTTAACTATTCAGTTTTATTATCTCTTAATGAAAGTCTTTTTCCCGTACTTTTATATAAAATATTATAATTTATTTGATTGATGTACATTCATCGTGGTAAATATGCGTAATTGTCACGTCATAATGAGTAGCGCCTTTAGTACAGTAGTTGCCAGTTAGCCATACAGCCGGTGCGGGGTGAGTGTCCCTTGATGCCTTCATGCTTGTGTCCAGGATCCTTGACAACAATAATGACGCCAACCCAATGGCTAGCGATTCCCACAGAAATAAGACTTACAGAGTTACCCAACCTTGTGACGCCCCGGTCTGACGCCTCCGAGGCTTCCACAGTATACGTGAATGGCAAGAAGATCGTCATCAAGCAGGAGGAGTACCAGCCGCCTGGCAGTGGGGAAGACCCTAACAGTTCCACCTCTAGTGTCTACCTGTATCCCGTGGTGAGAGATAACCTCATTTATCACACTCGTGTAGTCTAGCCATTTAATTGCAGTTGAATCACTTATTTCACCATACACTTCAACTTCCTCCAGGCTGGTTTGGTTGTATCATCTTTCACTATATATTTCATTGGTTGTAGGTGTTTATTATGTTCTTTAATGATTATTATCTCTTGAACATTTAATGATTCATTCACATTGTGTCCTTGTGTGGGGTAATGAGATGGAACTCAATATTCCTCCTCGAGATGCCTTATGTTTCACAGCTTACTGTCATGATAATGTTACCTCGTGTGTCAACCTATTAGAGGTGAACTAGCATGTCAGTCATGGGATGTTTAACCAACCAAACAAACCTACCTAACTTCTTGGTGCCTATGAAAGCAACTTTGTTGAAGCGACATGGTGTAATTTTACTCGGACTGAGAAGTTGCTTGTAAACAGGTAAATTTGCATAAGCGCACCCTACTCTGTTAGAAAGTAAAAAATATATTTTTATAGTGTATTTGTGTGTGTTTAGACCGAATAGGACCTTCATTTCCGTCGGAAATTGGCCATTTTTTTTTATCGATTTTTTTTTTCGTGGGACTTTTCTGAAAAAAAAAAAGGCTAAGCGAATACAAAATACACCAAAAAATACTAGAAAAACATAAACCAAACCTAACCGACTCTCACCATATGATGGAATCGCCTATTTCTTACCGTATTGCCGTCTATTCTTTGTCTTTGGGATAAGGGACGAGTTATGACAATGCCACATATGTTGGTTTTTGCGATATTAACATTCAGTCTTGCACTTAGGACACTTTACTGAGGTCGGGAGAACACCATGCTATCGAAAAAATGCTAGTTTCTTCGTTTAAAAAAAAAAAAAATCGCAATCAGCTCCATATAATTTAAGTGACACCCATCACAGACTTCCATGGTCAGAAATGAATATGAATTTGGAAATATGAGACCCAAAATAAAAATCGATTTTGATTGGGCCAAAAATACAGCGAATTAAACCAAAATTCATTTTAATTGGTTGCAAAAAAAAACGCTTTTGATTGGCCGCGTGATGTGTACGGAAATGCATGCGCGTGATTTTTTATGAAGGAGTCATGCAGCGTGGGAGGTGAGGTAGACGATAATGGCGGAAGATCAATGGAAGAAAATAGAGAAAATTTTGGATACACTATCTCCGTTATTATACATTTGCGACGTTAATGCAATAGATGAAAATTACCTTATAATTTGACATCTTATTCGAATATGATAATAGATTAGTGGTAGGAATGTGGGGTGTGAAAATGCAATAATACCTGTAAACAAACAAACGACACGCGGTGACTTGGCAGATTTTTCAGAGGAGTATTAACGGTAAATAATTAATTCTTCCTGTACGAATCACGTAGACACATTATTTTAGTATCATGTGATCAGTTTTCACCGTGTTTTACCCCGCAATTTCCTTTATCCTCCGTGCCCTTCCCACTACAGGTGATTTATGATTGAAGATAAAGAAAAACTAAAAACTAACAAAGAACTTACAATTAAAATAAAAAGTTGTTGTCTCTTTCAAGATACTTACGATAATGATAAGAACATCTGTGGATCAAATGAAAGAAATCGAACAACTCCTTCTGGTGGTAGCGGTGTTCTCATAAATTACCATTATTTTATATTTTGTATGTTCTTTTATTTCTGAGTTAGCCATCTTAACCTCAAAAGGGAAAGTTGGGATTACATGAAGTTTACCCACACACACTTACTTCAACTCAAAGATTAACAACTGAAAATGCAAACTTAACCTAACCCCCAGGTAGAATTAGGTGTTTAATCATTAGGTGAGTTAAGTTGGGGGGTACTAATCTTCAAGTGATCCTAAATTTGTAATCGTTGTGTCTACATCTTCTAAATGGGTTATGTAAAATTACATTACAGTACATATCAAAATTATCACAATTCTGGATTTTTGTTACAACTCACCGTACAGTTCAAGAGAAATGGGTGATTTTTATGAGACCTAATGCCGACTGAAGAATAATATATACTGTACAATATAGGCTTATCATAATCTGAAATTAAAATATAGCTATACAATATAATATTTTTGATTTATTTATTTTCCTGTTAATCCCTACTGTGTACTGTAGTAAAGCATTGTGCTGTGATGCTGTGGTAGTACAATACTGGATGAGAGTGGTCCATCCTTACTAACAACTTGGTGATTTCTATATATAAACTCATAATGAAGAGAATTGGTGTAAAAAATTGGCTCTTGCACATGATTGAGTCACCAAACTTTAAAAAATTCGCCAAAAATTTAGTTTTCAACAGAATTGTATCAAATTTGGATGGGTCATAGTAGCAAGTAAGTTCTATCAAATAAACTAATTAGCAACCCTCGAGGCCCATAAGAAAGGAAGATGGAACAATAAATGCACAGTATTATCTCAGCAGTCAGACTGCGAGTGTGAGCCGTGTCCATTTAAATTTCCATAACTCTGTGTGGGATTACAGTGCTTACCCTACTCCCTGAAATAATTTATTTATTGTTAGAGAAGTGAAGTCGTGGTTGTGTAATGTAATATTTTTTCATATTTACAGGGAAAGTGTTTAGTTTTCAAAAGCTGTAACCGTATCAGGCTAAACAACCTCATTAAAATGACAATGTCTCAAAAAAAGTCTCTCAAAGAGGATGATTTTCTAGACTTACTTGAATTTTGTCAGTACAGGTACCATCCTCTTTGTTATAGTGTTGGCTACAAGATGCAATATAATTTATATCGATATAAAACATTGGCACAAAAATAATCGAAAAAGATTAAAAACATTTGAGAATCATTTTTTTTTTCTCAAAAACTATTGGTCATATCAGAGATCTGATTTGCATTGGAAAGCTCATAAAATTCCGGTTTTAGCAATGCATAGTACTTAAAAATTTGGCTCTAACAATTTTGAGCTCGGAGGTTGTGAACATATTGGTGTGTATTTGTTTTCTCATGCTTATTAGAAGTGATGAAAAATAGCTATGTACTTGTATTAATCTTTGGGGGGGGGGCTTATGTTGTAGAGCAATCAGTTACGAAGCCAAGGATATGTGGTTTATGTCAATAAAAACAAGTTTTGGGGGAATTTCATAAAGCAAAAAATAAATAAAAATATTCACCGTGCTCTGTCTCGCCTGCCCTGGGGGCCTCGGAGATGTGATCTTGGAACTGCATTGACCAGTAAATAACCATCAGTGCAGGAACAGTATAGTACTCTTGGGAATGCTGCCACACTACAGAAGCTTCATACTCACATGGGATTTCTAAAACCTGAAAATATTGCTTGTGTATTTAGAATAAGTTCCTAATTTGTCTTTTTCATTAATGTGAAATTTTGGAAACCAAAAGTTTGTAAATACTAAAGGAATAGGTGTACAGTATTGTACAATATCTATAAAACGGCGTCCGGTCAATTCGTCGTCAGTCACGCCAGTCCTGGCCAACCTATTCAGGATCTTTAAAACAGGAAAGTCAAAAGCCAGGGATTTCCAAGGGTGATAAACAACCAGAAGAGAGGTTATATCTTTACTCGGACAATCAAGAAATAATCGCAAGATAACACGGTCACTACTCAACAAAATATAGCCAGAAATAGATAACACAAGGCACTCTATGAATGTTAGGTTAAGCTAGGTTCAAATTGTAAACCATTCATATTAAATTTGCCGATAACGAGTTGACCCGCGACAAATTGTCCTAGCACCCTATAAAACTTGTCTTTTTCTGTAGACAAATCTTTTCTTACGCCTTGTAGACATTTCCAACAGTAGCTGTCATTCAGTCTATCTGACTGCTGTAACTGATGAGTTTTCCATATAATTACTGTATGGTGTTTTATGTTTTCAGGGAAACAGTCTGTTGGCAACTACTCCAGAGGCTGTGCAGAAACTGGAATTTGAATGTTCGTCTTCTCCTGGATTGAAGTGTCTTGCAAGTACCACATCTGCATCAACAGAAGTAATTATTGTCAAGTCAAAACCAAAAAATCCAGATTATAAGGTACAGTATTTACCAAATTTAAAAATTTGGCTCAAATCTTTATATAATTGATATTTAGTAGTTTCTGCCCATATTTTACTTGTAGATTCTGTTAGCATGGGATGGGGTACAGTGAGTACATGTAGTTAAAAATAATTTTGGGAAAAGGTGTTATTTCCATTTTAGGCTGACCTGTACTGTACTGTATTCTATTGTTTTTTCTTTCTGTAATTTGTTAAAAATACAGTATACAGTACAGTGCAGGATACTAATGATAAACATCATCGTTATGAAAGCAATGAACTTATTTTTATTACAGGTTAAAAACAGTACCCTTGCGACCAAACGAAGTAAACCAGTGCATTTTAAATTGATTAGAGGAAAACCTGGGGTTAAAGTGTTCATTAACATGTCTTACCATGGCCACATATATGGTGATGAACCTGTCAAGAGATGTAAGAAGCATGACGAGTGTACCTGGTGTAAGGAACATGATTACAACCAATGTTTTTGTGTCATAAGCAAATTCCACAAATATGAACTTGATCATAAGGGCCAGCCCAGAGCAGTGATCACCGTCACGGAGGAGCATCTGGACATTGAGGGAAGTGCCGAGTTTTCCATTGTATTTTCCTGCTGGAATTCATGTGACAGTCACAGCAAATTTGGCAAAGAATTAAACCTACAGATACAAATTTTTGACGGGTAAGTTAATAAAGAGAATAGTTTTTAATATTGTAACTGTGTTGTGTATTCTTGTCACAGTAATGGTATCAAGTTTTATTTTTTATTTGAACTGATGAAGGAATAGGTCAGTGCAGACAAGTCCCCTAAAAGCCATTTTCACTTTGACACTAAGTACAGTACAGTATAGTAGAGAAAAGTGTCTATCAGTTGTAATGTTTGAGATGAAGAAGCTTCTGTAAAGTGGATAAATATGTGAACTTGTGTCCAAGGAATGCATATAATAAATCCTAGTGCAGGTACGAGTATCAGCTTCTGCAAATACGTGTACCATACACTAACTTACTTAATTTTTTTCTAGCATCCTCAATGTTATTTAGTCTACAAGTAAGCTTTCATTGTGTCATTATTCTCCTACAATCACCATAAAACTCACTCCTCTAACTCTTGAGGACAATTGACTCATTTCTCACACAGTCACTTTAACCAGTTGTCTTATTGTACAATTTCACCTCATTTTCTCTCATGTAATATAATAAGTGGAAATTAAATGAAAGAAAATGATTCTATACAGTATGATACTTAAATTATTCTATATTATGTACTTATATTTCATTTTTAGAAACTCAAACATTTTGTAAAGTAGATTTTATAAAATAGATTTTCATTTGACATTTACTTTAGTGTTTTATTTTATATTAAATTTACAAAGCAGTATTTTTTATGCAATATGATAACTTTTGCTTTTCTGTGAGAGCTCTTGGTAGACATTGCTTGTACAGTACAGTATATATTTTATAAGGTTCTTGGACCGTGTACTTAATTATCACATTGATAGTTTCAGTCCGATTAGAAGTACTGAATACTCCATACATTGCTGCCAAAATCTGCTGAGAGATGCTTTTAAAGACAAGACGAGAAACACATACCCATCAGCCACTAAACGCAAACAGCTATCGGTACCAGAGAACAATCATGAGGTATGTATTTACAGTATTATGCTTTACAGTATATCATAAGCCCTATTATTAGTACTGTACTGTATACAGCATGTAATAGTATCAGCTTTATTGCTTGCTGGAATACATCCCAATTGGATTTTATAAAAAATAAATAAAAATAAATCTCGGTGTCCTTTGATTTGGTCATTCAGGCAATTGAATTCTGGCACCTTGGTCAAGGTTTTCACCAAGTGCTAAGACTGGGAATGGTCTACATGATGGTACTGTAGATTAGTGAGAATAAGATTAACTATTGACTCCTAAGTTGTAAAGTGAATGAAAATTATGTTTAAAAAGTTTAATTTAAGTTGGGATGATATTTTTCTATTATCAGATCAATGAAGATTTTGTTCCAGAAACAATTTGAGCCACCTATGCCCCTGACCAGCTAGTACAGTATGTTCTGGACCTAAACTAAAAATAACCAACCTTAATCCAAGGGAATAAGCTGGCTTATGCTAGATGGTACCTGTAATCTGTTTAAAGTTTCCTGATGGGCTGATGCTTAATGGCAGGAGAAAGGAATATTGTACTGTACTACAGCTCTTCCTAATTTCAATAATATATCTTCATATTTATAAGTTATTTCATTGCCAACCTCTTATTTTCATCTAAAATACATTTATAACCCCAGGGGACAAGAAAACCGAGTCTCTCAATATGTCAGTGATGAAAATAATTTGGTTGAAAAAGAGAAGGGTTATGATCTACGTGGCATAACTAGTTAATTCCACCTGTGGGCCCTGGGGTACACCCAATCATGGCTTACCAAGCCCGATTTTGCGAAGTTAAAAGTTTGAGATATTGATATAAAATTTTTTTGGATATTTGTACTGTGTATATCTTTATAACTTGGCTGGGACCCAGTTCATAACAACACTCAGAATGTTATTGGCTGGAAAGGAGAACTCTAGGATAGGATTTCCATGGGCAGTAAACATATTTAGTTGACACACCTTTGTAGCTCACTGTTTGGCAAGGCCATAGATTTTTAAATGCATGATGGTAAAAAAAAATTTTGTGCGTACTGTGAATGTGGTAATTGTTATATATCTACCAGTGTTACAGTGGGGTAAATTCATTTCTGAATTGTATTTACCCTTCATCTTAAATTGCTAGTTATAAGTGTTGAATTAATTATTACTTATTATTACAGTGTTGAATTAACAACTACAGGGTATTTCAATTTTCTTTTGCTGTAATTTTTAACAAGGTTAAATTTTTTTTATTACTTATAGGTATTACAAAGTACAGCATTGTTTTAAAGAAAGAGTTCCAGTCAGTTCTCCCCATTTCCTAAACTGTAGGGGCAGAATGTCATTGTGAAAAGTTTTTGCCCACTAACACACCTTTTGAACAAACTAATTAAAATTGACATTTTCTTTCCATATTTTAGGGTTCAATAAAGACTCCATGCAAGACGGGAATAGAAACTCGCTTTGGTGATACTGACTTTTCAAATAACAAAACGGAAAGGCCGGTGGATTTAGTAGTTGTAAGTAAAGTGGTATTTTGTTGTCGAGTGCTACTCCAGTCATATACTGTAGTATTCCATGAAATTTCCTTCCCATTAGTGTGGCTGTTATGTGTTTTTCATCAATCTGCGCTGTACAGAACTTCAATTATGGTAATATGGCCAGTTAAGGGTGGTCTTCATTAATTAATAATGTTGTTGTTACATTAGATTTATATGTTGTTGAAGTCAGTACAGTATGCATGGATGACCTTTAATTTAGGGTCAACACTCTTCACAGGAAGCTATGAAGAGATGTTGCCCTACACTCAGAGTAGAAAAGTCACAAGGTCTTACGATGTTTACTTGTAATGCCTTTTGAATGTTTACAGGTGATTATGTGATAAATACTGATATTAATATAATTTACATGAATTTTATACTTATAAATTCGTTTCTAATCAGAATAAAGTTGTTATTGGATAATTTGGTTGTTTTTTACATGAATATATCATTGGTTTTGAAAATGTACTTCTTTTTACCCACTCAGGTTAAACAATTTGATAACTAGGAGGTGGAAAAGCAGTTAAGCATTATGTTGACTCATTTTCATGTTCACCTACTGTACACTTTGTATACAGTAGTCTTGTCCATGTGAAAACTATGTTATTTATGATCAGAGCCACCACTCTTAAGTCTCTCACACTAATCTTCCCTTTCCTTCTAATCTCTGGTGTATGGATGAACTATAACCTCACAAAACAGCCATCTCATCTTGCTTCTGACAGTGATGACAAGATGTTTACCTCTCCTCCCAGTCATTTAAGGATCCTACAGTTCTACAAGAAAGTGGGATTCCAAGTAACAACATCCATTTCACTTCAAAAACCTTTTCTTTTAGAATTGAATGATCTGGATGTGGTTGTAAGGATGGCAGTGTAACACCTCTGCTAGGTAATCTGGCCTCAGATCATAAATGGGATTCCAGGATTAATCCCTTATTTTTTGCTGTATATAACGCTACTTGTTTTGATTTAGAAATTTTAATTGTATTATTTTTCACACAGTTTTAGTGACCAGTCCTACTCAGATGTCGTAAATTGGGATCATTATAACACGGAGTTCAATGGGATACGTTGTCAGCTATTCTGACACCCACATGTATCATCGAAAATTAAATTCCAAAATTCTTACTCTAATAATATACCTACAACACAATTAAACAACACTCACCACATGATTAATAACAAGCCTGGTCATCATCACATGTCCCTTTAAGGCTAAGGGGACTCTTGAAGGTGGAGTGGAGACATCACTGACTCCCACACAGCTTCACAATGTCAAGCTGTACCTCTAGAGAATCAAGTTTTCCTGGGGACCTTGGCCTTCCCAGACATTTTCAAAGTTACACTGCTCACTTCACAGTCACAAAAACAGAGTACAAAGTGAATATTAGTGATGACCTCTCACTGGAAGGTAAAAAATAAATAAAAATAATAAGTAACAACACCGATATTGACCAAAAATCTTTGAGTTACACGATCATGGGTGTGTGCGATCACCATGGGACAAAACTTGGGACTGTAGTGCACCAGATGCAAGCATAGTGGTGTGCGGGTAGACCACAACTGACAAGTGCAGCGAGAGATGCATTTCATAGTCCACGCGTCAGCGATTTTGGGCGGACAATGACCATCGTTCATGCGAACTTTTTTTTAATTGTAAGTAGGGGGGGTTGATCTGAATACATCACCATTGTTCAAGTGAAATATCGTAGATAGGGAGATTGTGAATCAGGGGATACCTGTATGCAGTACAGTATGTCTCATTTTAAAATTAGCGAGTTTAATTGTACTTTTTTTTTTTTTTTACCTTATTAGACTTTTGCATGTACTATCATGGACAAAAGTTCGCTCCTTCCCAAACTGAAGCAGTATCGACCCACACCCGCACCAGATAACAATCAGGGTAAGTCAGTTCGGAGATTCATTCCCGTGTCTCAATTTCACTACAGGGAGCGAACTTTTGTCCACGATAGTACACCATGTTCTACCTAGGATATTTTTTAGGTTATTAAATTTTAAAATTGGTCATATAAATTATGGTTACAATGTATAATGTCAATAGGTAAGTGATATACTGTACAGAAATTCCTAGCTGTGGAGAGGTATCTACTGAGGAGGAGCTGTACAGTAAGATCAGTGGTTGGTTGGTATTGTCAAGGTCACAGGGATGCCTCATTAAGAGAGGAGAGGAATGGTTGATAAAATAAGTGGTAAAATTGTTTCAACATGCTAGTGTATACAGAGCAGATAGGATAAAGATGAATGGAAACTTAAGTACAGTACACTTATCCCCAATTTACAATGGGATTACATTCCTGAAAACCCATCGCTAGTTGAAATATCATAAATTGGGACATTATAAAATGGGGTTCAGTGAGATATGTTCTCAACCAGTTGGACACCCACAGTCCCACATATATCAAAGTCCCACAACACTCACCACATCATGAAAAACAAGCCTGATTGACATTAGATGTCCCCTTCAATGGTAAGGGGACTCTAGAAGGTAGAGTGGAGACATCACTGACTCCCACACAGTTTTACAATGACAAGTTTTACCTCCAGAGACACCATATTCCTGGGTGCCTTGGCATTCCCAAACATTTTCAAAGTCACACAGCACACTTCAGTCACAAAAACAGAACAAAAGCACTTGTCACAATGTGAACATTAATGATGCCCTCTCACTGTAAGGTAAAAGAAAAAGATAAGTAACGACACCAATACTGACCAATAATCATAGTTATATGATCACGGCCATGTGGAATCACCTTGGAACAGAGCTTGGTACTGTACTGCACCGGGTGGCTGTTTGGTGGTGCTCGGGTAGACCACAGCTGACAATTGAAGTGAGAGATGGGTTCCATATTCCGCGCTGGCTCAGACGATGACCATAGTTCACGGGAATAGTTTACATCGTAAATATGGGGATGGTCTTAATACATCACAATCATAAGAGCAGAATATTGTAAATTGGGGGATACCTGAACTGCTGTATGTCAATAATTACAAGAGGAGAGGGAGACCCCAAAGTGGAAAGAAAGGAGAAGAATGTAATCCTAAATGGTGGTTGAATATAAAGAGAATCTAGAACTAAGAAGAGTCAGAGGGTACTGGAGGAGACTACAGTATCATAACTGTCATGCCTGATGGTGATGGATGACTTTTAGTTTACAGTTCTATAAATGTATAGCACCGCAGACGTTATTGTAATTTATTGTTCCTTCAATAAAATCAAGTAGTATTATGCCATCTTCAAGAACAAATAAGAAAATATATTCAGTGAATTGGGGGGGGGGGTGATAGTTGATGCCAAGGTCTAGTGCTTATTTATTTATGTCCTTAAGAGTGACTTAAAGTTTTTCTCTTATAAAATGTCACTAAACTGACCTGGGAGAATATAATTTACATTGCTGGGATTCTTATAAGAGTGATTAATTTGAATATAATCATGCTATAGTTTGCACTAGACAAAACATTTAGTAATCATTTAGTACATTGTACAGTACAGCTTTGCCCTTAGGACAGTGTAGTGTGCCCAGAGAAACATTAGGCGCGAATTTTAAAATATGATGCGCCAGATTGACTCATGCAAAATAGGAAAGATTCGCTTTAAATTAAAACATTGTCTTTACCCTAATTATGGATGTCACTTTAAATCGATAATCTTAAATTGAATCGTTTTAAATCGATGTTCTACTGTACAGTTTGACAAATCAATTTTATGCATATTGCAGTATGAATACTGAACATTACCATGATATGAATATTGGCAATTTCTGGTGGGTTATGTAAATAAAAGGAAAGAAAATTGAGTGACTTTACATTAGAAATTAACCCCCCAGGCACTGGGGGTAGGGTATATTCCCGAGAATTTCAAAATTAATTAAAACAATTCTAATCTTGCAAACTGGTCATGCATGATATAAACAGTTTAGAAATACATGTACTTATCACAGGTTGATAACACAGGGGCTATGAAGAGATGAGAATGTGTTTGATGCAGTGGGGTGAAGTTGGCAGTAGGAGGTAAACAACACTAATTGTAGGCAGTCTGAAGTACAGGACACTTGTTTTATTATATTATTACTATACAAATATTATTACTAGCTCCAGTAATTGAGCTTAGGGGTATGGGGTACAAATGTAGTGAGCTTATGAAGTTCAAGGACACGATCTCTACATCACAAAAACTGAAAAGCCACTGAGAACGGAGGATGAGACCTTGGATGCGAGTGAAAGATAAACACGTACTTAGCAACATAATCTAGCCAAGGCCACGTGGCAATTCAAACAGTACCACAAAATTACAAAACGTCATATGACTTTAACCGAAGCTTAGTTCGACACTAGCACATTGTGGGTGTAACGTTTATGTTTAGAATTATGTAAACTGTATATCCTACCTTTGGTAATTCTTATTCAACTATGGTTAGGGTGCCTGTCATAATTTATGTACAGTTTTCGTAGAGGTACATTAACCTAAACACTTCATGGCGTCTCGCATCTTCCACCTATTATGTGTTCAGACACTCCTCAATTTACCAAATTTTAGTTATGTTCCTGAAACCATTATGAAATTTTTTTTTTACGTAAGTTGACATTGATTCAGTAACCTTAAGATGGTAGCCCACCTACTGAATGTAATATACACAATACCTAGCGTAAGTGAAGGAAACCTTTAAGGTGTAAGTAACTACAGTACAGTATATTATCATCCTGTATGTGTTGAATTGAAATGCAATAAACAATATAGTATTAACTGATAATAGAAGGTTTATGGAACATTTACAATACAGTGCAGTATTAGCACATTACCTTAATTCCTGGTGTTGACTTCCTAATTTGAAGGGATGGCAGTGTGATGATAATGTTACTACACTGCAGAGGTAAGAGGGGGAGAAGAGGAAAGGACTGCAAACTCCTCCATAGGGTCATCAGGTTCAAGTTTTAAGAGTGAGGCACGGACATTGAAGGATCAGGAGTTGGAGGTTCATAAGCACAAGCAATACGGAGTTTGCCCATACGTAATGCTACATAACAAATCTACTCATCTCAGATACTTATATTATTTTCAATAGGACTTATGTGTAGTCAAATTTATGTAACTTCTACACAGCTCCTCCCCGACTTACGACGGGGTTAGGGACCGACATACAGGTCGTAAGTCGGAAATGCTTAAATAATACATAAAAAATCTAAAATGGGTGTCTCTTTTTTCTTCTCAGCACCACAAAACACTCACGTTTAAGCTTCCCAGCCATTTTAAAGTGAATTACAAATGGAAATTTTGTCTGTGTACTGACTTTGGGACTCGAAAATACGTAATTTGACCAAATTTTGGTACGACTGAGGCAGATTGGGAAAACAGCTTAGAAGTGTATAAATCATCATGTGTCACAGAAAGACTTCTGGTTGAAGCAAATTTGATTTGAGAATTGAGTTCTATAAACCTTATTGATGGTCAGTACAAAACTGATAAGTTACACAATTTTGTCAGTGGCCCAAAGTTAAAAATGCTTTGAAAGCATTCGAGTTAGATGTAGGAAAGATGATTAATGGGTCCCATATTTTTTACCTGACTTAACATGACTAGTTACGTCGCCCTTTCTTTTAAGCTCCTTTTGTGTGTGGTGTTGGTGTGTGGATTAGTGGATGTCATGTTTATAACCTGACCTCATGTTTAGTAAGGTCACCCTGTGTACTTAAGCCTCTCTCGGTCCTTGTAATTCACTTGCCTCTGAAGATGTCTTGAATAAAGACGAAAGCTAAGGTGCTCCATTGTTTCCCTTTTTCCTGTGTAATTATATATATATATATATATATATATATATATATATATATATATATATATATATATATATATATATATATATATATATATATACAGTGACCCCTCGTTTAACGAATGCCTCGGTTAACGAAATTTCGGTTAACGAACTGCCTTCCATAAGGATCTTCAATTCGGTTAACGAACAAAAATTCGGTTAACGAATTTCTTACGAACCGACCTCAACATGTTTTCGCTTGCACTGACCGGGCAACCAGCTTTAGTATCAGTCCGCCAATACATTAATCGGGTTCTAGGGCTTAAATTCCTTACTATTTTAGTAAATATCAAGTTTATACTATTCAATAATTTTAAAAGTTTAATATTCAATTTTTTAGTCATTTTAACAATTATTGAACATAACTGAAGGTAAAGTGACTAGTTTAATGCACGCCATCCAGCCTCTTAACACAGCAAACAGGCGTTAGTCTCTCTCTGTTTTCACTGGAGGTAACATCTTGCTTGAGACTCTCTTCAACTAAACGCTTTTTTTCTGTGTTTCCAAGCAAATTATTGGTCATTTTGAAATTTATTTTACATATTGACAATATATAATGCAGTGCAGTGTTGATTTAAAGAAAATAATCTTGAAATACACCAAGAGAACTAAAATTTTATGGGTGAAATGGTGCCATGGGGTGACTTCTCTTCCACCCCAATGCCTTCTCTTCTCCCTTCTCCTCCTCCATCTCCCACTTCAAATGCACATCATCATCATCATCCAGGAGCCTTCTACATACACACCTCAAAGTAAGTGAACTTTTCTACCATTTTTGTTTTAATTTAGGAAATTTTCAGTGAGCTGGAACCAATTACCCAAAAACCCATTGAAACAATGGTTTCAGTTAACGAACTTTTCGGTTAACGAACGACCTTCTGGAACGGATTGAGTTCGTTAACCGAGGGGTCACTGTATATATATATATATATATATATATATCGGTGAAATTCCTGAGAAACCCATCACAAGTCGGAATATCGTAAATTGGGATCATCATAACGTGGGGTTCAATGGAATAGGTTCCTGGCCAGTTGGACACTCGCATGTATCATCGAAAACCCAATTCCTACAGTACTTCTATCGGTACAAAACAAACAACACTCACCACATCATTAAGGACAAGTCTGGTCGTCATCACATGTCCCCTTCCAGGCTAAGGAGAATCTTAAGGTGGAGTGGAGACATCAAACTGAGTCCCACACAGACACTGGGGGAGTCTGAAGAGTGGGGACAGGAGGAGTAGCCTTCGTCAAAGCCTTAAAGATGGTGAGCAAAATGCTTGTCAGACATTTTCAATGCAGTTCAGTCACAAAAACCCGATAATAATGATGGGGACTCGATTCTTTTATGAGAAACGTAAGAAATGTTGCGATGGAGGTGTGGCAGGGGATTAATGGGTCTCATGTTACTGACCTGATCAATGTCAAATCGAGGTGGGGTGGGGGATTAGTGGTCTCGTATTACTGACCTTCTAATGCAATGTCAGATCACTCATTGTCAGGGTGAGGGATCAGAGCGAAAGTATCTCACAGTCACCAAACAGGGAAAGCATTTCACAGTCACCAAAACATAGTACACTGAATTTTATTGATGTTCTTTCACTGTACGGTAAAAAATACAAAACACCGATGATGAACAATAAACACTGAGCTCCATTTCTTACACACATGTAACCAAAAACTGCCTGGACTGTATTTCATCAGATGGCATTCGTGTGGATGACACCTTAGCTGACAAATAAAGTGAGTGATGCGTTCCATATTCCGAGTTGGTAGGGTGAATGTTGTCAATGCGGGTTTATTTACATCAATTACATCGCAATTAGGGGGGTTGTCTTAATATATATATATGCATCATAAGTGCAAATTATCAAAGATGGGGACATCATAAATAGAGGTTTACCTATATAGTATATTAAACAAGGGATACCTGTACAAAGAAAGTGCAACTAACAATTCTTTAGATAAGACACAAATAGGGCAGATCTAATAGACACTTTCAATGTCTTGAAAGGGATGGAAAGGAAAGAGAATATGTTCCCAGTCCATTTTATAGTGATGTCAATCACCACACACAGGGACATAACTTTAAGTTCACCAAAATGAATACAGTACAGTCTTTCCTCGACTTACGACAACCTGGACATACGACGTCCATGGTCGTATAAAATATTTTTCAAATTACATATTTTCGAGTCCCGACGTTAGTGATCGTGCTGTGTACTGACAAAATTTTCGTTTGTAATTCCCTTTAAAATGGCTTGCAAGCGTAAAAGTGAGAGTTCTCGTGCCGAGAAGAAAAAGAGACACCCATTTTTGAATTTCTATGTATTATCTTCGCCTTTTCGACTAACGACCTGGTTGTCGGGACGGAACCCCGTCGTAAGTTGAGGAGAGACTGTATATGAAAATACCTCTGTACACACACACAGTCGTAGACCTATAGAACAATCTACCAACCCAAGCTGTGGAATGAAGTATAGTACTGGGCTTCAAAATAACCCTTGAAGACTATCAAGAATGACAATAGGGTCTTACAGAGGCACCAGTATTTTTTCCCTTTGCATGGCAACCTGTAGTTTGGGTGGCCATTAGGTAAATAAGGTAAAAGGTTACTAAAGTGTGTTTCTTCTCAGCTGAGAAGAGATGCCCTGCCTCCTCCTCAAGAGTTACAGCTGATTGGCTGTTGCAAATCTGTCCGATTTTGTCCTGAAGTAATGATTTATTTCTAAATGAGTTTATTCATAATCGTTGGGATGACCTTTTCTGATGAGAAAGATATTTAGCTAAATTATATAAGATACATACATTCATTATTTCAAACAAGAGCACTTAGGAAGTTTGTGAGAAATCTTATACATGAAGTAACTGTTAAACTCTGTTAACAAATTCACGCTTTCGGAGGACAATAAGATTTCTCACAAACTTCCTAGGTGCTCGTATTTGAAATAATGAATGTATATATCTTGTATAGTAATTTAGCTAAATATCTTTCTCGTCAGAAACGGTCACCCCAACAATTACGAATAAACTCGTTTAAAAATACATCATTACTTCAGGATGAAATCGCACAGATTTGCAACAGCCAATCAGCTGTAACTTTTGAGGGGGGGGGGGTCATCTCTTCTCAGCTGGGAGAAAACACACTATAGATGGTTTACATAGGTATAGTGGATACAGCCTTGACTCCTCTTAATGGTTATTGGTTCAAGTCAAGGTCACCCACATGTAAATGGGTAAGATGTTGCCATCCTGTGTGCCGAAGACTCGGTGTATAGTGTGTGCTGAAGACTCGGTGTATAGTGTGTGCCGAAGACTCGGTGTATAGTGTGTGCCAAAGACTCGGTGTATAGTGTGTGCCGAAGACTCGGTGTATAGTGTGTGCTGAAGACTCGGTGTATAGTGTGTGCTGAAGACTCGGTGTATAGTGTGTGCCGAAGACTCGGTGTATAGTGTGTGCCGAAGACTCAGTGTATAGTGTGTGCCGAAGACTCGGTGTATAGTGTGTGCCGAAGACTCAGTGTATAGTGTGTGCCGAAGACTCAGTGTATAGTGTGTGCCGAAGACTCGGTGTATAGTGTGTGCCGAAGACTCGGTGTATAGTGTGTGCCGAAGACTCGGTGTATAGTGTTATATTCTCACAATTACCAACAGACTGTCAGGTTTTTGGGACCAACTTCCGCTTTATTTACTGTAAATTAAATGTTGTTTTTCTTTTTATTTCCTGTATTTATGGTCAAGTACTGTAACTGAATTGCCATTTATTTTCTTAATAGTAATATCAATAAATTTCCTTGCAGGAAGGACTTGATGCTGAAAGAAGAGACATAATTGAGCGTATGGTAAAGATTATGGGCGGGTCATCATTTCCAATTCCACATTTGACAAGATTAAGAGATAGTGATGCCAGTGACAAAGAAGAACACCAAAGTACTTTAAACTAAAGTGAAAAAATTTTCTAGTCTCAATGATGAAGTTTTTCATCCTGCTACATGAATGATGCCCCAAAGCTGCTGCTGGGGTCACTCTCCAACACAAGTGTTGTGAATACTTGAGTGGATGTGATTTGTTTCCAGATTGTGAGCCATGTCTGATGTTCTCATTCATACACAGAATTTAAAAATTCAGATTTAGTTAATACAGTATATGAAAATTAAAAATTTTAAAATAAATTTTATACACCAAATATTGAAATGTACAAAATTATCCTGTGTTCAAGCAATACTCCCAGTTAAACAAAGGTCATTGGAAATTTTAACCAAGTTTATATAATACTGGTTTGCAGTGTAAATGCTGGCCAGTTTTGGAGGAAGCAAATAGGAGCAGCTGAGGGTTGTACAGGTACTGTATTTGTATTCGTGTAAATATACTTACAATATGTATCTATGCAGAAAAAGTTTTTTTAATGTATATTCAGTAAGGGAAGTGTTACTGGTATGGGTTATCAGGATATAGGAACAGAAGGGAAAAACATATCTTTATGGGATGTAACTTGATGCTTTACTGAGCTCAGATGGTTCAGTCATGTGGCATCACTTTAAATGTTACTGATCTTGCTAACACATTTCATTCACCGAGATGATCACATTGGATCTAAGCTATTAATTTGAAGTCAAATTTTACTCAAGAGGGATGAGAATGTTTTACTAGCTATTCAAGGGGCATTAGGTTACCTTTTCAATATAAATAAAATTCATATATCAAATTGTCAATGAAAAAGGAACTCTTTTTGTACCCTTGCTTTTTAGTCAGCATTCCACATGTGAATCTTTAAGTTATGTGTAGGCTTCATCATCCCGACAGATTGATTAATTTTTTTACTGTACTTTCATAGTGCATGGTAATCACTAACTCAGGAACACCTTGGTACAATTTCATATGTAATCATGACCTCAGGAATATTTACAAGCAAATTGTGTGAAATACATGTACAGGTTGACAACCCTATATCCGAAATTCCAAAAGGTTCTGAAAACCGAAAGTTTTTTTGTGGAGCATTTTTTTTTTTTTTTTTTTTTTATTAGCCCACTCGGGCACAGGTCACTCACCCACATCGGGGCCTGGGGGGTGAAAATGTAATAGTAATAATAATGATAATACAGTAATAATAATAATTATTCATAGTAAATAAAAAATTTAATAAAAAATACACAAAAATAAAATAAGAATGATAATAATAATAATAACAACAATAATACTGTAATAATAAAATAATAATAATAATAAAGAAATACAAGAGTGAAAAAAGATCAAAAGTAGGAAAGACCTAGACCTATGAATTATTATTATTATACTTTAGCCCCCATGCCCCAATGTGGGTCAGTGGCCTGTGCCCGGGTGGGCTGATCCCTGTAAAAAAAAAAACCTAACCATTCTGAAAACCGAAAAATTCCAAAAACCGAAATGCATCTGGTCCCAAGGATTTCGGATAAGGGATTGTCAACCTGTATGTGAATTGGGTTCCATGTCATATTCTGCAAACATCAAAATCACTTGACAGTAATTGGGTCAGGTAGGAAGTTACAATTTGTATTTCACACATTTAATTTTCAAGTTCATGCATAAAGGCAGGTAACCAACAACCAAGTTTTTTTTTTTTTTTTTTTACTAAGCATAAGACATGCTTTCCATTTTGCATCAAAGATTTCCAAATATTAGGAGTTATCATAAATTCAGGAAGGGGCTACACCAAAACTACAGGTCGTTGTAATTTTCAGTGTTGGCGTGTCAAAACTATGATTTTTTAAAGTAACGCAGCAATATTGCTGGTCAAATCAGATTATAGTGGTAAGTTCTATATTGTAGTCTAAATTTGGGATACATGTTTAAATTATTCTTAAAATTACTATGCCAGTTTTTAAATAACAGCTGAACTGAGAACATGTAAATTATTTGCTTACTTAACCTGTGTTACATTTTAAATGTTTGAGTAACTTGCTAATCAGATTGTTATTTATTACCAATTTAATGCATATAACAACAGTTCAGTCTTATTAGAATGGGCATCACATCTTGAATGACAATTACCTTAAAGTGCCTCGAGTGTTGACAGTGTTGCAACAACACTTTCAACATTTAACTATTTTACACAGCTGAAAGAAACATGCAAAGTGTTATGTTAGGATGTCTAATGTACATTTTAAATGCAGCAAAATGTAGGTTGAATACTACGTATTACTTCTGCATTATTTGATAAATCCATTATACATTTACAAAAATGAAATTTATAGTTTACATTTATTTTGAAATTTATTCTACCTAATTATGAAGAATAACTTTTCTGTGCTCTTAAATCTGCATGATTTTTATTCTACAGTACAGTACTGTATTAAGAAATCTGTGCATACAATAATTGGTTCTCTATGTGCTTGTGTAAGAGTGGAGAAAAAATTATTAACTAAATGCACTTATTATGATGAGTGATATTACTTTACTTTTCATCAAGCACTTACACAAAAGAACCATTGGCAAATTAAATTTTTTTTGCACGTTCAACGATGGACGCCTCGAATAAACTCATAGCAGCAGCCTAAATGTGAGCGTGTTTCATGTGCTAACACCTCTAGTTATATAATAAATTTTCTACTTAATGTATTTCATGTGAGCTTTTTCTACACTAGTGGCAGTGGTTAGGTTACTTCACATTCACTAAGAAGTTCAGTAAATTACCCAACCACCTGCACACTTACAGGCAAGGTTCTTATGAAACATTATAGTCAACCCTATTAACATTTCAAATAGGAAATTCATTATATTTTAATTATAACTTAAGGTGTTAGTATGAAATCATTTTATTTATTTATTAAATTAACATCTCTTGTTATTAATGATGAATCTAATTATCATTTTACTGCTGTACTTATGATGCATTAAATTAGGAATTGTACTTTTAAAGGTAAGTGCAATGTATTGTACTGTATACTGGAGTCATTGCCATATACAGCAGGATCTCGAGTTTCGCGACTAATTGGTACCAGTTTAACGTCGTGAAACTAGTGACATTGAAATATACATGTAAATAAGCCTTATCGGTTCTGCAATCAGTCACCTGAACCCCTCTATAACAACCTACAACCCATCCAGAATATGACAGTAATGCATTCATGCACATTTATATTGTATTGTACATACTGATAACAATATTTACACATACTCATACTGAAGAATAACTTACCTTATACCGAGTCGGTGAATTGCTTGACAGGCCTGGTTAATGGGTCCCGACACAGAAAGGGCTGGTTACTGGTTCCTCCCTGCTCTGCACCAAGATCACCTTGTCCAACCTTAGCATCCAACCCCTCAAAGTCCTACGGTAGCTCTTCCACTTATCCATGTGTTGCCGCCTCAGAATGCTTACCCTCGCTTGCCTCAGTCTCCTCTGTCCCACTTGCCTCGGGGTTAGCGAACAAAGTCTTCAACATGTGTAGCACTGTTGCAACATTAATTTTATGCCATGCGTCAACAATTCTGTCAACTGCATTTTTATTATTGCATTTCTTCCAAAATTCACAAGGTGGTGTAAGGAGTCGTGTCATCTACCATCTCCTAGTTAGCTGGTGCTGGTAGATCTTGGTTATTGTCAGTTCTGCCTCAGTTTGTTGTAATGCAGCTGTCTGCTGACGAAAGTCTCTATAACGTGACTGATAGCAGAACAGTTTAGTCACTGATAAATTCATGGTTAAGTGGCTGGAGAAGTGATGTGGTGTTCGAAGTGATAAAGATAACACGTACATTAGGGTGGCGTCCACCTAGAAACTGTCCAGGCGCATTATCTATCACTATGATTACTTTGAAGTCAATGTTCTTCCTCTGGCAGGAACAAAGTGCTTGTCAAACCAATGTGTAAAAAGACATAACCCAAGCTTTCTTATTAACCGTCCTTCAAATTATTTACACCCCTGTATGTTTTTCATTCTTGGCAATTAAAGTGGTCTTGGATTAGTGCTTCCAGAAAATGCCAGTTTCGTCACAATTGAAGATCTGGTCTCGGCAATAACCGCCCTCTTTCACAAGATCTTGAAAGACCAGTTGATATTCTTGTGCTGCTACTACATCGGTTGATGCACTCTACCCGTGGTAGTGGGCAAACTTGGCTTCATAACGCTTCTTAAAAGTAGTAAACCAACCAACAGAAGCATTGAACGGTGGTGGATGGTTAACATGTTTCTTCCATGCAATTGCAGCATAATAAACACATGCTTGTTGCCTTATCTGTGGCCCGGGCAGGTCACCATGCTCATGGTTTCTTCTTTCCACCCACTCGTGAAGATAATATCCTGTGATAACATGTAGTCGGTCGGTTTCGTTGAGAGGTATCGGAGAATGTCCTGGTACTGGAAAATATGTTCACAGAAGCAGTCCAGGCTTCCTTTTTTTTCTTAATGGAGCATATGGTCAAATCGGGACAATTTAACCTCTGCACGAGTTCACAATTACGAGCACCACTTTTGATCATCTCGTGCATCTCTCGTTTCATTTCAAGGGTATTTTCTATTCTTGATCCTCATTACAGTAGTCATACTTAGCATGGGGCTTTCCTTGTTGACCATGGCAATCATCATCTTCGCCCTCTCTACAACTGTCATTTCCACCAGAACTGCTCCCGACATTACCATCAGGCACCTCACTCATTAACTCGCTACTCATGAAATGTAAGCACAATGGGTTATATGATCCAAGGTAACCATGCCACTCACTCAAACAAATAAAGACGGCAGATAACAAGTGAACTGCAACGATCCACACCGCCTGCTCTCCCTTGAGTTGCGAAACCAGCAATGAAAATTGGGAATCGAGGCTGGAAAATTTTTAATGTACAGTACCGCAAAACTTGAGATCCTACTGTGTGTAAATGTGCATTACCACTTACAAATATAACTTTTGAGTTCTGCTTCAAAAATATTCCTAGATTAAAATTTAGTAACCCACTCTGACATTTGTTCTGTAGTTTTAACATGAATTATCTTCCCTTTGTAGTAAATTATAATTTCTGATTTTTTTTTAAACCCTGAAGTGGTAAATGCGTACACGTACAACTATAAAGGGGCAGCCACTGAGGTAAGCAAGCACAAGTTAATTTTTTTAACCACTTCCTTGAAGCTCAATTCAAAGGTAGAAGCATATGGTCTCCAGTTATTAATTCCCTTGTGTAGTGGAGGCCAGCCAACTACCATGTTCCCCTTTATCTGAACCCACATAATTGTACAGTAAGCTGTAGTAATAGTGAAAGTAGAACAAATGGAACGATTACAAATGAGTGAAATGCATGTTCTTTGCAATTGTTAATGGACCGTACTAAAAATCAACATATGTAAGAATGGTGGCTTACCAATCCACCTAACAGCATGTAACATGGTAGATATGCCTACTGTTCTCGCTCCTTCCGGTAAAGTTATGCACAGAATTGTATTAATATCTGCTACAATTTTTCAACCCTAAACAATAATTAATCGTAAGAATTTTATAAAATCCTCACTCCTGCCTGATGACAAGGTTTCAACTATAAGAAAGCAACAAGGTTAAGATGCAACTCAGCAAATACTCAAGAGTAGTCTTGCCTTGCACCAAGAAAAAAAAAAAACTCATTTGTGGAATCCCAGCACCTGAATAGTGGCGAAGCATAAGTAACAGGAAAGATAAATGCAGGGATCAAGTGTCAATTGGTGTGATGCCAGGTAATAAATTATAAGATAATGAAGCTTATATGTAAGGAGCTTTAACTGTGCTTACAAGAGCAGTGCATTATAAATGAAGATGTAAGTTGAAATACATAAATAAGGCAGGATGATTAAAGAGGTATAACAAAGAGGATGATATTAAATGATGGAGAATTGTATTGTTAAGGCATACAGCTTTACCCTGGATTTCCTTGACAGCGAGATAAATTTGAATGAACTTAACCAAGTATAAGAATGAACAAGCGAGGAAAAGAAAGTGTAGATGGGAAGATATTAAAAAAATTACTACACAAGATAAAAATGGTGAGGAATATAAAACAGGGAAGAACACAACCCTAGAACTCAAGTGTATAATTCATCTCCAACATTGATACTGTGCTTGGACTGGAAGTTTAACTACGGCTCAAACTTTTGTGTAACCCAGTCTCTCTCTCTCTCTTTTTTTAGGTGATTAAGAGTTGCCGTAGCTTCAGTATCTTGGTAGATGACCAAAGTTTCCTTCAAGCATCAGTGCCAAATCCTAAAAAAATTTAATCTTGCAATGACAACAAGCTACTTTTCAGTCACAATTTTTAAACATTTATAAAGCACTTTTTGTTATATAAATTATTAATCACAATGCATTCAAGTAAAAAACCCAAATTCATACTTCCCCAATTCAAAATCACTTATAATTCATAAAGTTTTCCTGTGACAAATTTCGTAATATCTGGTAAAATTTCTAAATTATGTACGAGACATTTAAAAATATTACGATATATTGTTACGCGTGTCAGTCAGTTCACCTGATTCAGTCGTGGAGTGCACATCTACGGTCTCCCACACAAGATTTTTTCCATCATTGTCCATTGTTTAAGACATTATGTCTGGTAACCCTAAATCTGGTACTGTACAGGCACTTAGAAACATTTACATTTTGATTGGGGGAGATAATGGAAAAGTACTTTACTGTAAGTTGTTTTCATATTTATTACAATATTACCCAGTACAGGTTGTACCCCTCTAGTCCAGCAACCTCGGGACCTGACCGGTGCCGGACCATGGAAATTCACCCTTTTCCTGGATAGATAGGGACTTGTGCTTATGCTTGGAAGCACTAGCACCACTTTCTCTGCATCATGGTCTCTTTGAAGACATATTGAAGGGTTAAATGTCGTATAGTAGCTTCTCAAATTTCGCGAGTTTTTAATTCTTAACGTATTTTATAGGAACACACAAAAAAAAAAAAAATTAAAAAAAAAATTTGACGGCGGAAACTTGAATTTCGACAGGTTTGAACGGCCCGCCAACGTGCAGACGACGTGCATAATCGTGTAAACAGCGTCATTTCTCTTATGTACAAAAGATTCATTATTGTTTATTTGCTGAATTTCTTTTTTATTGAATTAATGTTTATGTGTGCAAAATGAGGAATACAATTCATTAATAATACGTAGAATATTAAAACACACGAGTAAATGACACAGCATTGTTTTCGTTGATTACAAAACCAGTGACTGAGTGGTTCTACATATAAAACTGAAGAAAATGAGACCTTGGTTGGAGCTGTAGTAAAATTAATATGGTTGTTTTAAGTAATGTTATTTAATGTTAATAAATGGAACAATAGAAGTAGCTAACGATAATGGTAAAGAAAAAAGAGAGATCGCGTATGTAAGTGCGCATGCGCGCACGTGAAAACATATCGTCATTACTTTACATAAGAAGCAACACTTATTTACTGTTCATATATATTTTAATTAATGTTTCTGAATTTGTTTTTATTGAATTAATGTACGTGTGTGCAAAATTAACAATACAATTTATTAATAATACATCGAATATTAGAGGAGACGAGACGGCTGCCGGCATTGTTTATGTTAAAGCTTACAAAACCAGCGACTGATTGGTTCTACATATAAAACTGAAGAAAATAAGACCCTGATTTTAGCTGTAGTAAAATTAATGTAAAAAAATTAATATGGTTGTTTGAAGTACCTGTAATGTTATTTAATGTTAATAAATGGAACAATATAAGTAGCTAACCATTAATGGTAAAAAAAAGTGAGACTGTGCGTATGTAAGTGTGCACATGTGAAAATATATCATCATTACTCTACATAAGAATATGAAAGCAACACTTATTTACTGCTCATATATGTTGAAGGGTTAAATGTTGTACTCTGTATAGACAAGCAGAGAGAGAGCAGCCGAACTGCCGGATGTAAACAAACCTTAATTTCCCGCGGCTTTTTTTTTTTTTTAAGGGGATTAGCCCACCCGGGCATAGGTCACTGACCCACATTGGGGCCTGAGGGGCAAAAATTTAATACTCCTGTAATAATAATAATAATTAAGATAAGTAAAAAAAAAAAAAAGCTGCCTATCTACCCATTGGACAAACTAAAATCGTTCCGGACCAAAGAATGCCGGACTAGAGGGGTACAACCTGTACTGTATGTCATGTTAATTATTTATCAATAAGAACATGGAGTTAACCCTCTCAATAGTCAACAAGATATGTTACTAAAGAGACTGACAGTTGGCAGACTCCTACTAGCTCAACCTCAGGCACAGCCCGGCCTAACACTTTTGTAAATAACTCATTGTTGTGTTGATTCTGCAGCATTTTAAAAGAATATTTTTGTGTATATGTAAGTTTCCATTTCAAGACTTTATTTCCCTGTATGAAAAAACTTTTATTTATTTCTAACAGTAATGAGTAATTGTTTAAAAAAAAGTAATAAATTCCTCCAAATTAAATTCTTCCCCATACTGTATCTTATAAAAATATTTCCATATTTTTTGAAAATGACGAGTTATGGATGATGCAATCTGCATCATCGTCTGCAAGTGAATGAGGTTTGCCACAACAACCTGCATCATCAGTCTGCAAGTGAGTAAGATTTGGCAAGACAACCTGCATAATTGGCCAATAAGTGAGTAAGGTTTGGCATTACACAACCTGTATCGCCAGACAGCAGGGTAATAATTGACCAAATGGCCATAATGAATAAAGGTTAATAGCAATTTCAGTGTCCATTACAGGTATATATATATATTTTTTATCAATTTACAATCAAATACAATGATCCTCCTATCTGGTTTACATAAATTTAAAATAAGTTTTGTGCACTAAAAAATAACAAAAGAAAGAACGTACGGTGATAGGGGATTCATTAACAGTACACAAGCATGAGTGAATATCATGTAAAGGCCCGTCAAATCTTAAATAAGAGATGAATTCATAAGAGATGAATTCAAATTATCAAGTAATTCACAGTAGAATCTGTTAAAAGTTAGTAAACCTTCCCTCAAAATAAAAAGTTTTTAATGGTACCTGTACTTGAATTCATTAATGAAAAGACTAAATTTTTACATGAAATTCAAATGCAACTTAAAATAGATTTTACTGGAGGCAAAAAATCCTAAGAAATAATTTTAGTGTTACGCTTATGATTAAGTAAACATTGGCTAATTAGCCTTTCAAGTCTCTATATCTCTCTACATGAAATGTTATTTAACCCTATATGCCCTCATTTTTCATCTGCCCAGTGGGACCCAACCTATCTGTACCTACGTACCATAGGAAACTTGTTTAGGCTATCCCTATCACTTAACTGCAAGTTTTTAAGGGGGACTGGGTCTAAATCAGAAGTATTTCAATATCATAAAATGCTCAAAAAGCCTTTCCATCTTCTGGACAAATAGGACAAACAGTACATATGAATCAGGTTCTGGACATCTGTCCTAAATCAGGATATCTTTTGAAACTGTAAGATATATGAAATCTACTCACCAAACCTGACTGTAGGTTATAATAAAAATATACAGTACTGTATACCAAGACTATATCAACTTACAGTAAGTCCAGGTTACAGTACAGTAGTACTGTATATGCAAAGCCTTATAAACATAAAAAAAAAACTAAATATATTCAGAAGCTAAACTACATGGAGGACTACTTGCTACACAGTCCTGTTTAATTTCCAGTTATATGATCATTCAGTTGGAAACTTTTACATGGTACTAAACTTATACTGCTATTCCATTACTACAATTATTATGCGAGACATACTCTAACCTTGTGTGGAAGGAGTGAGGAAACAACAGCAAAACTCATAAAAGTCCTACAGCATCAAGAGTACAGTACACTAACTTATAGATATTACACTACAGTACATCTAACTTTACTCCATTCCAAACTTCAGGGGTTTAATCACCAATATCCAATACTACCACGAAATCAAACTCCTTTTCAAGAAAACTATCACCATAAAAATTCCTAGCATTTACCTTTAATTTACGAATATAACACAAGCTGCCAAGAGCTATTCACCACCTTTTGCAGTTACTCTTCACTCTAAAAAATCACTACATTATCTACAGAAGACATGATACAAATAGTCACATTCACCTCTTGACTTTTGTTTCACTGCTGCCCTTTTCACCCTTACAACCCAATCCTTAAATATCTTACACACAGGAGACATCACACATCCCTTCCTCACTCTCAGTACTCGCACGCCGTTCTCTATTTCTTCCCGTTCCATAAATTTCTTCACCTCTCTGAATTATCCCTACTTAATACACCTCATAATGTCTTCTCTAGACCCATAAATGCCACATACAAATTCCTGCTTTATGTATTAGCTACAAGGATTACACTTCAGTATTTTGTCTATACAACTCCCACCTGTTCTAAATGTTCCCGGTTCCTCACATAACAATAATAAGTCCATAAGGGGTAACAAAAATCATGTGGTTTATATGTGACATTGGAGGCATGTGCGATTATATGCAAGTGCGATATAAAATCAATAAATATGGCTCTAATATGCACCAAATGGTAAAATTCTTCTTAAGCTTTCAAGTGTGCGGGAAAGTTTATACAGTACTTAGAACCCAAGAAACATTAATCGTTATCATCATTTTATGACTATTTTTCCACACTTGTGGGTTGGCCAGAAACTTATCACTTAAATTTGGTAAATCTACTTTAAAGATTTTTAAGATGCAGATTTAAAAAAAAAAATTTCTTCACATACAAGTTTCTTTTAAATATCAAAAAGCAACAAAATGATGTAGCTTCTAATTAACTAGATGTTTACAGTATTTTATAAAGTTTTACAACTTTCATATGTATTTTAACTACTTTTCTTTATGGACATCTAGTTTAATAAAAACATAGGTATCCAGTTGCCAGACTTCATAAGTGCCAAATGTCTCATTATTTACTGGGAAAAATAAGGCATACATGCCTCATCGGCTTTATTGATCCATCAGTTATTCGTAAGTCTGGGCAATTTTTATCAATACACTAGAATGATCCAAACACTGCCTTGTAGGGTCCATCAAAAATTGTTGTTGGTAATGCCTATGAGCTTTATATTTATACTACTAAATAAAAACAAGATTTAGACTATTCCGTCCACACATACTTTCTGGCTGATTTACGGCACCAAATTAACCATAAACTTTCTTGATTCATGTAGATTTTAAAATCTATGGGGGAATTAAAGTTGACAAACAGTATTATTAGTAGAAGGAAAAACAATTGGTGTGTACCGTCAAGCACCAAGAGTCGAATAACGTATTGGAGTCCACGGTCGGCAGGGGGACAAATGTCATAACCTAGTAATGATACTGCACCATGTGTGTGTGAGTGTAGGAGTGAGGGGGGAGTGCACGTGTGTAATCTAACCTCTTTACCTAAATAGAAAATCTAAACAGTAAATATATTTTACAATTTCTAGCAATTAATCCAAGAAATTAAACACTTAACTCTGCTAAATACCTAAACAAAACATGGGACAATTTGGGGATACAGCAAGTTCTAATTTAAAACTAAATGAAATGGTTTATATTATTTCAAACAGAAAGTGTAAACATTCACTTGGCCTTTGTAAGTTGTAAAATACAAAGAACTTATAAAGAAATTTGGGATAGCCATTAAAATATGATGGATTGAATATCAATGCCTCATATTTTATAACAGAATATACTCTAATTGACAATGGCATAACTTTTTCAAATTTATCTTGAAAACAAAAACGAATTTGGTTTTACCAGAACCCACCATGCACAGCTTTACGACCACCTAGCACAGGCGTTGAGCACAGTATTCTGTTGGATCTACACGTATGTGCTGTAGGTTTGCTCTTTGTCTGTTTCAAATGGTAGCATATCTTTACTCCAAGTTCCACCCAGCCTTTCAATCAAATTATGAATGTACTGCTCATCTGTTTCGCTTTTCATTTGAAACTGAAATAAAGCAGAAAAAACATTAACATCTGAGAATTATTATACATCAAATACTGTACAGTAGTATTAAATAATGAACACATTTAACAATCAAGTACAATAAAAGAAAAATGAGAGTTGGAAGTAAAGTCTTCACAAGAAGTTTTTCCCCTGAACTGTTAACTTCATTAATAATTAGTAGTGAACAATACATTATTATAATTAAAGTTGCACCGTTGGATAATACACAACGTAACTTCGAATCAATGTACTGTATGTATTCTTTTCTTTTCCCAAATTCCCAAGTTTCTTAATTTGATATCAAAATTTGTCATACTCTTTGCTTGCCAGCAACTTGGGTGGTCTGTTTTCTGTTTCAACCTTCATCGTCTAAAGTTACTACAGTAAAGGAGACTGGAATACAGTATTGGATCACAGTCGGGGGAAAGGGTGCTGTGCATTCCCAGCTGGCACCCGCTCCCCTCCTTCCCCTCTCACAATTGGACTCTGACTACCTCTACTGTGGATGTAAGAAATGTTTATCATCTTTATGTTTTTTATTTTAAGATAATTTCTTTCTTTTTTTTCTGCACGTTCTGTATGTGTGCATGTAACAGAATATGTACAGGCAGTCCCTGACTTCCAACAGGGATCTGATCATAAGTCGATTTGTTCGTAAGACAGAACAGTGCTAATTCCATAGTTAGGTAAGTTAAAGCACAACCCTGCCCATACAAAACAAACAATTTCCCCTACATAATATATAATATAAATACTGTAAATAATGTGGTGCTAAGCAATATAGAATAAGGAGCTGTGGAGGCGTTAATAGTTCAATGACCGACTCAAGATTACATACACAGTGGAGCACAGTGTCTGCTAGCAAAAATATCCACCCAGCATTATTCCAGTAAAACAAAGACAACATGATTCTGAGCAACTACAGTCCACGTTGCAGTTATTCAGACACAAGGAGTTATATTTTTGTAAAAAAGTGTTTTGATTTGGAATTAATGTTAAAAGTGTGAATAAGTAGTGTTCAAAAGAATTGCTTGCTTATTTTATTCCTCACTGGTCAGCATCTAAGGCACCGTAACATATCCTCATAAACTTCAATGTTTAAGAGAAGCATTTAACATACCATATATACTCGTCTATAACCCCCCTTCGTATATAGGTCGACCCGGATTTTTTGACCAAGAAATCGTTAATTTATGATATTCCTCGTTTATAGGTCGATCCAAGTTTTGAGGGTAAAGGAACAACAAAACCTTCAGAAAAACACTACGTCCTATAAACTTGTTTACCATTTATTATTATGACACTTTACACTGAAATGCGGGTAGTTTCAACAAAAATATTGTATATTTCCATTTAAGTATTTATTCAAGTCAATTAGGAGGGAATATTATTGCAATACAATAGTTTTTTAACTGAAAACCATTCGAAAAGCGATTACGGTAACATATTTTGAACGAAAGAAAGCAAGTCATTGTTTTCGTCACAATTTTATCCCACTTCCCACTATAATACGTACGTCATTTCAGCAAAAAATATTACATTTCCGTGAATGTATTATATCAAGCACAGTATGAATAGAATATCACTAATATAACAGAATTTTAACCGAAAACTATTAAAAAAAACGAGTAACATATCTTGAAAATCGGAAGGTTTGGTAAAGTCTTTTGCTTTCATGTAGTTTATCCTAATTTACATTGAAATACATCACGTTTCAGCAAAACTACTATTTATTTCTGAGAATATGGAAATGTAATATTTTTGCTGAAATGACGTACGTAATATAGTGGAAAGTGGGATAAAATCGTGACAAAAACAATGAATTTCGCTTTCTTTCGTTGAAAAGATGTTACCGTAATCGCCTTTCGAATGGTTTTCAGCTAAAAACTGTTGTATTACAATAATATTCTATCCTAATTCACTTGTGATGTAACAGTTTTTTAACTGAATATGATTCGAAAAACAAGTGTACCATCTAGCTGATACAGCAGAGCCCTGGTCGCATCGGCCCTTCTTAAGCAGCTTTTAATTTTAGCGTACGTTGAAATTGTGTTTACCGGTATATTCTTATTTTCTTGCTTCTTATTTTCCAGAAATATGACAAGTTTGTATATAATACAATGTTACGGTACTTTTAATTTACAAGTATTCATTTTTAAAAATACAGAAGACACCAAACAAATACCAGTACTACGGTTATTTGCGTGACTCTCCCGTCAAAAAAGACCAAACAGCTGGTACTCTCTCCCTCAGCCCTACCAAAAATAGCCCAACGACATCTTTCTTGTTCATTCTCTTCCAATTTCTCACTTTAACTGGTATTTTTTACTTCATATTGCCTACATCAGATAAACTACAGTAATTGAGGTTTGACACTGTGATAAATTTGATTACCGGGTCCTGGCAGGTGCCGTTAGAACCACCTGACCCTACCAACAGTGTTGCAAGTCAGACAGCATTTTTTTAATCATCCATGTGCACGAGAAAGGATGGATGGATGAAGGCGGCATACAAATATGGCTTAAAAAAGTCTGGAACTTTAGACCAGGGGGACTGCGCAAAGAAAAAAGTCTTCTTGTGTGGGATATGTTTCGGTCACATCTTGTTGACAGTGTTACTGCTGGGATTAGGAAGGAAAACACTGATACAGCTGTGATTCCTGGTGGATTAACAAGTCTTGTCCAACCACTGGATGTTTCCATAAACAAACCATTTAAAGATGCGGTAAGAGTGAAGTGGAACAACTGGATGATCGAAGGCGATAAGACATACACAAAGGGAGGCAACATCCAAGCTCCATCACTAGCAACATTATGTGAATGGATTGTAGAGGCCTGGGATGCAATCAGACCAGAAATTGTGGTGAAATCTTTTAAGAAATGTGGGATTTCGAATGCTCTTGATGGAACAGAAGACGACTTGTTGTGGGATTATGAGGCTAATGAGAGAGTGATTGAGGATGAAGATATTGATGATCCTATGGCTGATGATGGTGTTGATCCATATGACGATGCTGTTCAAGGAGAGGACTGGGAGGAGCTGTTTGGTGTTGCAGATGAAAACAAGGAAAATGATTTTGATGGATTTTAATGAAAATATTCAGAAATATGGTATCGTAGTATTTATTCAAGTCAATTAGGATAGAATATTATTGTAATACAACAGTTTTTTAACTGAAAACCATTCGAAAAGCGATTACGGTAAAATCTTTTGAACGACGAAAGAAAGTGAAAGTCATTGTTTTCGTCACAATTTTATCCCACTTACCACTGTAATACGTACGTCATTTCAGCAAAAATATTACATTTCCATATTTATTTCTGAGAATATATTCATTCAGGCACAGTTAAGGTAAAATATACCTGTGATGTAATATTTTAATGAAAATATTTATAAATAAGGTATCGTATTTTTCTTTTGTTTCAAATTTAATTAACAAAGATTGATGTTTCAAATTTAATTAAAAAAAATTTATGTATCTATAAATAAACTTTTAAAAATGAATACTTTATGTTTTACATACTCTTGTGCATACCATACCATGCTACTTTGGGCTTGCTATGATGATGCAAGAGATCTGCCCTGGCAACTGTACCGACACTCACAGTGGGTGGTGCGTTGGTGCGGTTTCCATTGTTTACTGGTAGTTACTGGTAAATGTTTTTCAAACTAACGAAACTATTACCCGTATAGAGGTCGACCCCCAACTTTTTGCCAAAAAATTTGGTCTTAAGAACTCATTCTATACACGGGTATATACGGTACTTAATATTACATATATCTCTCACCAATATGTCAAGGGTTTGAGTAAATGAAAATATAAGGTTCAGTGTAAGCCTCTTTGTGATGTTCTCTCAATTTATTGTCATATATTAGCTTAAATTTTGCATTCATTAAGAGCTTTTCTAATAATAATTTGCTGCCCAGTGAGTCAGGCTAAGATTTGAACCCTCTGAGTGCTATGAAAAACTGGGGATTTTATTCAGCTGAAGGGAATTCTTGGCAAACAGAGGGTTAAGAGACACTCTATAGAACTGTGGAAAAATGTGAAAATAATACTCCAGGTATTTTGTATATCACAATGGATGACTATTTATGTTTTTAAAACACCAATTTATGTTTCTATAACAACAGCCTTGGAACTTACCAAGTGCCATGGTCGTCCATTTTCTTCATTACTCACTGAAGAGTCTTGACATGGTTGTTGATGTGTGCCACAACCCTGAACTTCCACCTTCTGTACCTTCACAGGCACTATTTCCTGTTAATAAGGAACAGTGAGATGTCATTTTAATTTTCCTGTTGATTGGTAATAATGAGATGGCAAAGTGTGTGTGTTTTTTTTTACTTTTTTACTTACTGTAATAGTTGTTAATAAAAACCAATAGAGATGCAGAGCTTGTGACTCTTTACAAGCAATACAGTCATGAACCAGTTAACACTCACATAAGATTATTCCATCACACAATAAATATGCTTACCTCTGTTTGATCATCCTCAGTAGCAATTGTGCTGCGTTTGGTGCCAGTTTTGTTCTTGTGGTCACGCTTCACATTTTTACAACAGCGAATGGTGAAGCAATCTTCCTTCAGAGAAATGTTGCTGTAAAGACAAAGATCATTCAAATTTAAGAGAAAATTTCACAGAATGTAAAAGACATCAACCTAAGATAATAACTCTCACTGCATCCCATAGCTTTGACGAAACCGACTACCGTATACAGTAATGCATATCTGCTAAAACAGAGACGATATGAACTTCTCTCTCTCCCCTCCTTGAAGTATTGTACTGTACACCCAAAACACTACTGCACACAATGCTGGACCTCAATATTCTGTCTGAAAAATGCTGTGAATGTCAAAACTGCCTGTGTCAATACTTAATCCTCATGGGCAAATTAGGTTAGGTATTATGCCATTAAGTCAGGAATAATAAATAAATAAATTTTTTAATAAAATACAGTATTATATTCTGTTCACTGTATACAAAACTAAAGATAAAACTGTATACTGTGCTGTATTGTACGTTTAAAAATAATCGGTAATGATGCAATTATAAATACTTAAATTTTTCAATTAATGTCAATACATTTTATCTTTCTCTTTGCAACAGAATCAGTTAGTGCACTTATATGACTTTTATTTTATCTAGTTATTTTTGTGTGAGAAGGGGATAGAGCATGATTAAGGCCTTGATAGATTATTGACTAAGAATGTAAAGTTCACACACTGCCAAGAGGATATACACAGGAGTTGATTACAGGTCTTGTAAACGAAGGAGTTATAATTAAACATTTGGTGGCTGAGATGAAAGCTAGGTACATAATATTATGATTATTATTATACTTAAATTGTACATTATTTATTGTTCTTATAATTTTAGTTTAAAAATTTAAGTACAGTACGATACAATATCCAGGATACAGTAGTGAAAAAATAAAATAATATGGAGTAAAGTGACAAGCATTTTGGTAGTAGACAGATACCTGTTAAGATACAAGTGAAAAATATCTGAAACATGATTAACAGGCACACACCCCCTCAAAATCTTACTTTAGAAATGGCAATGATTTTCTGTATATGTATCTATAGAAATGGCAATGATTTTCTGTATATGTAATGTATTTCACGGGGCAAAGGGAGGCTCAGGCACGTAACTCCTGTATTTCATCTATTTCTTAGGGGAAAATTGATCAACTTAATGTTGTTTCGTATAACATAGCATTTTTAGGAACGTAACCCTGACGTTCAGCAAGAACTTACTGTACTTTCTTCTATTACATATAACAATTGCTCAAAATATTCTCCCTATCTCCTTCAATTCAAATTCTTCTTCATATCTCCTTTATCTTTCCAAAGGTTCCTATAACACCTCTTTCATTCTTTGTCATTTTCTACTTTTGGTTTTCTCACTCCATGTATTCTCTACTTTCCTCTTTATCTCCTGGTACTCCTGCCCTTTTTTCATCATTAGTTTCTTGAAACTGGCATACTCGTACATAATCTCTTCCCTTCTCCTTAATGCACAATTTTATCCCAAACTTCTTTTTTGCCTTGGCACATGAATGGCATGATGGTTCCTCACTCATGAAGATATAGTGTGCCAAGCCTTGAAACACTTCTACTTGGTTAGTTGGCAATACATGCAAGTTTAAAGACTGGGTATAAAAGTACTGTTTGAGTACTGAAGATTTGAGTGTTTGGTGTGACAAACTGGAGTAATATACTCGCTGGAATTACTACACTGTACAGTATATGAAAATAAATCATAGTGGTATGGATATGTTAAGCACAATTATTAAAGTCTTTTGACTATCACTGGCAGTGGTTTCGAGCACCATTTACTTCAATTATTTAGTTTAGATGCAAATAGATATCTTTGCTGAACAAGCCATAGCTGAATATAACACGAACATAGAATCTTGTGGTATCAAACTTACCTTACAGGATCATAGATGCCAATTCTGAGAACCAGTTTCTTACATTTTTCTCTGTGACAAGAGTTCAAGCACAGCAGAACAATGGAGATTTTTAAATTTCCTTCATCATCAAAATCATTTCCCTGGATATCATATGTTGCTATTGGATGTTTTGCATTATCAACTTCATAATTACATGTATTTGTCATAAAGAAATTAAATGCTTGAGGCAGTATGCTTGGTCTTTCAGGGAAATCTTGGTGATTCCTGCAGGAATTTACTGGTGTGTCCTTATGGAGTTCATCGATATACCTCATGGACATAGTGACTTTTTGACCAGCTTTGGTTCCTTCTATTTTAAAAAACACTGGTGTTCTATTCTGGGTGGTGATGATGTCTCGCTCCACCTAAAATATGAAATAACTTTTATTAAAAATTAATCCTTGGCCAATATTCCTCGATCTAACTAGATTTGGTTAATTTAGGTTCTTTTGGTTATGTTTTTAGTTAACACCTTTTCACTGCTTTTAGGCCTTGCCCAACTTTGGTGGGGTCAAAATTTACGTGGAAGAAATACCCAAAACTTTGTAACCTTGTAGTTCCCAAAACCTTCATTCTCACTACTGGATTCAGCATGAATGACTGCATAAAAAATAAATAAAAATGCACAGGCTGTTTGTTGGTGTTTGTGGAACAATTACCCAGTTGTTATGAGAAGATATCAACCTTACAACTAATGTGAGAGTCACGTTACCCTAACCTATCACCCCAGTGTATACTGTACCACCATCTCACCCACATACACTCATCACCAATGTTACCAAAATTGATTCTTCTAATTGTATTAATTATAAATAAAATCCATACAACAGTTGAGTTGCACTCTATAAGGAACAATAAGCAAAATGTATGGATCAAAAAATATATGGACATCAGGGTGTAATGATCTTGTAAAAATTTCCTATATAACTACAATTACTACTCTTAATCACTAATAATTACCAAGTTCAATCTCTTACACTTACTCCTTTCAATAACCATCAATTACTGTTTTCCACCAATAATAATAGCATAATAAGTAATAACACCTATGTACTTACCAAGTATGGAGGGTTTTTCTTCTTTTCTGATGGTATGGGTTTGATACATAGGTTGATATCATAATCATAAAGGTAAGTTTGGATCTTTGCTTCAAGATCTTTTCCTGGCAACTCATTTGAAGCAATGGTCACTTCAGGAAGGTCAAACGGTTCTTGTGTTATTGAGTTCACTACAAAAGTGTAACCTCTTTGCAGCTGATTGTTAGCTACAACTGTGTCCTTTGGTAGTTCCAAATAATCTTCAATTTTAATATCTCTTGCTCCTTTTGCAATTTCCAAATTACTTATCACTTCCGGCTCATCTTCCTCCATTATTATATGAGGGAAGGACCTGGAAACAGATATTTTCACATTAAATTGGCAAGAAACGTGTCAATCTATAAATGCAAACAAAGAAACAAACAAACAAACATGGCAACCTTCAAATAAGTCATGTAAACTCTTTTGTGTAATCTGCTAAACGCTCCCGTGCTGGCATGACCCCTCCCCCTCAGCCATTTATCACACAGAGCACCCCTCCTATAAGAAGATATCACACAGAGAGCACCTCTCCGGTAAGAAGAAACGCTGGGACAGTGGACCAGCCCTATCAACCACCTAAGTTCCACCCACTAGCCTCGTGTGCTGGCAGATGCTTCTCTAAGGGTGCAGTTTGGGTATGGATTGCTCTATCACATGTTTACCAAAATGGGTAAAACATTGAATTGAATTGAAACAGTTTATTTAGCCAGAAAAACACAGATACAGAGTGGATAATAACAACAATATTAACATAGCTGAGCCAGTTGAGAACCTGAGCTCTCCTGTAGGCACCTGATAAATACTATACAGTGGTCCCTCGGTTAACGAACGACTCGGTTAAAAAAATTTCAGTTAACGAATTACCTTCCATAAGAATATTAAATTTGGTTAACGAATTCCTTACGAATTCCTCTCAACATGTTTTCGCTTGCTCACCAGCTGGAACATTAATCCGCCAATACAGTAATCGGTTCTAGGGCTTAAATTCGTTCCCATTTGAGTAAATATCAAGAAGGTTGTACAGTGGCCCCTCGGTTAACGAGCACAATTCGTTTCAGAAGGTTACTCGTTAACCGAAAAACTCGTTAACTGAAACCATTGTTTCAATGGGTTTTTGGGTAATTGGTTCCAGCTCACCAAAAATTGCCTAAAATCAACAAAAAATGGTAGTAAAGTACACTTACTTTGAGGTGTGTATGTAGAAGGCTCCTGGATGATGATGATGGGAATCAGAATGGGGGTGGAGAAGAGAAGGCAATGGGGTGGAAGAGAAGTCACCCCATGGCGCCATTTCACCCATAAAATTTTAGCTTCCTTGGTGTAATTCAAGATTATTTTCTTTAAATCAACACTGCACTGCATTATATATTGTCAATATGTAAAATAAATTTCAAATTGACCAATAATTTGCTTGAAAACACAGAAAAATGTGTTTACTTGAAGAGAGTCTCAAGCAAGATGTTACCCCCACTAAAAAGACAGAGACTGACGCCTGTATGGTGTGTTGACAGGCTGTATGGCGCGCAAAAAAATAGCTTCCTATACTTCAATTATGTTCAATAAATATTAAATGACTAAAAATTTTAATATAAGACTTTTAAAATTATTGAATAGTACAAACTTCTTGATATTTACTAAAATAGTAAGGAATTTAAGCCCTAGAATCGATTACTGTATTGGCGGACTAATACTATAGCTGGTGGACCGCTAAATGCAAGCAAAAACATGAGGAGGGGCGCTCATTAAAAACTCGTTAATCGAGGGATTGCTCGTTAACCGAAGTTAAGAATCTTATGGAAGGTAATTCGTAAACCGAAATCTCGTTAACCAGGGCGCTCGTTAACTGAGGGATCACTGTACTATTCAATAATTTTCCAAGTTTTATATTAAATTTTTGAGACATTTCAACAATTATTTAACATAATTGAAGTAGAGGAAACAAGTTTTTAGTGCGACAAACAGCCACTCAACTCACCAAACAGGCGTCAGTTTGTATCTCTGGTCAGTAAAGGTAACATCTTGCTTGAGACTCTCTTGAACATAAACTATTTATACATTTTTACAGTACAATTATTGGTCATTCTGAAATTTGTTTCACATATTGACAATATAGAGTGCAGTATTGATTTAAAGAAAATAGTCTTGAATTATGCCTAGTGAACTTAAAATTTTATGGGTGAAATGACAGCATGAAGCATGGGGTGATTTCTCTATTTCCACCCCCACTTCCTTCTCTAATTCCCATCATCATCATCAACCATGAGCCTTCTACAAGCACACCTCAAAGTAAGTGTACTTTACTACATTTATTTTTACTTTGTATGTAATTTTCATTGAGCTGGAACCAATTACCCAAAATCCCATTGAAACAATGTTTTCGGTTAACGAACGACCTTCTGGAACGAATTGTGTTCGTTAACCGAGGGACCACTGTACATTTATCTCAAGGAAGTATTATGTAACATTTAGTGTCATCTGGAATAATACAATAGCATGGTGGTAATAAGAACATCTCATAATGTTACCACGGCTATCGCTTCAATATTTAATTATTTTATTTATTTATTTTGTTTTTGTTTTTTATTATAAGTATACTGTACTGTATACATAAATTACAGTGGAATTGAAAAACAAATATAATGGGGGAGCAGTACAACATGGGTTGTACAGTATTCAGGTTGGACAAGAGGACACAGCTGTCAGGATTATGTCTAGTTGGCAAATATATTTATTGCAATGGTAATTTTTTTTTATTTACATGATAACTTCCGATAAAACGGTTTTGATGGTACAACAAAAGCAGGTACTGTAAATATAGTAAGTATTACAAGAAATATTAATACTTAGACAATAGATATTTTTTAAGAGATGATTTAAAGGAAGGGAGCGTAGTCTTTGCTCGGATGGGTGGGGGTAAGTTGTTCCACACCTTCACACCATGATATTTTATGGAGGTCTGGGACTGAGAGAAGCGCTTGGGGGTGGTCTTAGTAGCTCTGGGTGCCTAAGTTGAATCTCTGATTATTCCGGAACGGTTACAAATTGCGTCAAAAACTGCGTGGGGACGAGAATGTAAATGACGCTACTGTATTTGCATTGAAAGACTGTGGGGGGGGGGGTGAGATTTCCGACCGTGACCAGGAGTAACACAGGGTTAAAGTCAATGAATAATACTTCAAATTTGTGTTAAAACAATTACATGTATTTGGCTTCTTTACATGTTTGCATGTCTTTTCAAAACATACAATACAGATTAGAAATGGCAATTAACTAAGTGTGTTTACACATATTACAAATTCTTCCTACCAGCCCCATTTTCACTTTTATACCTTTTCAATCCTATTAATGTGCTAGGTTGTATGAGAATAATCATCTATCATGATGCCAATACCAAAAATTAATTATCCTACACTTCTGCAACAAATTGGTGTACAGGTAATTACAATAACTTTACATTTAAAAATACTGAGCAATACTTACATATCTATTCCGCCAGGAAAACCGGACATAGACTCTACGGTACCCACGTCACTGTAGCGTGCCAAGGTAATGTTCTCTTGCTGGGGGTGGCACTGCCTGCAAAAATATAAATGATGGTTTGACCATGAGAACTCCCTTAACATCTTAGCTCGAGTCAGGTGACTCATGTAGTCATTATGTCTTTGGGTTTCCAATCACTCCTAAAAATTATGTACTTCTCCCATCTTCCACACCCCTTCTAAGATGTCTCCCTCCATTTCCTAACACTCAAAAGACAAGTCCCCTTTTACCTCAAATTCTCATTAGTTTCAATTAATATAAATTAATTTTCATTAACATATTTAAGTACAGTATTTACAATACAAGTACTATTTTAAGAAAAAATAAATAAAAATTTAACTGTGAGCGGCTTATGTGATTCCTATATTCAATAAGGGCGATCGTCACTCCATGAATAATTATAGACCAGTGAGCCTGACCTGAGCCTGACCAGCACAGCGTGTACAGTGTGTAAAGTACAAGAGACCATCATAAGAGATGCCATGATGGTGTATTAGCCCATCTCATTGGCAGCAGTATTATCTAAATTTGGGCTAATTACATTAGTCTTGTATAATTATCACCCCCTGTAATCTTCCATAGCTGTGAGGTTCATGTTCAGAGCACATGATGGCTTGAAATTTGGTTCATTGTGGGTGCACCGAGTGGAAATGGTTGTTCTTGCAATTTGGTGATTTTATCAGAAATAAATCCTTGTTGTCATATGGGCCACAGTAGTGTCCATAAAGAAGACGTACTATTCCAAAAGCTGTCATAATCACTCATTTCATTCCATTTAAACTCTATATAATACACTACTGTACTGTATATAAAACCATAGTTCAAGACATTTCTGTTGTGGTAATGATATAGCTTCTAGTACAATAGTCATCACATTACTGTATTGTACAGTACAGGTACTTACATTGTGGATGTGGATTTATCCTCTTCGTCCTTGGTCAATTTACTCTGATGACAGCAGTTAGTCAGCGGTTATATATCTGGGGGGGGGGGAGTAAAAAATTAATTACAGCACTTAGTAGCATAATTCATTTAAGATCTACGGGAATGCTGTTACTGTAATATGTATCAATCAGTGCATGTACTGTATGGTATTGTAGAAACATGTGGGTGTGACAGATTAGTATGAACTATATTATCTTTGTTTATGCCCATGCTGGAGACAATGGGACTATTAATCTGATAAGTGGTAGCAATGATAAATTAAAAAATAATATTCAGTACTTTTAACGATAAAACAAATTAGTCAAACTAAACCCAATAGCTTGTCATTACTTTAGCTAAATTTGGTGAGCTGCCAAGCTTTAACATCAAAACATAACCTACTTTTTGAGGGAAATAATAATTTTCTAGTAATTGTATACAATATTTGGATCTCATAATGAATAGAAACCTCAACTAATTTCACTTTATGACAGAACACCCAATTGATAACCAAACCTAACAAAACCCAGTCCCATTTAACATTAGTGTGCTTTACAGGCGATATAAGCTAGGGTTCCTAATCTTCTTAATATCTTTCCGAGGTTCAGAGTCGCTACCTACAAGATACAGTTTATTGGGCTTATATGCAACAAGACATATTGTGAACATGTTTGTTTTGGAAAGTATGATGCAGGATCATATACACAAAAAACAAAAACCCAAAGTTGACACCAAAATATAAGTGACATTGTCATAGAAGAAGTAATGCATTCTGTTGTGCACCTAAACCACCTATTGTAGACAAATATATGGATATTATTTTACTTTCGGACATAGCACGCCCCAAAGTTATAAACTACCGAAACATTTAGAACTCCCTATTCTGAGCAATTTGAGCCCCATATATACCTGGCGGAAATGGATAATAGTGACACTGTAGTGGAGGCCTCCCCTACAAACGCCGTGTGTCGCTGACTGGCCGACCCCCCGCGAATCTGACGGCATATCCCTCGTGGTCAAGGTCAGGTAACCAGCGATGCCAAACAAAGAGGGGGAGGCCTTCCATCAAGCCACGCCTACCGCGGTTATATAAGACCTCATCGCCCTCTCTACTTATCGCCACCAACAAGCAACATCCCTCAACAGCTCCATACACACGCTCCCTCAGAAAGCTCCTTGCCCTACAGGAACTCTGAGCAAGCTTCGCCCGACTTAGTATCTCTTTAACACTATGCTGTGCAACAATATATATACGAGAAACAGTGATTTTCTATTTCTACCTCAATCCTGAGTGTTGGATATATTTCATGTACGTACGTTGTGAGGCCAAATAAGAGACCCTGACAACCTGCCACGACAGTACGCTACAACACAATTGAATTTAATTGATTTTACCTATTTTTCAGTCTTCGTCTATGTGAGATGTTATCGTCGTGAAAGCGAGCTAATTATGAGCGTGTTTACATCCCGTGGTGACCAATGATGTATCAATCTCCTCACGCAATTTTTTTTACCAATCAAAATTGAATTTTTCCAAAGGGAGGAGCTAAGGTACGGATTTGAAGGATTTCAATTTCAATGACCAGTGTGACAATGGCCGTGGTAGAGGTTGGGTGTGATTCGTGTTCCTACGATTATTTTAATTTTATTGCTGAGTTTTGCGAGGAAGACAATCCAGCTATCCAATTCCTATGTAATCGCGGTGTTCTCCCTACATCCGTTGAGTGCCCGTACTGTAAATTTAGAAAGAACAAGCATCAGAGGTTGAACCTGTCCCTGGGGGTCCGACTAATTACCCAAATGTAGCCGCAATTAAGTCAAATAATGGTCCTACATGAATAAATAGGACTGCCAATCACGTCTCGACTTGTATTTGGTGTCACAAAGTAAAAAAAAATTGAAAACCGTAATTTAATCTGAGTTAATCGATCGCGTGCATGTACTGAGGGAGCGAGTAATTACCCAAATGTAGCCGCAATGAAGTCAAATGATGGTCCTACAAGAATAAATCGGACTGCCAATCACTTCTCGACTGGTATTTGGTGTCACGAAGTCACAAAAAATTGGTAAACTTTTAATTTAATCTGAGTTAATAGATCAAGTGCATGTACCTAACTTAACACAACTCAGATTAAATTAAGTTTACCAATTTTTTGTGATTTTATGACACCAAATAATAATTTTCAAATTTACGCTTGTAGGACCATCATTTGACTTCATTGCGACTACATTTGGGTAATTACTCGCTACCTCGGTACAAGCACGCGATCTATTAACTCGGTTTAAATTAAGTTTTCAAATTTTTGGTGACACCAAATACTAGTCGAGAAGTGGTTGGCAGTCCGATTTATTCATGTAGGACCATTATTTGACTTCATTGCGGCTACATTTAGGTACATTTGGGTAATTAGTCGGACCGGTCCCTGGTCCTTCCACTTTTAAATAAGGTATTATACTTTCGGACATGGAGCGCCCCAAAGTTCAAAACTACTGAAACATTTAGATCTCATTATTTTGAGTCTTTTGAACCCCATTTATATTAGTTGGAAATGAATAGGATAGGTTAGGTTAGTTTAAGCTAGGCCTACCAGGGATCCAGGGGTTGGGTCGAGTTGGGTTAGACCCTGATTTCCCAGGCTCTACCCCATTATCAATGATGGGGGGGGGGGCAAAATAGGTGCAATTTCCGCTCAAAAAATGAAGTCTTCAGAGTTGTTTAAAACACACCAAAATACTCTGGAAGAACATATTGGTCAACCCATGGGGACTCGTGTCCAAAAGTAAAAAATTATCAATATTTTTTCTGATATCACCTTAAGTCATACTTCCAGAAAACGACTAATCTATTTCACTACTAATCAGACCACCTTCAATGTCACTGTCTGGTGGATCACTTACACTATCACCATCTGGAGGACCACTTACACTATCACTTTCTAAATGTGGCACAAAATCTGAAATATACGGACAACAGCCGTGAAAAAGACCTAAGTGTCAACCCCATGCAGTGGAAGTATTGCACCACACTCAGCCTGACACCACCGCCAATCTCCACCCACCAACACACACTATTTAACACAGCCATCATGTTACGATGTCATACTCCATTAATTCAAAACTCTTCCTTGGATTCACTGTGCTTCTGACATGAAATACCTAAGTTAAATCCCAGATCACTTCTTCCACTCGATAGCATCTCATGTGACAGCCAATACAGTATAGTATACATACTAATTTCAAGATGATTTGGCGACACTTATAAAATATTAATTCGCTTTTTTTCCTTTCAACACTGCCTGTATTCACCTTAAAAGCCAATACTCACAAAACTGCACAAGTTGATAAGCTGTGGTAAAAACTTTGCTCTGCGCAGCACATGTAGTCAGCTACACAACCAAACTCCGACTACAGCACATTTGTGTGGGGGCTCTCTACTAGTTCGAGTGAGAACCTCAGTGGTGATCGTACATTCAAGGAATTGTTATACTCTTACAAATTGTTATACAAAATGTGCTCCTACTGCTATTGGCCGTTTTTGTTATCGATTACAGTATATAAATGTCCGAGCTTCACCTACCAAGGTTTTTAAGCATTTACTCTAAGTAGACAAAAACACTATATCTCAACTAATAAAAATTACTGAACATCTGACAACCGCAGTGTTAATTATTAACATAATACCTAATTGTGTGTGGATGTCTTTGAAAATTTAGTTTTCACATCTTTCGTTGAGAGAGGCCGTTGAAAGATACTATAATAAGAAGTACTAGCCAAATCACTATATACAAAACTTATCAAATTGCAGTCTGTCCAACGACATCTGAAAACTATTAACACGACTCTTGCCTCACTACAAATGACTATTATAATCTACCCTACAACTCTACTTAAGCACATATACAGTATGTGAATTCTTCAGAAATAACAGCACACTTTGTGACAAAGGCATAGCACCTCTGAATTACAAATACCAGTAACATTTATTCACTCTTTTTATTACTGCGTTCGCCAGTCGCACAAGTGCCTAGTTTATATTATAGAGGGGCAAGGAGCAAGTGATTTAATAGACGTCAAAGGAAATTACTGTCATATATATATATATATATATATATATATATATATATATATATATATATATATATATATATATATATATATATATATTCTTGAATTGTCTTTGATTAGACCGACTTACTGTTTACCATTGTTTGTATACTGTGGCGTACTGTATGTGGTCAGTTGTCAATTCTCTTTGTATGGGCTCACTTAAGTACGTACAAGTAGATATCTCACACTCAGGATTGAGGTAGGATAGAAACTCACAAGGCGTTTTCTGTATATATTGTATGTATACATACTGACAGAACAATGTTTAAATCTCACTATATCATAGCCTAAGTCCTTATAGACAGTACCTATAAAATCTCTTCATATAAGAGGAACAAATAAATAGAATAACAATAAAGTAAATGAAAGTAAAATAATAAGACATCGGGTAAAGGTAGTAGGCAGATATCAAACAGGGATGTATGGTTGCCTGGGAAGATATTCGAAGCATAATGTGTTGTCTAATATGCCTGGGTGGGCAAATTCCCATTAAAAATACTGAATTTAAAATTTAACTTTATGGGACCTCATTCGTATCAGCGGATGTTCTTAAGGCCAGTGATTTTTTTTCTGCAACTGCACATGATAAACAAATATAAAGTGACAACGATTTTACTGAATAAAAATGTTTTTTATCCATCAATTTTCTATATATCTATCAGTCTACTGACAAAAAGATGATGATACTAATGTAAGGCCATTAAAATTACATCACTTAATATTGTATAGTACTGGGTCCCAATACATTGCATATGTATATGCACCTTGTATGAGAGTAGGACAAAATTCCCTAGGACAAAAACCAAACCTAACCTGGAGAAACATTGATATAAAAGATGGAGGGGGAATCTTGTATTACTTTACACTGTAACTTATGTGGGGTTATCCGTGTCCTGTCTAATGTCATTATCGGATTTATTCAATATAATACAGAAAAATACAATTGACATTTTCGACATACAGTATTTCCTGAAGATTAATTTATATGTATTGATTCCCATTTTCAACGACACTTCCAATTTCTATATTCTGTAAGTAATCATCTAGAATACCTGAAAATATGAGAAATACTGCCTATAATGTGTATCTATTTAATCAACTATATACAATATGGCACATTAGGGTGTGTCATACGGAGGCGAATTTTTTTTTTTGAGTTTGAAAAATCGGCCCATGGTATTACTGATGTAGTTCTATGTGCAGAATCATGTGATATCTTCAGATTTGAAAAGTTTTCATTTTTTGCTAGGTAAATTTTAACTTGAAATCTTATGAAAATTCAGTATTCCCACCCTTTTACCAACACCACTAAATAGCTTATTTAAAGTAAAGTAAATGTATCAGGTTAATTTATTAGGATGAAAATGATCCAGAATAGTGAAACGAATGATCTTGACACATTTATTAAATTTAATATTCCTTTAGAAAACAAAATCATCAAATACAAAAACCGGTTTTACTACTACGACCCGGTGTTGCTGCACACCATAGAGAACATGTCTTTCTTGCTTCTGTTTCTACTCATCACCTCCCTGCTGACCACCTGAGCTCGGATGTAGCCTTCCCTCCTCTCCCTGGCTGTACACGTGACTGCTGGCCTCGCTCACTTGCTGTACACAACGCTCTCTGGGTGTGCGAGGGCCAGGCAGAGGACATACATAAGTTGTCCAGAAAGCTCTGGCTTGAACATTGAGGTGAGGCTGCAGGTAAGAGGGGCTCACTGCCAGCCTGGATGTTATCCAGATCTGAGATCAGTGAGGGTCTTGGCATAGATTGACTTCAGGAGTCTTCCTGACCCTGAAGGAATCGTCAATAACTGATTCGTCATGCCCAGATCCTCTCATAAGTCTCATATCCAATATCTTTTTGACTGCCACTCTTCTCTCCTCCTCATCCTTACTGCAGAGCATTGTCTGCAGAACTGCCTCGGGATGAGCATACCAGGAAGATCTCCTCACAGTCTGCTCCACAATCTGAACAGCCTTCCTTGGCTGACTCCTCAGGAGCTCAAGCTGGAAGAGAACATGCCTCGGACATGGGAGAATGTTGAAGCTTGACTGGCAATTGTTGAACCAATTTGGCAAGTGGGCCTCTGATAAGATTGGACATAATAAGTCTCCAGGTTGTGAAGCTGGTTTTTCCCTTTCAGTTTATGATGAGCGACCAATTCTGCAGAACCTGAGAGCCGTTGTGAGCCACCTAGAATGTGAGACTGGACCTATCTGCGGTAAGCAAGTCTGTCAGGCATGACCCCAGTTTTGATGGCACTGCGGAAATCATGTAACCATAGTACTGGTCAGTACTCGGGTCGTCCAATGACGGTATATTGCAAGCTCAGCAGAGTGGAGGAACAGAGCTGTGATTTTTTCCAAAGCTCCGGATTTTATTTCTAACTCGGTGGCAGGTCCATCTTGCCAAGGGACCAGACCATCTGTTGTTTGAAAGAGTCTTGCCATCCAGCTCCTGGATCAGATGTCTGAGTGGCAACTCGTTGGTGTGGAGGTCACAAACAATCCAGACCAGCTTCCTCCCAATCTTCCGCTCTATCCACTGTATGACCCCCCTTGCCACCCTGTGTTCGTGTTGGTGCTGTCCCCTCCAATGGCCTGCAGGGTCTGGTCTACGTTCCTCTCTCTGAGCCAGTTCACAATGTTATCTGCCCCTATCTCAGCTGGTTTCCTGATGTCATCTTTCTCTGGAGTGAAATACCTAAATACTTCCCTCCTGGTTCACTGCAGCAGGGAGTAGTGTTCCTCCTTCACCACTTGGCAGGGAACAACTTGTCAAATCTCAACTTTCATGAACACTTTGAGTGTCGTATCCCTTCTCCCATCAAGAACAAACAATTGGTTCCATTTTCTCTTATCCCTTATCAAACTCCTCTTCTAGGTTACTGACAAGTTTCTCCTGAGCTCTCCTTACTTTGTTATGATCTATCACCAGGTGAACATCATCAGGTGTTATCAAACCACCGTCAACCCAGGCAGCTGTTGCTATCTCTGCAGTTCTCTGAGACCAGTGTGGTGTCGCATGCTGACCAGAGCTATGCTCGGGATATCTTTCCTATTTCGAATCTTATGCCTGGAAGGTTTGGGATCATTATTTTCTGGGTTAGGGACAAAGTCACCATTCTCCTGGTCAGCACTCAGATCAGCCATGGGGAAGTCATTAAACTCTGAATCTGCTTGACTCGAATCATCGGCCTTTTTTACCTCACCCTGGGCCTTCTCAAGTCTCTTTTCCTCGGCAACTCTTCTCCTCTTCTGTCTCTCTGTGGCAGCCTCCTGTCTCTTGGACTCCAGAATATCTTGGCTAGAAATCATGAGAGCCCCTATACTGCCAGTCTTCTCTCTCTGTGCTTTGACAAATGCCAGTTCGATCACAGGAATCTTCAGTTCACGCTTGCAAATACAGAGATGTGGGTCTCGGATTTACAGTCACGATCGCATCCAAACTCAGGACAGAGAACAATTGGGCACTTGCAAGTAATTATGTCAAATAACTGGTCCAGTTGCTTGGCAAAGCTGTCCTTAACTGCAAGTTTTCCTCTCCCAAGAGAGATATCTCTTGCCTTTTCCCAACTGGCTAGCAGTCTCTCACTAATCTTCTTCTGACTTGTTATGACTGAGGCTTGAACTGAGCGTTAGCCAGAGTGTACTGTGCCAAGACAGCTTTGGTCATATCACTGGCAATGTCTTTGTTTGTGTAAGTTCTTTGGTTCTTTCACTGATTTGCCTGATTAAAACACTGTATCTCAAAGCATCTCAATGTAGGTAACTCCGACTTCAGGAGCTCTCCCAGACCCAAGATAGTGACTGAGATGGCTGGATTTTTGGTTCCTCGTCCTGACACAAGCAGCCATCGCAAATATTATCAACTTATAAATGCATCAGAATCTGAAACAGAAAAAAATATTGTTAGTTGGGTTGTTAAAGAATGAAGTCAGAAAGCAATGTTCACTATTTAATTGTAGTGCACTAATGCAGCTGTACGTTAGATTTTCGATAAATTTCACGCTAAAATTTACCTAGCAAAAGGTTGCAAAATATTGAAACTGAAATTATTTTCTGTTTATATACACTAAAATCTACCAAAAAAGTGATGGGCCATTAGTTTTAGCTGATCTTCCCTCCTATGACACACCCTAGTGGCACATGCAACTCTGAATTTTACTAGATAACGCACACATACGCACACACATGGCCAGGTTGTTGTCTCATTTGTTCGTTGGAGACGCCATCTCTACCAGACTTGCCTTTTTTTTTTACGGGGATTAACCCACCCGGGCACAGGTCACTGACCCACATCTGGGCCAGGGGGGCAAAAATGTAACAACAACAATAATAATAATAATAATAATAATAATAATAATAATAATAATAATAATAATAATAATAATAATAATAATAATAATAATAATAATAATAATAATAATAATAATAATAATTCAGATAAGCAAAATTTTTAATAAAAAAACAAATAATAAAATAATGATAATAATAATAATAATAATAATAATAATAATAATAATAATAATAATAATAATAAAGAAATACAAAAACAATAAAATACAAAGATCAAAAGTGAGAAACGACATATGTATGTTGTGTTGTTAAAGAAATAAAAACAATTGAGACCCAGTAATTGTGCGTAAATGAGGAAGAAAGTCAGATCACCAACCTGGGACTTGGTCACATATGGCAGCAGGGTCTACCATCAGACAATACATTATGCTTCCAATATCTTCCCGGGCGGTAGTACCTCCCTGTTTGGTAGCTGCCATTATCTACTTCACCAGGCTCCATATCTACCTTAGTCTCTGGTTTATTATTTTTTCAAGGATTTTGCCAAGTGTTTTGTGGAGTGATATGGGTCTGTAGTTTTCTGCCTGTATTGGGTTCTTTCCTTGTTTTGGAATGAGTCTTATTTTGGCCATTTTAAATTTTGATGGGAAGAATCCGGCTGCTATTGATCGTTGTAGATAATTGGAATCTGTTTGATCATTGGTGGAGGTAAGTTTTGCAGTACGGTTTTATTTATTTGACTTATTCCGGGCGATTTATTCTTGAAGTTGGCAATTGTTTTTTGATGTGTGTTGTTAGTGGAGCAATTAGTGGGTTGTTGTTGTCTAAAGTGTGGAGGTTGATTCTCCTGGATTGTTGCCATTTGCCTGTGTTTTAGTTCAAGTGTGTTTTCACCATCTGTTCTTTGAGTTTTGGTTGAGATATTTTTGTCGTTTTGTCTCTAAGGTAGCTGTTTCCTGCTGAGTTAGTTCCCATGAGATTTTTAACTTTGGTCGAGAAGGTTTGTAGTCTGCTTGTGTGTTGATAATTAATTGATTCCAATTCTCATTGTATTGTATTTTGCACCTTTCTTGTAATTCCAATCCTCTTTGAGGCTTCTATATAATACTGTGGTGTGTAGGCTCCAGCCGCGTGTTTTTATGAATTCATATAGGTTAGTGAATCTGGTTTGGATGCTCTTTTCTTCATACGTTTGTTGTACATATGGTAGTGTGCGATTGCAGTGGATTTCTCCCCTACAAACGCTGTTTGTCGCTCAGTAGCCGACCCCACCAATTCCCCATTGTATGCCTCGTGGTCTAGGTCAACCAGCGCCGCCATACATCACGGAGCGGGGGTCAACTACTAAGCCACGCCTACCCCCCCGCTATTTAAGACCTGACCTCGTGGTGACCAGCTCCACAAGAACCTGGCAGGCCTCTCCATACAGTGTACCTTTAGACTAACATAACTAATATTTAACATTTAACATTTAACATTTAACATTGAACTAACATCTTAGTTAAAAAAAAAAAAAAAAATGTGACTACCCTCCCAGCTACACAAGGACCTGGGCGGGCTCACTAACTCCAAAAAAAAAAAAAAAAAAAAAATTAATAATATTAATAATAATAATGTGATTACCCTCCCAGCTATATCAGCCAGGAAGAAGTAATTGAACCACCTCCTGCCTCAATATACACATTTCTACATAAAACATTACTAGAGGAATAAAGATGAGAGTGACCAACCAGCTCCACTAAGAACCTGGCAGGCCTCTCCATACAGTGTACCTTTAGACTAACACAACTAACACTTAACTAACACCTCAAAAAAAAAAAATGTGACTACCCTCCCAGTTACACAAGGACCTGGGCGGGCTCACTAACTCCAACAATAACAAAAATAATAATAATAAGCAGCATTACATAAATAAACCAATATTAATACAAAGGTCTGACGACCCAAGGGAGCAGAACAAAGACAAAACACCAATAAGAAAGATGAAGCGATCTGGTTGAGCCCAGATTCTTTCTACTCCTACTGTATTTCAGTTTCACCACTTTTCCTTCAACTCCTAATAATCTTCTTTCACCTCTTAACTAAAGACTTCGTATCGTATCGACCTGTCTCTTTTCTACCTACACCAACCAGCCAGGAACACCTCCTCCGCCTGCCTGGTGGTCCTCGCTCCCGCCGGCGAGCATGGCGACCCACAGGCTGGTCCTCCTCTGAGCACCCTCACCTACCAGCTCTCTCTACACCACGCTTGTAACCATGCTGCCTTCCCAGCACCAAGCTGCATTGTACATCCAATACAACATGTATATAGAGAGCACATTGTGAGTTTCCTTTCTCCAACCCATCCTGAGTGAACACCAAACAATCTCATACCCCATACGATATGTTGTTTTGGTGATGTTTTTTCATGGCTGTTGCAATTTTTGTATACCAGGTTTCTAAGGTAATATCGATCTCGTTTGTTGTGGGTAGGTGGTCACTGGTGCTGGTGGGTCCAGGTTTTATGTGTGTGTGTAAATGGTGGTGTCTGTTGGTCAGAATAACGTCGGGTTTCCCTGAGTTTTCCGGTGTTATAAATGATTGGAAGTCTGGGCCGAGGTGTGTAATGCTGCCTTTTTCATTTAGGTTATGCAGAATTACTCCAGCTGGATTTATGTTGTGGAGTTCAAGGGTTGTATGTCGAGCATTCAAATCGCATAGGAAGTATGCCGGGCTGTTTCGTCTGGCTAGTTTTAGGAATTTTTTTTTTAGATTACCCCTGAGGGGGTTAGTTTATTGGGCACCCCCTTACATCCTGTGCAAGGTGAAGCGCAGAAGCGTTTAAGGCGCCCATCTGGAAAGCATGCGTAGTTCATGCTTGTCTTTATGACTCATGCATTAAGGGTGTAAAAGCCTGAGTCTCCTGTCGGGAATATTGGTCTGATCTTGTGATATCGAGCTTTAAATCTGTAGAGTAACTTTCGTATTGGTCTATTATCGTACATCACTAGCACACGCACTCCGTCCAATACAAGTCCATGGCCGAGAATCACATGAGCCAAGTAACAACAAATGCAGTTGCCAGTGATCATAATAAAGGGGAATTTGGGGGTGATTTTTTTCATCTATACCGTATTGAACTGTCATAATAAGAATTACACGTAAAATTTATGGTTTAAATATTAAAAATTATAACGCGTTAGGGTATAATACCAGCCATTTAAAATCGGTGGAAGACATCGTCGCCCGCGCGTCTCTGCTTTGGGACGAAACGTTTCGCTTAGCTTATACGTATTGAAAAGTATGCATGCGCCAGATTTAACATTGGATAATGTAAAGTAGTCCCCGTATGACATCATATAGTAGGTAAGTGAGTAAGTACTGCTTATATACTACAATAAGTGCCTCATTATAGGGCCAAAACAACGCAAGTACCGCAATATAGCAGGAGAAGTTTGGGCGGCGGATTTGGCACTTCTTGGAACAGGTTGCATCATGCTTAACTCGCCCACCTCTATAGTGAAGAGTGGTGACACTATTTTCTCAGTAATATCTTAGATAGACGGAACAATTAGAACTCCACGGCAATGGCGATAATGTTTGTATAAAGGAAATGAGGATGGTTTATTTAACTTGACTATTACCTTTGATTGCACAAAGCCTATAAGAACATAAGAATGGAGGAAACTGCAGCGGGCCTATTGGCCCATACTCGGCAGTTCCATTTACACCCAACCCTTATTGCTCATATATCCATCCAACCAATGTTTGGAGTTATCCAGTGTATTGGAGTTAATGATGATATTTGGTAACTTGTTCCACTCGTCCACTACTCTATTTCCAAACCAATGTTTGCCTATTTCGCGCCTAAATCTAAATTTGTCTAATTTAAAACCAATGTTACGAGTTCGCTCCTGGTTGGATAGTTTGAGTACCTTTGTAGTGCCCACTCTGTTTAGCCATGACTTCCATTTATACACCTCTATCATATCGCCCTTTACTCTACGTCTCTCGAGGGAGTGCAAATTAAGATGCTTTAACCTGTCTCTGTACTCAAGGTTTCTAATGCCCGGGATTCGTCTTTTCGTTCTCCTCTGAATTCTTTCTAAGGATTCTATATCCATTCTGTAATACTGTGACCAGAATTGAACTGCGTAATCCAAATGAGGTCTCACAAGCGCAAGATAAATATATATTATCTACCTACGTGAGACTGCAAAAGTGTTGGGCTGTAGGATTTGCGCGTGTGTGTGTGTGTGTGTGTTAAAGTTCTAGGGTGATTATCGATCCGTATTTTGAAGTTTATTGTCATCTCTGAAGATTAGCCCCAGCTTATTTTACCTGATGATTAAACACCACAATGTTATCTGGGGAGGGAGTTAGGTTAGGGTAGATAGGGTTAGGTCAGTGTTGGATTCGGTTAGATTAGGTTAGGTTAATGTTAGAGTGTTTAATCATCAGGTTAGGTTAGCGTAAGGGTGTTTAATCATCAAGTTAGGTTAGGTTAGTGTTTAATTGGTTTATTCCATCATCGTCTACACCTGTGGTTCTTATTTTATTTTTCCCTTTCTGTCTCCTGTGAAAATGTCACATATTTCCGGAACATCAACTACTGGGTATAAGTTAATGATCACTGCTAGTTATTACCTCAAGATTATCAAGTTCAGTCATGTTAATATTGTTATTATTATCGACTACCCTGTATGTATCTGTGTTTTTATGGTTAAATAAACTGTTTCAATATCAATATCAATAACATATCCTAACCTATTTAGAACTATCCTAGAATAGACAAACAATCAACCTGAATCGGATAGTAAGTAGCCAAATGAGTAGAAATACTGTAATGGGTATGTGGACGAGATGAGTGTGGACGAAATGGGTGTGGGCGATATTGTAATAAACAGGAACTTGCTGAATAAATTTAACTTGAAAAATACCTCTTTTCATTTCCCTTCCTAACTAATACATTAACCTAAGAATGGTAGGGGGGTTCACCCAGTAACAGATGGCTGGATACCCGAGTATAGAATCAAATAACCCACCTTTAACTCCAGTGCTGAATAGAGTAGATCAACAACTTTTGTTACAAAATGAATGTGGACGAAAAGGGTGTGGACGAAATGGGTGTGGACGAAATGGGTGTGGACGAAATGGGTGTGGACGAAATGGGTGTGGACGAAATGGGAGGACGAAATGGGTATGGACGAAATGGATGGACAGTGGACGAAATGGGAGTGGACGAAATGGGTATGGACGAAATGGGTGGACATGGGTATGGACGAAATGGGAGTGGACGAAATGGGATGGACGAAATGGGGTGGACGAAAGTGGACGAAATGGATGGACGAAATGGGAGTGGACGAAATGGGAGTGGACGAAATGGGTATGGACGAAATGGGAGTGGACGAAATGGGAGTGGACGAAATGGGTATGGACGAAATGGGAGTGGACGAAATGGGAGTGGACGAAATGGGTATGGACGAAATGGGAGTGGACGAAATGGGAGTGGACGAAATAAGTGTGGACGAAATGGGAGTAGACACAAAAATAGAGTAAAATCAATCGTTTACAATGGTCTATCATGCACCTAGAGACAGTGAACAAGAAGTTGATTTAACCTTACTATATGATAGCTTAAGGTAGGTTAAATAGCTACCATTCGGCATTGATATAGTACTCAGTCGCCTCTCAGTTAATAAGTAACATGTTAAAACTTAATGAAAAAACAACAACATTATTTTAATTATCTTTATTCGTTTTAATATACCTGTAGTTTCACTTGAAGATTAGGCTCCCCAGCTTATTTTCACCTATGTTTAACCACTTCAGCGTTTAACCTTATCTAGCCTAACCTAACATAAACTACTCTTACCTTAAACTAACCTAACTAATCTAATCTAACCTAACCTAACATAAACTACTCTAACCTTAAACTAACCTAACTACTCCAACCTTAAATTAACCTAACTAATCTAACCTAACCTAACATAAACTACTCTAACCTTAAACTAACCTAACTAATCTAATCTAACATAAACTACTCTAACCTTAAACTAACCTAACTAATCTAACCTAACCTAACATAAACTACTCTAACCTTAAACTAACCTAACTAATCCAACCTAACCTAACATAAACTACTCTTACCTTAAACTAACCTAACTAATCCAACCTAACCTAACATAAACTACTCTAACCTTAAACTAACCTAACTAATCTAATCTAACATAAACTACTCTAACCTTAAACTAACCTAACTAATCTAACCTAACCTAACATAAACTACTCTAACCTTAAACTAACCTAACTAATCTAATCTAACATAAAACTCTAACTTCTAACCTAACTAAACTAACCTAACTAATCTAACCTAACCTAACATAAACTACTAACCTTAAACTAACCTAACTAATAACCTAACATAAACTACTCTAACCTTAAACTAACCTAACTAATCTAACTAACCTAAAATAAACTAACCTCTAACCTAAACTAACCTAACTAATCTAAACTACTCTAACCTTAAACTAACCCTAACCTAATCTAACCTAACCCTACTCTTCAACCTAACTAAACTAACCTAACCTAAATAACCAACCTAACCTAACCTAACTAAAACCTAACCTAACTAACTAACCTCTAACTAACCTAACTAAACTCCTAACCTTAACTAATCCAAAACATACTCTAACCTTAAACTAACCTAACTAATCTAACCTAACCTAACATAAACTACTCTAACCTTAAACTAACCTAACTAATCCAACCTAACATAAACTACTCTAACCTTAAACTAACCTAACTAATCTAACCTAACATAACATAAACTACTCTAACCTTAAACTAACCTAACTAATCTAACCTAACCTAACATAAACTACTATTACCTTAAACTAACCTAACTAATCCAACATAACATAATCTACTCTAACCTTAAACTAACCTAACTAATCTAACCTAACCTAACATAAACTACTCTAACCTTAAACTAACCTAACTAATCCAACCTAACATAAACTACTCTAACCTTAAACTAACCTAACTAATCTAAACTAACCTAACATAAACTACTCTAACCTTAAACTAACCTAACTAATCTAACCTAACCTAACATAAACTACTCTAACCTTAAACTAACCTAACTAATCCAACCTAACCTCACCTAAACTAACCTAAACTAACTTAACCTAACCTAATCCAACCTATTAACCTAACCTCTCCCAGGTGAAATAAACTGGGGCTAATCTTCAAGCGATCTAAACTTTTTGAATTACAACTGCTTGCTGGAGGGTTGTTACAAGGTTATTCATCTTCAAGTGTCACAGAAAATGGTGCGCAATCCTCTAAGCAAATATCCCCTTAAGAAAGTGGCCGAAGCGAAACGTGTGTTATCCAGTGTGACCCTATCAAACATGGCAGCTTTTCTTCAGGTACTCCGGTTTTATCTTGTACTAACACAGAACAGAGTTAATACTGTAATACTAATAACAACAAAGTAACAAAACAGAAAGACCACCCAAACGACTACCAAGTTGATATGTTGTGAAAAGCTACATTACGCATATCATTTATGAGCCAACACAAGACGCAGACTTATGGCCAGGGCTGGGAGAGTTTCTTTCAGCTGTCCGCCCCAACCTCACCCTCAACCCCTCCCCCACTTCTCTTTCCTTCCCATCCTCCCCTTCTTCCCCCTTTCTCTCTAATATATGTATGTAGGATCACCAGAAGATTAGCTTCCAAGCTTATTACATATGAGTTTTAAGCTAACACCTAGTGAATAATTTGCAAAATTTAAAATGTTAAAATTCGACGACATTATCACTTACTGCTATGCTCTATTTCTTTATAAATCTGGTAATCACTTGATTGGGAATAATTATTTCCAGTTCCGGAAGAACCAGAGGTACAACTAAGACACCCAGAGCTACTAAGACCCCACCTCCCTCCATGCGCCCCTCTCAGTCCCAGACCTCCATAAGATATCATGGTGGGAAGGTGTGGAACAACTTACCCTCACCCATCCCAGCAAAGACTACGCCCCCTTCCTTTGAATCATCTCTTAAAAAATATCTATTGTCAAAGTATTAGTATTTTTGTTACATTTAATTTATACTTGTCATGGGTGCGTTGGGCTTACCCACCAAGCCAACACCAATGTTTGTTTTATGTGATAGACACCAGGCGAGCCGTGACTCCGTCATCACTATTTCATTAGTGGGTATGTGAGCCCGTCTACGGGGGGCGATTGAGACAGTGTTGTACTGTTCATCGTGTTTCACGCTCCCAAAACCACATTTTTAGCAGTAGACCCTAGGCCTAGACCATGGATTAATTAAGACGTCCTCATCCTCCCCTTCCTTAAAGGAATGGGACGCTACACAGAGTCCTTTACCGCGACACCGTTCTGTGGTCACTAGTTCTCCTGCGCGACACCGTCTATAATGACTGTCAGTGACACGAGACTATGTGTGCCAACCCAAGGTTTTGTTATTCCCCGTGGAAGGAAGATCATATGTGGAAGCCTGGTTGCAACAAGAGCGATCCAGGCTGGCAGTAAATGTATTACTTGAGGAATTAAGGCTCTGTTAAGTCATACCTATAGTAAAGTAATCAAATGTGCGTCCTCAGGTTGAAAATTCCTTCTTTACAAGATTAATTTTATTATGGCGTGAATGTGAATGACTCATATATTCATGCAAATTGTAAATCATTGTATGGAAGCTTGCCAAGTAAATGTAAATGTAATTATCTGCCCGTATCTGTGATCCCTATCTTATTATTACTAAAGGTAATGTAATTATCTGCCCGTATCTGTGATCCCTATCTTATTATTACTAAAGGTAATGACTGATTGGATGTTGGAAATTAATGGGATTCATTAAATCATCATTTATCAAGTATAAATCACATGGAATTTCTAAGCAGATACACCATAATCACCTGTAAGTAACCAATGTAAAGGTCTCTAACTCTACGGTAAGAAATAAGAAACACATATACTACATATATCCATCCCCGCACGAATAAAGAATTCCGTGACAATACTCTTACTTTTACCACCAAAACCATTATGTCATATAATGTTACGTAGATAATCGTAGAAATATTGTGGGAACATTCTCCTATGTATTTGCTAACACCATTTTACGTATACTAATCCAGATAACACTAAATGTTATATAATAATTACTTGAGATAAATGTACAGTATTGTACATATCAGGTGCCATTAAGAGAGCTCCGTCTCTCAATTGGCTCAGCCATGCCAATATTGTTATCATTTACCACTGTATCCGTATTGTTTGGCTAAATAAACTTTCAATATCAATAGCCCAAGGGGTTAGATTAGATTATGTATGATCAAGTTAGGTTGGATAAGGTTAGGTTAGGGCAGGTTATATTATGTACGGTTATGTTAAGTTAGTGTTAGGGTGACTAATCATCAGATGAAATACGCTGGGGACTAATCGTCAGGTGATCTAAAAAGATGTCGTCATTCAGCTCAGTGATCTTATTGAAGTTTGAACAATAATGATATGACTAACACTTATAATGAGAGGTTATCGATGCGCGTGTGTGTGTGTGTGTAGGCGGAGGAGCACTTCACTTGCCTTGCTAAGAGATAAGATACACAGCATGTATAAGGCATGTCGTCCTCATCAAGGCCACAACTATTTGTAAAATCATATGCAGTAGCAGTTGCTGTTGTCCAGGGATCGATCTCTCTCTCTTTCTCTACCAATAGTGGTGTCCCACAGGGTTCTGTTCTTTCACCTACTCTCTTCCTTTTTTTTATCAATGATTTACTTCACACTACGACTAATTCTATCCATTCTTACGTTGATGACTGTACTCTTCACATCCCCTCCCAAAAGCTGGGAATGCTGTACAGATGCCGTAGCTACTTCACGCCTGAGCAGTTTTTTTTATTTTTTTTATTTTTTTTTTTACGGGGATTAGCCCACCTGGGCACAGGTCACTGACCCACATCAGGGCCTGGGGTGAAAATATGATGATAATAATAATGATAATAATAATAACTATTATTATTATTATTATTATTATTATTATTATAATTAAAAAAATAATAACACAATACCTGTACTAAAAATAATATACTAAAAATAATAATGATGACCATAAATAAATACAAGAACGAGAAAAATAAATAAAGAATGAGAAACGATATACATTATGCATATTGTGTTGTCAAAGTAAGAGAAACAATTGAGACCCAGCAATTGTGTGTAAATGAGGCAGAAAGTCAGATCAGCAACCTGAGACTTGGTCACAATTTTCGTGATGCCAGTTGCTTCAAGTATATAAGGGTTCGTCCTAGCTTGGAGTACTGCTCTCATACCTGGAGTGGCTCTTCTTCTGTCCAACTATAAGATAGGGTGGAATCAAAGGCATTTCGTTTTATTAACTCTCTCTCTTTTACAGGTACTTTAACGGGAATTGTTCGGTGGATTTGGCATTCTGCGTACCGCCGGAAAGGCCGTAGGCTCGTAACACATATTTTTTCGCCCCCCCCCCCTCCCCCAGGCCCCGTTGTGGGTCAATGACCTGTGCCCGGGTGGGCTATTCCCCGTAAAAAAAAAATGAGAGAGAGGGTAATATTTTGAGCGTTGCATCGGCCTGGATCCTGCCCTGAATAATAATGCCCACAAGTTTACTGTTACTAAGGTGTGTGTGTGCGGTCAAAGTTACCCCCTGGGAACACCACGAAGCCTGACCTACACGACTTGTAAACATTATGGTTGTGGTCGACCAGACTCTCACCCTCCTCCCTCACAAATTATCACGATACCTCTTCCTACGGGTCCTCAACCGATCTCGGCAGGTCTTCGCTCTGACCTCTGACCCAGTAAGCAGAATAGATGATAGTTAATCCATTATACTTGACAGCTTACCTAAACATTGCCTGGAGCAGATGGTAGGTGTAATCTGATACAGTATAATCGTTTACGTTTCTTACAGTTACTTACTGAATCCTCATGGTATGTTTAGGTTAGGTTAGTTTAGTTTGGGTTAGGTTAGTTTAGTTTAGCTTGGGTTAGACTAGGTTAGTTTAATTTATGTTAACTTAGGTTTTCTTAGATCTGATTAAGTTAGTTTTAGTAAAGTTAGGTTAGGTTCAGGTTCGGTTTCTTTAGGTCATGTTTATTTATATTAGGTTATAAGGTAGTTAAGGCTTACTTGAACATAGGCTCGTTGACGTTGAAGTTATTAATGCGTTTCAACAACTTATACCTTTAGGTGCTTATACAAGTGAATCAGGCATACTTAACATATGAAGTGTTGTTATTCCAGATCCGGGAAGCTGGTATGCCCTTTATCACAAAACAAATTAAAAGTTGTGTTATCAAAGGTTCATTCTGAAAACAGTTTGCTTAAGAGCGTCATCTAAAAAAAATGGAAGAACATGTGGTTCCGGGTTCATATCAGGGCATAAGACAGTGATAACAGCCAAAGAGCAATACTGATAACGCCGATCACTACCTCACAAAATATACAAATTGGTCAACACTACTCCCCAAGCATTATATTTCTTATATCCCACAAATGCGATGAATTAGCCCGTTGAGTAAGATATCTTAACCCCCTGAGTATGATGAATTATCCCACTGAATAAGATATCTTAACCCCTTGTGTACGATGAATTTTCCCACTGAATTGATACGGCTTTTCCGCAAGGGGTTTGGGGTTCGGTCACAGGTTTTTTATTTGGTCGCAGCAGGAATTTTTTAAGTAAAGTCATTATTCATTTTCAGTTCAGTATTCGCAAACTCATTTCCCCCAAGCACTGGCGTCATGGTTGAGGGTGGAGAGCGACGGGAAGGCCAGAGTGACGCATCACACTCCGTCAGCAAACGGCACGGAAGTCCGGTATGACGGACCCCCGAAGACAAGCAATGCTACTGTATAATTATACTCCTCGCCGCCCATTTATAATAATAATAATAATAATAATAATAATAATAATAATAATAATAATAATAATAATAATAATAATAATAATAATAATAATAATAATAATAATAATATTGAATCACCAAAAACTGCACCTCCTTGTTTATTTCACCTGATGATTAACCACCTTAATATTAACATATCATAACCTAACCTAACCCCTCCAGGTAGCGTTGGGAAGGATAATTATCTGGTGAAATATGCTGGGGAGCTAATTTTCAGATGATTTTTATATGAATATGGCTAAGACAGTACAAACGAGAGAAAAACATATACTGTACATTCTCCTTTCACATGAGACTAGATTACGCTATGAACAAATTAAGAAAGAGTCGACGTGCAGTATTTTTGTTCAATACGCATCTGTGTTCAGTCTTAGTGTGGGATGGCCAGTTGGCCACCCTCCCTCTCACGCAATCATGTCGACTCTTATCACTTGCATGACTCAAACGATATTATTTAACGTTAACCACCATTCCCAAGTGCCTTCTCACTTATCTTTCACATAACCTCACAACTAACAAAAACAAAGACCAGTTCAGAAATAAAATAAATACAATAACATTCGCTTATATTTAACACGTTCATCTTTATCTATCTCAAACGCTAATCTGTATGTGGTTAAAATCTAGAAGGGGATGTGCTGGCAAGCTTAAGTGTACACAGGACGCCTCATACATAGCCAACGGAGTCTTACGAGGCTTCTTGTTCCGAGAATTACACCACCTCGGGTTTTCTTGCCTTGCTGACTGACTCTTTATACTATGCTATTTTTTTATATCTTTCATAGTGGCTTATTCCTCTCTCTCTCTCTCTCTCTCTCTCTCTCTCTCTCTCTCTCTCTCTCTAACTGAATTTTGTCGTCTTACTCGCTTTACCGTACAAATTTGTCCTTCTATAACTTGTTTTCTCTCTCTCTGAATTACCGTTTCTTTTTCACTCTTTATTTACACTTAATTCCCAGTTTATTCTTTTTCTCTTATTTAACCATACATATCCTCCCAAATATATATATATATATATATATATATATATATATATTTCTTTGTGTATGAACTTCTGTCCTGCGTGGCAGTGAGAAGTGATACTACCCTTAGTGTCAAGACCTACTGAATTGCTCAAAATAGGCAAACTGTACTCCAAGCTTTGTCAATAAATTTGTTAAACTAAAAAAAAAATCGTTATTCTGATTTAAATTACCTCAAACTTTATGGTATTGTCGGAGAAATAATGTTAAATGTTATTCTTAAGGTGGATGCTTACTGTTTTACATACTGTTCAAACTTTAGGGTTAGGTTAGGTTAGGTTAGGTAGTTTTTAAGATGTATTACACATACATAAGTGGAGGTGCTCAGTGTTACCATCTGAAAACACTGATGGCTTTGTTGGTTGTTCTTGGTTGAATCGCTATACTGTTCACCGTTTGCCTGTATACCTGCACTGTCAATGTATATTGTTTGTATACTTGCACTGTGTATGTATATTATATATCTGCATTGTCTATATGCATTCCGAATCAATGTAAACTTATACTGTACGACGATTTTTATCTATGTATCTTAAATCTGACCCTCACAGACTCACAACACAACAGACTCCGTGAATCTGTGAAAATAAGGAAGCCAATTTCTTAAACGAATCTTGACGTTTCCCACATTTCATGACAGTAATATTAGATATGGCTGATACTATCCGAACGTAAATAATCTGTACAAATATTCTCCTGGGTAGCAAGATATGGAAAAAATATGCAGAGTTCAGGTGAAGGTTTTTGCTATGATTTTTATGCGGACAATAATAATACAGGTAGTTAATATGATTTACTGAGGTGTTTTGAGAGGAGGTAGAAGACGTGACTTTTAAGAGGGACACAAGCCCCCTAGGTAAAAACCCTCTCAGTTAAAAGTAGGACAAATGCCACCATTTTTATATTATTGTTTCTCAAGACCTCTGTCTAGGTACATATAACAGTGATGACATGAGCTCATATGTATCTTATGTCATCATTATTAAGTGTCACTAAATATGGGCATATACAGTACAGGTATATATCTATATCCCCTCACTTTATCATTCATATATATATATATATATATATATATATATATATATATATATATATATATATATATATATATATATATTCTCACTTATACGTTTGTATATGCCTTTCTTTACAGGGAAGGCCTAGTGGACTATTTTAGTAACAATTGTGTTCGGCACTTGTATCCATCCACCGGCTCTTCTTGGTGGAGTACTTCCCCAAGTACTGTACACACGAGAATGATTCCTCCTGTTTCCACCACAGGTATGGAATTTCAATGAGGCAACTATTGATGGGGAGAATGGTACCAACAACCTATGCGAGAATTGGAATTTTGCTTGCCCTGAGCTTGTGGGACATGACCATCCAATCATCTGGAAGGCCACTGAACATAATAGAAAGGATCAGACTCATATAAACAGCCCTGATTAAGGATTCTCATGGTGAGGCCCCAACAGAACGAATCAACGTGCCCCAAAGGAGCATCAACTGCGTTTTTCTGGACTACTGTATATGAATGAGAGGATGACCTTGAAGGGATTTCTGAAGGGTGTATTATAGGTCACAGTACCAGGTGGAAGTAAAATGAACTTTAAATGAACGTACACACTTAATGAAGGTTTTAATGGTGTGCTTTATTTGCTTGATTTTGTCCTCGGGGGGGCTTATGTCCTATGGTGCATTTGCCCGGGAGGGAGGGGGCTTTTGTTCTGCACTTGACTTTTAGGCTGGTCCTGACCTAGTGGGGTGACTGTTCTTGTTATAATAGTATAATCATAACACAAGTGTAAAAGTAAAGAAATGTCATACGCTGGTGGTGAACGTTGTGGCTGCCGGCATTGGTAGTGAATCATGAGCCATCAACATTGACGCTTGGGAACACCGCCCACCAACCTCCCTCCCACCAACCTCCCTCCCACCACAAAACAGTGAGGGAAACCCCAGCCAGCCACACCTCCCACTCACTACATTACCGCGTATTAACTGTTGTAACGTGATGTGCAATATATATATATATATATATATATATATATATATATATATATATATATATATATATATATATATATCACACCCAGCACACAAATGACAGCAATATTTCATGTGAGCGGACGTGACTTACTTTATAATTATATCTGACAAGTGAGTATCGGTGAAGCAGTTATGGTTAAGTTTCTGGTAAAATCTGTCCTAGTTAGAAATTAAGTAATTGTGATGTCTGAAACACTCAATGCTGTTCAATATCAGACTTACTACTAAATACAACATGATTCATTTTTAGTAGAAATGAAGCAAACCCAGTTGGATACATCCCCTGCAGTTGAGTGTACGTTGTGTTCCTGTACAGATAAGGATGTGTGTTGTTTGACATTTATTATTTTATCATGTGAGACAAGGTATCACGAAGAAGCTATGGGGGATTGAGTCATCTGCATAGCGGCGAACAAATATTTGTTACTGAACGAATGTTATTATCATTGTAGCAATTATAGCAGGAATGTAGATAAAACTGAACTAGTGGCTAACATGAAGTGTGTTTACGGTGTTAAGGCTATACGCGGGGAATCCATGAACGGAAGCGATCAAGCAGTCAGGCGCAGCAGTGTTCTGAAGGCGCGTTTGTGACCGACTGAGCCTCAAGGTCGCGCGCCTGCCTGGCAACAACACTTCTCCCGCCATAATATCACGAGTAAAAACTGTATGAAGCTTCAGAGTACCGTAAGGACTCACCCAGGTGATTGTACTATTAATTGTCAAGTCTTGGATTGAGTAGTTTAGGATGTGGTGATGAACTTGACGTAAGATAATTATAATGGTCTGTAGCCTCTGGGTGAATCACGTGTCCGGGCGGGAATGACTATTAAAAAGATATTTAAACTATTAAATGGAATGAGGCGTAGCAAGAACACCACTGTGTGCGCGTCTGTGTGTGTGTGTCTAGAAACGGAGACCACGACATGTGTTTGGTGATAGTGTGTGTGTTGTGGTGGGGACGACCACAGTACAACACATGAGTTACAAGTAATAATAATAATAATAATAATAATTAACGGTTTATTGAAAGAGCTTGGCAGCCAGAAGGCTGAAAATTTACAGTTACATATTTGGGGAATGGGTTACGAATTACAAATAATATACAAGTAACATAAGTGACACAAATAAGACATATAATAACTTAGATGGGGATCAGCTCAAACTACAGTTCATTTCAACATAGTGACAGTGTAAGGAGCGTGTGTGTGTGTGTGTGTGTTTTTTTTTTTTTCTTGTTGATAGCGGCGGTCAGTCAGCATTATTAGCCCCCAAGCTTGCTTTTCTTTAAGATTAACCACCCTAAGGCCAACCCTCCCCCTCCCCTTCATCCTAGACGGGCTCTGGAGTCCCAATAAATCAGATTCAATTATTTTCCAGTTCAATTTATATTTATTTTACATTAATTACGACTTTTTAGCACCATGACGTACACAGCCTCCAGTAGGGTGTTGGCCGTACAACGAAATTACAGCCAGCAACTGAAATAATCCTCTTGACGTAATCGTGAATCGTGGTGAAACTACAGCTTGAGTCACTGTGCCTATTTTCCTACTTCTCTGTGCCTAAGAGTATCATACCCACCACCATGAGATATATTATTTGCCAACTAGATTATACTTGTTATTGTAATCTACCGTATTATTTAATCTACTTGTTCAAAGTATAATACTGCGATAGTAGGGATCGGAATACAGAGCTACCTTGAGACGTGGCACCACTGTATTACCCGCGCTATCCTGGCAAGCTCCCTCCATCAAAGCATTTCCTGTGTTACTATTTTCTCGGCTTTTATCTTATTTTTTTTTCTCTTGTCTTTTCTTTTACCATCTCACACCACTTCACAGTTTTTTTTATGGGTCACCGAAACATTAACACCAACCACCTTATTCCACACCCTAACGTTATCATGGGGGGTTAGGATTGGCTAGGTTAGGTCAGGAGAGTCAGTTAGGTTAGATGAGCGGAAGAGTTAGTGAAGTGTGAGTATTAGTGAGTTAGTATGAGTGTGAGTATGAGTGTTAGTGGAGTGTGGTATTGACAAACCTCTTCATCTTCTCTGTTTGTTTTGTTGACGGTTATGTACTGTATGTATATATGTATGTATGTACGTATGTATGTATGTACCTAATAATCAGTTTCAAGTCAACTAATGAACACCTGCACAGAAACAAATACTCAGATGTACATACATAATGGTTATCCCTCTTGTAATAGGATGGCCTGCCCAAGGGTCACCTAGGCGTGAATTTGTGTAAGATGTAGAAGCTGTCGCCAACACAACAACCACACCCTGAGTTAACGAGCTGTATGACCCAGTGTCACCGAAAAGACCGGACAACTCGCCAACCATTACCCCGGAATACGATCCGCAAATCGATTAACATCCAGGTCCCCAATTACTGCTGGGTAGACAGAGGCAAATGGCGTAAAGAAACTTGCCCATAGTTTCACATACACACATACACACATACACACATACATACATATACTGTGTCTCCCCGCACACCTAAATTTCTGGACCTACACATATACAGTACACTCATGTCTGTTTATCACGGATTGTAATGGTTAACTGTCACGTGATATGTTTGAATGTCTTTGGTTTGAACATTAGCCAATTAGAGGACATTTTGAATCTCTCTCAGTCAATTAGAGGACATATTGAATCTCTCAGCCAATCAGAGAACATTTTAAAACAACAGGGTACCAGTTAAATTTAGTATTTTTTATTTTTTGGGGGGAGGGAATAGTTAGTTAAATCTAAAAACAAAGTGTTATTAACCACTACAGGATGCTCTAAGATTTTTTTTTTGTTGGTTGTTCAGTGTTTGGGCTCAATAGTGATGAAACTTCGCCCGGCCACATTCCACTGTTCAACATTGTTCTTCGTGTTATTGTTCTTGATGATATGTCCTCAGAAGTATAGATATAAGAATATACATTTCTGGTTAAAATAAAACACAATACAAACTACCAATATAGCAAACAAAATGTGTGTGTGTGTGTGTGTATGAAATCGTTAGTTAGGAGACAAAATTAACACTAAGGCTCTACCTTTACTAGATACCTCCACTTAGCACGATTTCATAAGTACATACATACATACATACGGTCACACAAACACCCACACACACGATAACACACACACACACATGGCCACATACACACACCCACTCGCCCACACACGCCTCGCCATTCCAGTACATGTTAAAGTTAATAAGTAAAATTCCGAGAATCTTAACAACAGGTAGCAAGGCAGATCAATCGCCAAGCAGGTGTGTGTGTGTGTGTGTGTGTGTGTGTGTGTGTGTGTGTGTGTGTGTGTGCATAGCCAAGCTAGTATGTATTATGACCAAGCAAATGTGTGGATTTACAGATCATTTGAAGCTTATGCAACCCATCTATCTCTCTCTCTCTCTCTCTCTCTCTCTCTCTCTCTCTCTCTCACCTAACTTAACCTAACCTAACTTTCTTTTATACCTACCTACCTACCTATCATACTCCCCTTAACAACTACCATAAACTCGTAATTAAAGTATAACTACTCGCGATGCTTGCACAATGATTTCGCCAGGCTAAAAATACCGTCTGGCGTAACATTTAAGGTTATCTAAAGGTGATAACGATAAGGATTTTGGCCAGTTCTGGGAAGTCTTGATGATCGGTGGTGGTGGTCACGTACACCTTGTCACTGTACTCTAGGTCCATAACTAACCTTACCTGTACTCATATACACTCTAGTACAGGCCTGTGTATATGAATATTCTTGAATACAACCTTTTATATACACATACATATACATACACTATTAATGTCAGTACACACACAGAGCTTCTTAAACCCCTCATCCCTTCCTGACCGGATATCCCTCCTCTTAGTAACAGTTCTGACACTTGACAAACTGGGTATCAGGGACCTACCACTACCACGCTTTACCATAAACAGATGAATAATACCGGAAATCCTCTCTTATTCTTCCTTCACTACATGGAACTTGCTACTAAATAAATAAATAAAAAAATAAATAAAAAAATTGCCCCCTCAGGTACTCTCATTCGACTTTAAGTCTTATGCTTCTGCCCATAGCTATAAGTGTTAGGTTAGGGGGTGCTCAATAAACTAGCCCATCATCATCATCTAGGTTAGGGGGTGCTCAATAAACTAGCCCCCCCCCACCCGTGAAGTATAGGACGGATATGACATCTAACAGTGACTTGCGTTGTGTATAATGTAAAGCTACAGTAGGCAGGGAACTGTGGTCTGATAGTTGATAAAATGACTGTGTATCCGGGACTCACGGTTCGAGACAGTTATTAATGTTACTATTTCGGGCTTTATGTTTGTGTGTATGTTTTTATATCTATGTTCGTGTATGTATGAACACATATGTTTGTGTGTATGGCCAGGCCCGGATTATCCATTAGGCACAGTAGGCACAGTGCCTAGGGCCTACGAGATATTGGGGGCCTACGAAAAATAAAACGAGAACTTTTCTTCCCCTTTTTCTACAGGTTATTATAAAATTGATACTGAGGTACTTTTTTCCATTTATTTATTACTTAATCCTATTAGTGTCCACCAGCTTGCTGTGCTTCTTGTAAACAAAACTATTTCTGTACTGTACAAGAACAGCTGATCTAACCCATTTTCTTTTACTCAATTCATGGCAAACATCACTGAATCTTATTCTTTCGACATCACATTTTATAATTAGGTACTAGCTTGTGTTATTAGTGAATATGCTGTCAAATGGGGTCCCATATCCTGGAGGTGCCTAAGGCCTACGAAAGTCTTAACCCGGCACTGTGTATGGCGCAGTAACCAGTGATGACAACTGACAATGTAAAGAATATCAATCCCTGACTTGGTCCCAACAGATTGTGTACAAGACACTGCGTTTAGGGTACAGCTACCAATGGGGGTACATTGGCAAACCTGAGCCTGACCGCACTATTGGTAAACTATGTGGTCAACCCGACTCTCACACCCTCTCTCACTACATCCTCACTTCCCGTATGACCAGAATAAAATGACCTCCTCCTACAGGTCCCCCAGCCGTTACCATCACCTCGTCCCTCCCTGACCAGATATCCCTCCTCCTAGTGACAGGCCTGACACTTGACATTAATAAGAGGACCTGCCACGCTTTGCCATAAACAGATGCATTGTACCGGGAACTTCCCCCCACACACTCATCATTCTGTCACTATGTATGTAACTTGCTGACAAAACCCACGACCTTTCAGGCACTTCCGTTCTTAATGCATGGATCAAGAAGGCAAGCTGGTGCCGGTTGGCAGAACGGTACCGCTCTTGCCTCGCAAGCGAGATGTCACGGGTTCGATTCCCGGGCCGGTGGAAATTTGTTTTCGGACACACTTCCCAGCCTCCCTGTTCACCTAGCAGCAATGTACGTACCTGCTATAAATCGAAAGTTGCGAATTCGTATTCAGGGACAAGTTGCTGGAGCCATAAACCATTGACACTTCAGGCGTCTACGCCCTTCACTCTTCAGGCTTCTACGCCCTTGACTCTTCAGGCTTCTTCGCCCTTGACTCTTCAGGCTTCTTCGCCCTTGACTCTTCAGGCTTGTACGCCCTTGACTCTTCAGGCTTCTACGCCCTTGACTCTTCAGGCTTGTACGCCCTTGACTCTTCAGGCTTGTACGCCCTTGACTCTTCAGGCTTCTACGCCCTTGACTCTTCAGGCTTGTACGCCCTTGACTTTTCAGGCTTCTACGCCCTTAACTCATGAGACATAAAGGCAAGCATGAACTTAGTATGCTTCCCTGTTGGGCGCTGTAAACGCTTCTGCGCTTCTCCTTGCACAGGATGCAAGGGGGTGCCCAATAAACTATCCCCCTCGCAGGGGCAAATAGTAAAATTGTTCATATGATTACCTTATTATTATTATTAATTATTATTATTATTATTATTATTATTATTAATGATGTTATTTCCCAATCATCTATTTATCTCCCCATAAATAAAAGGCCTATACTGTAGGCAGGCATGATGAGTGCCAGTACGAACAAAGGACTCACCCTCCCAGCTCCCAATCTTTCTCACTTCCTAGAACTGCATAGCCTCCCCCCACTACCCCCTCGAGACTCCTGTGTCACATGACAACGACCCAAAACAAAGCAATGTTGCCAGCAGCAATATTTGGTGTAAACCATTTTAATACACGGAATGAAGTATACGTCAACCATCTACTGTACATCTACTGTCTTGGCTAACAACTGTCATGACTTTTGTCACGAGGCAGATGGTTGCAAAGATAAAAAATAAGATATAAATTGCGTGGCCAGACAGAGAGAGTCTGGCACCACAGCAGAAAGGCCACGTTGCATAGTGCCGCTGCCAGCCATATAGCGCGTCATGCGTGCTTGGGCGTTACCGGACAACCATTTGATACACATTACGCTTATTACGTATTCACATCATAAATATTTAGTCTGACAATATATAACTTGTTTTCAGTTTTCGTTTATGCAATAAAGATATATTTATCTATCAAGTAACACTTATCCAACCATTAAATGCTTTTCAAATTAAATAAGGAAATACTTTTCGCAAATAGGGTTGTAGATCTGTGTGTACCTGTGGAGTCGTGAACAGTACTTGGCTTCATAATAGTCCTTCCCTCGGCATGATACACTCTACAGTAGCTTGAGCTCTATATTATGACTGGTGCTTCAACAACTAAGCTCAGTAAGAGGGTAAAAAGCTTCACTAAAAGTACTATGATCAGTCAACAATAAAAAATATTAGATGGGTAAATAAAGTGGACAGGAAATTAACACATCAGTGAAGGGGTGAACAATGGTCTTGTTAACCAGGGGACGTGAGTTAACGTTAATGAAGACTGAGGTGTAATGGCGGTGTTAGTGATACAGCGGTAAGGTCTGTACTGCTGTAGCTCTCACCAATTTACAACAGACATACAGAGACACACACACACACTAACAGGCAGATATAGACATAGCCAAACGTATACAGACACACAAACAAATACAGACATAAACAAACATACACACAGAAAAACGTATACAAACATACTATACAGGCAAACAGATTAACAAGTACAGACAGACAGACACAGGCAAACATATACAAAGACACAGAAAATATATACAGAAAAACATAAACAAACAAACATATAAAAACATATACAAACAAACACAAACATATACAAACATATACAAACATATACAAACAGACACAAACAAACACAAACAAATACAAACATATACAAACAGACACAAACACACAAACATATACAAACATATACAAACATATACAAACATATACAAACAGACACAAACATATACAAACAAACACAAACATATACAAACATATACAAACAGACACAAACAAACACAAACAAATACAAACATATACAAACATATACAAACAGACACAAACACACAAACATATACAAACATATACAAACATATACAAACATATACAAACAGACACAAACATATACAAACAAACACAAACAAACACAAACATATACAAACAAACACAAACATATACAAATATATACAAACATATACAAACAGACACAAACAAACACAAACAAACACAAACACATACAAACAGACACAAACAAACACAAACAAACACAAACAAATACAAACATATACAAACAAACACAAACAAACACAAACATATACAAACATATACAAATAAACACAAACAAACACAAACATATACAAACAGACACAAACAAACACAAACAAATACAAACATATACAAACATATACAAACAGACACAAACAAACACAAACATATACAAACAAACACAAACATAAGAACATAAGAACATAAGAAAGTGGGATACTGCAGGAGGCCGACTGGCCCATACAGGGCAGATCCCTTTCACACCCATCCCAGCACTTCCATGTGCCTATCCAACTTCGTCTTGAAGCTCCCTAGCGTCCCCGATCCTACTATAGCACTCGGTAGCCTATTCCACATATCCACAACTCTATTACCAAACCACTTGCCTATATCCACAACTCTATTACCAAACCAGTGCTTGCCTATATCCTTTCTGAATCGGAATTTATCTAATTTAAAAGCCATTTGTTCTAGTTATTTCGTTATTACTGAGCTTCAGAACATCTTCCATTTTACCCTTGTTAATCCCACTTACCCACTTGTACACCTCTATCATATCTCCCTAACTCCCGCCTCTCTAATGAATGTAAGCCTAAGCTTTTCAGTCTTTCTTCATATGGAAGGTTTCTAATATTATGGATCATTTTGTCATTCTTCTTTGTACTCTCTCCAAAGAATCTATGTCCATTCTATAATAAGGACACCAGAACTGAACCGCATAATCCATGTGTGGCCTCACTAATGCTAGGTAAAGTTTCAAGATAACGTCAGCAGTTCTGTTACTCACAGACCTAGATATGAACCCAAGAATCCTGTTTGCCTTGTTGCGAACGCTAATACATTGTTTTCTAGGTTTCAAGTCGTTGCTAACAAATACACCTAGATCTTTTTCACAAACTGAGTTTTCTATTTCCGTGTTACCTAGTTTATACTTAACGTTTGTATTCGTCTTCCCTATCTGTAGTACCTTGCATTAATCAGTATTAAAATTCATTTGCCAGTCTACTGACCACTCATGTAAGGTATCTAGATCTCTTTGAAGGTGTTCAAAGTCACTGTCTGAAATTATCACTCTCCCCATTTTGGTATCATCTGCAAATTTACTAATCCTACTAGTTATGCCTAAATCAAGATCATTAATGAATATAACAAACAGCAGACACAAACATATACAAAGAGACACAAACATATACAAACAAACAATGAGGGTGGTGAGGTGGCATGACTCTTCACAAACATGGCCACCAAAGGATAAATGAATCGATAACTCTCTCTCCTTACTTCTCCCACCCCCCCTCTCTCTCTCTCCTTACTTCTCCCACCCCCTCTCTCCCACTCTCCCCTCTCTCTCTCTCCTTACTTCTCCCACCCCTCTCTCTCTCTCCTTACTTCTCCCACCCCTCTCTCTCCTTCTCTCCCACCTCTCTCTCTCTCTCCTTCTCCCACTCTCTCCTCTCTCTCCTTACTTCTCCCACCCCCTCTCCCCTCCCACCCCTCTCTCTCCCATTCCCACCCCTCTCTCTCTCCTTACTTCTCCCACTCTCTCTCCCACCCACTCTCTCTCCTTACTTCTCCCACCTCTCTCCTTACTTCTCCCACCCCTCTCTCTCTCACTTCTCCCACCCCCTCTCTCTCTCCTTACTTCTCCCACCCCCTCTCTCTCTCCTTACTTCTCCCAACCCTCTCTCTCTCTCTCCTTACTTCCCCCACTCAATTATATCATATGTAGTTGTTAATAGTGAAGGAACGTACGAGTGAATTAATTATCTCATATGTAATTTGTACTCTTCAGGTTTTGAATGTAACAGCCCGATGAGCGACTGTGGGATAATGAGACCCTTGCACGTAGGACTCGATTGTTCTTTATTCTGTCAAAACCTGCAGAGTAAAATTACATATGAGATAATTAATTCACTCGTACGTTCCTTCACTATTAACAACTACATACGATATAATTGAGTAGAGTGGGGTGTAAAGCCATATAAAAACTTAAGTGTTCCTGGTCTAATGTAGGACTTATTAGCTCCCTGACTTGTTAGCTCACTGGACGGCTAGAGGGTAGAGACTATCTTCTGAACCTCACAGGGAGGGAGTCAGCCCGAGGCCACCTGCTTCACATTTAACTCCTCAGTAAAGTTCGTTGTAAACACTCTGTCTCTCTCCTGTCTCCCCTCCCAGTGTTAAGTGTTTCTGTAGCGTTGCTGTATTTGTTTACGATAAACAGCATACTGTAATTGAACACCAAAATGATGCTGTGAATAGTACTGTACGTTAACGCCCATTTTATAGGAAAATGCTTTCCTAGCCTACGCTAACATAACTTGTCCTAACGCTATCCTATCCCTGTTTTCACCTATCCCATCCCTGCCCTCACCTATCCAACCCTAACGTCACCCTAACCCATTCAACCCTAACCTATCCTAGCCTAACGCTATCTAACTTAATCTAACCTAGCCTAACCCAGCTTGTCACCCTAATGCTAACTCAATCTATCCTTACCAAGCCTAAACTAACGCAGACCTACCCCCCAGGCAGCATTAGTGTTAAAACTACAGGTGAAAAAAATGGGGTTAATCGTAAGCTACTGACGATCAGTAGCTTACTGTACATTGTACTCGAGGGTTACTATTACTCGAAGGATTAATATCGTTCCCATAGGGTTAACCTTATACTGTACTCGAAAGCTTAATATTACCCGAGGGGTTAACATTAGAACATAAGAATGGAGGGAACTGCAGAGGGGCCTATAGGCCCATACGTGGCAATCCCGTTTACTATACACCCAACCCATATTGCTCATATATCAGGCCAATCCTATATTTGATGATGTTTGGTAACATGTTCCACTCATCCACAACTCTGCCTCTACTGTAAATGTATATCTGTCTGATTTAAAACCATTGATAAACGTGCGCTCCTGGTTGGATAATTTAAGTACCATTGTTATTGTTACCGCAAGGGGTACATAATTATGATGAAATATAAACAAATGTTATGTTAGGCTGTAACTCATGTCATGTTTATTGGGCGTGCCTGCCCGTATACAGTGTAGAGTGTTGAGATGGAGGCAGATGAGAGGCCCAGAAGGAGGTTGGAGGGTGTGAAGGGAGTTGTTTATGTATAAATATAATCACCTGACTCAGCCATAGCTGACCAGCCAGGGGGCCAGGCTATAGGGTGGGCATTTCAGTATAGCTACCCATATCTTAGAGTCAACACCTGGCTTCTCTCTAGACTTTCAACACATTTGACTGTAACCGCCAATCAGACGGTTACAGTTATATCAACCTTTGTTAAACCCTGACTTCCACTTATACACCTTGTGCCATGGTTTTTATATTATCGGTGGTATATGAGTGGATTATATAATATAAAGATAATAATATGTCGTATTTCTTATTTCTTACAGTAGAGTTCGATACCTTCACACTGGTTACTTACAGGAGATTATGGCGTATCTACATAGAAGTTCACTCCACCACTCGACATTCCATGATTTATACTTGATAAATGATGATTTAATGAATTCCATTAATTTCCAACATCCATCTAAGTTATTGGTTCTACTTTGTCATAACCAATCAGTCATTACCTTTAGTAATAATAGATAGGATCACAGATACGGGCAGATAATTGCACTTACATTTATTTGTCAAGCTTCCATACAATGATTTACAATTTGCATGGCTATATGATTCACTCACGTTCACGCTGTAATAAAATTAATCTTCTAAAAGAGGATTTTCAACCTGGGGACACATGTGATTACTCTACTATGGGTATGACTTCACAGAGCCTTAATTCTTCAAGTTATACATTTATTGTCAGCCTGGATTGCTTTTGTTGCAACCAGGCTTCCGCACAAGAACTTCTTTCCACGGCCATAACAACAAAAAGTACTCTTGGGTTACTACACATAGTCTCGCGTCACTGACAGTCACTGTAGACGGTTGTCGCTGCAAGGAGAACTGGTAAGCGTGACTTGAATTAACCATTTAGGTGTAATAGACCAGCCTGGATTGCTTTTGTCGCAACCAGGCTTCCACACGTGATATTTCCACGGGGATAACAAATTTAGGTTAACACACTTATTCTCGTGTCGATCACGGTCCACAGGACGGAGTGGAGGTGGAGGACTCTGTGTGGTGTGGTGGCTCCCTTTCAGGAGGGAGAGAGTCAAGACGACTTCTTAATTAACCCATGGCCAAGGGGATACTACCTAAAGTGAGGTTTTTGGGTGTGAAGCGATGAACAGTACAACACTGTTTCACTGCCCAATCCCCGCCTAAAGGCTGGCTAACATACACTAATGAAAAATACATGTCCCAGTTATGCCTCGCCGGGTGTCTTATCTCTAGTAAAACAAACTTTGGAGTTGGTTGCGTGGGTAAGCCTAACGCAACCCATGACAATTTGTTCATATCGCCCCTCACTCTACGTATATCGAGGGGGGGCATTCAAATGTTTTAACGTCTCTATACTTAAGGTTCCTAATGCCCGGGAATTAGCTTGTCATCTTCCTCTGAATATTTTCAATGGAATCGATATCCATTATATATTACAGTGACCAGAAGTGAGGTCTCACATTTACGCGAGGGTCTTGTACAGTAACTAACACTCCTTGATATGAGCTCAAGTATACTTTGCTTGCCCTTTTTTTTTTTTAGCAAATACGGATTGCTGTCTTGGTTTAAAGATTCCTACTTATTATTACTCCTAAATATTTTTCAATCGCATTTCTCTACAGTATATCAATGTTGTTTATGTGATAGTTTCTCTGTTTTACATTGTTTCATTTGTCATCTTTCAGACCACGAATAAAGTTTATTTATGTCTTTCTGTACCTTTTCGGAACCCTCATCAAACTTAATTACACGCCCCATTTTTGTGTCGTCAGTAAATTTACTATGTTGCTGTCTACCCTTTTATCTACGTCGTTAATTTATATACTAAATATTCGTAGTAATGGGCCAAGTACTGAGCCTTAGGGTACTCCGCTAGTGACGTTATCCTAATCGGATTTAGTGCCGTTAATGTTGACTCTGTTTTCTGTCCTTTAACCACACACTAATCCAATTTAGAATATCTCCTCCCATTCCATGAGCCAACACTTTACGTATTAGTCACTCGTGGGAGACCTTGTCGATAGTTTTGCTAAAGTCGAGGTAAACCACATTACAATCGTATACTGTACGTCGTGAACTAATTCGTACTCGAGAGGTTAACATCGTACTCGAGTGGGTAACATTGTACTCGAGAGTGTTACGTTGGTTAATTCCCCAGTTAACCAGGTTGGTAACACATATAATATAATTGGGCTTTTGGTAACAAAACCCAATTGAAGTTTCTTGTTTTATTATAAAAGTATTATGTTTATAATTCCCGAGTGTATATCAACCGTAAGTTCCGCTATTTATGAGTGAATGAGAAAGAGGACGGAGTTTATGTAAAATAAACGTGGATCAACGTCCGTTCGATAAAAGTTGGTGTGAGTGACTGACGAAGGCATCGCACTACTGAGCGCTTCCATAGATGCTGACATATGGGCTTCTCCCTCTTGGGAAAGTTACCCTTCACGTGATCAGTTCATGTCTTACTCATAATTAGTGGAAAGTTACAGGTGGTGAATCTGAATATAAGTCAGATGTAAGTAACCCATTTATATAATACTTCTGTTGATGAGACAGGGGCCATTACAAGAGGTTAACATCGTACTCGAGAGGTTAACATCGTACTCACGTTACAAGGAAAATTACGTCAAGTTTGAGGAACATAGGTCAAGTATGAGGAACATTAAGTCAAGTATAATGAGTATGATCACCCAGTAAGGTGATTAATCTGCTACGTCAACTCGATGCTATTTATTTCGGTCAAACCTGTCAAATACAAATAATCAATTTACAAGGTGGAACTGAAGGTTCAGTGACATAAAATATATGAAAACATTTTCTTAATATTATCACATAAATGCATACATTATATTAATAGTAACACAATATAAGTTGCATATCATCAGAAGTTGTTCAATTAATATTCTTCACGAACGTCCACAATGAAACATAATAGGTTTCCGAGCACACTTACGTATTGCAGGTCTGGCTCAGAGCAGAAAGCCTCGGTGTGTTTAGGGCGATCATTTTATTTTTTTTTTTTTACGGGGATTAGCCCACCCGGGCACAGGTCACTGACCCACATCAGGGCCTGGGGGCGAAATATGATCAGGGAAAGTTGGTGGAGCTTCCAATAACTTGCTGACAAAATCCTATGACTCTTCAGGCTTCTACGCCCTTGACAAAAAACCTATGACCCTTCAGGCTTCTACGCCCTTAACTCATGAGACATGAAGGCAAGCATGAACTTAGCATGCTTCCCAGATGGGCGCTGTAAGCGCTTCTGTGCTTCACCTTGCACAGGATGTAGGGGGTGCCCCCCCCCAAAAAAAAAAATAATAATAACAATAATAATAACCATTATTGTTATTATAATATTTAGAAAAAAGAGCAAAATACCTGTACTAAAAATAAAAATAATATACTAAAAATAATAATAACCACAAATAAACGCAAAAACAAGAAAAATAAATCAAGAATGAGAAACGATATACATTATGCATGTTGTGTTGTCAAAGTATGAGAAACAATTGAGACCAGCAATTGTGTGTAAATGAGGCAGAAAGTCAGATCAGCGACCTGGGACTTGTTCACAATTTTCGTGATGCCATATGGCAGCAGGGTCTATCATTAGACAACACATTACTGGTGGTTATATGTTAGCGTCTTAAGACCTGGGCAGATACATCAAGCTGATTCAACATAGTCTATACCCCTGGCTTCATTATAGTAAGACTGAGTCAGCGCCTGTTCGCTTGGTACAACAAACAGCACTCCTCTCCACCCCCATACTAGCCGCTGCCTAGCGAAGCGATAAAAATGAACATTAGGTCAAGTAAACCAACGTAAACAAAGTGTGACGCCACGGTAAGATCGTTCAGTGGAATACAAAAAGTGGCTCTTGTCTCATATATCAAAAACCTCACATTACAATAAATTAATAAATAATAATATAAGTAAATTAGCACCTCGTTGTTCTTGTTCAATTTGTATTGTCAAATTTGGGTAAGATAAACTGTACATTGTACATAGTCTTTCTTTAGTCTTTAGAGTCGAGGGTAGCAATACAATGGGATAGAATGTACAGTATAATTTATTAACACAATATACATATGATACGTTTAATTACTAATACAATGTACAAATAATAATTAATAGTGTACATGCAAAATCGTTAATAGTGTACACATAATTATTAATCCAGTTTACATACAATAATCAATAGTGTACTTTATCTGCACGAACAGAAGTCCGATTCTCAGTGGTTACAGAGCTTGAAAAAATTTCAACAGATTTACACATAATTAAGATGTTGTGTTGAGTAAGTGATATATATATATATATATATATATATATATATATATATATATATATATATATATATATATATATATATATATATATATATATATATATATATATATATATATATATATATATATATATATATATATATATATATATATATATATATATATATATATATATATATTAATAATCAAATTACTCGCCTTCAAGAAATCACTCTTCCGTAACCAGTATGAATTGAACATATATTCATAGGACATTTTTGCCTGGAAATGAACAGTATATATGTAACCCCTAACTTAGGGGTTACATATATACTATACATCATTCTACCCCATTGTCACCATTTTACTTAGGGGCCCTAAGTAGAATGGTGACGATGGGGTAGAATGATGTATATGTAACAGCTGGGAGTATACAGTTCAGTATGAATATAGACTGCAAGTATACAGTAATGAATGCACATAAATTATTGTTTACGAGTTCAGATTGTTTAGTCTGATCTCTCCTGCGAGACCTACCCACCATGGGTAACCCTATCAGTGCGTCACGGGTGGTTCAGCTCTCGCATTCTTCAAGATACACAAGCCCTTCCACCTCGTCAAGGTACAATCCAGGAAGGGTTATCATAGTATTTCAGTTAAACGTTATCTTCCAACACCATGGCTGCAGGGGCTGTGCAGAATTCTGCACAGCTGTGCAAAATTCTGCACAGCCCCTGTAGCCATGGTGTAATCGCATGTGTGTGTACGTCAGTATAGCCTCACACCCAAGGTTCACAAAATACAATCATGCGTGATTCTTTCCTTGTTCTGTGTGGTCTGCCTATGTGGGGTATAGGCAGCACAATAAGGGCCCTATGGCACATAAACGGTAACTGAGAGCCGTAATTAAGTACTGCATGTTACCGCCACAGTAAGATAAGCTAGAAGAGAGAGAGAAAGAGAGGGATAACCATAATAAGATAAACTAGGCGAGAGAGAGAGAGAGAGAGAGGGGGGGTGAGATAAGAGATAAAGTGTTGACAACGAATTTGCTGGCCAATCTGCTGAGGTGTTTCAATACGAAAACATATGGCCCTCGCCTCCGGGCTGAGATTGCCCTCGAGGGTAGTCTACTGATTTCTACAGGCCAGACAACACGTTGGTTCAGACCACTAGACCCTAAAACGTGAGTGATCGTGAAGTATAAGAATCTGCTAAGAAACTCTAAATAACTTTAATAAGTATATTTGTGTACTGTAATTTGATCATATTATACCAATTGTCTCCTGTATCAATAGTTATAACATGCGAGTTATATTTAAGATGTTAACAGGCTATGTACTGTATATTGATTGTATTATTCATATGATGTGTCCTGAGATAACAGCATTTGTTATATGAGAAATGTTCTTTAACAAGTTTTGACCGAATTATATGGTACGCGTCAACGTTGAGGGTTTATTTCTCCAGCAACAAACCAATAACGCTCCTATGAGCGTTAACACTGCATATGAGCTCCAAATTTGCGCAAAATACAAATTACCCTGCTAAGGTTTCGTACACAAATCAGAGTTTTAGCTGAACCAGAAGATTAAACATCAACTTATTTCACCTAATGATTAAATACCCCAACGTTAACCTCGTCTAACCTAATGCTAACCTCGTTTGACCTTACCTAAGCAAAAGCTAACCCAATCTAACGCTATCCTAACCCAAACAAGGTGCAGTCAGGGTGTTTAATCTTCAGGTGAAATAAGTTTGGGGTATCTGTTCTTCAGGTGAATCAAATTTTGTGGTATGACCAAATGATTAAAATCATATGTATTACTGTTGTTGTAGGTAGTGTAATAATTGTAGGATGTGGAATAATGTTCCAGGGAGTTTAATGGTTGTAGTTACTGCAATATTGTTGTCGGTAGTGTCTAGTGTATATTGTTGTAGGTAGCATCAGGTGAATCAGAACAGAGAACAAATCATGCATGAATGGATATGGTGAACCTTGGGTCTGAGCGCGTAACCGTATACACTACTCGACCGGAAGATATCGGTTAACTGAAATACTATGATAGGAGTTTTGATTTTTCTGTTTTACAGTAGAGAGGTTATCTCCTCCCATTCCAACCCGTCTTTCTGTGACCACCACCGGCACTGGTGGTGATCTGGCTTCAGGGATTGCCAAAAGTAAGCCTCTTGGGGGGGGGTGGGGTTCCTGAAGCTGCAGATGAGGAAGGTAACTGTTTGACTTGAACTAAAACACAAAAATAACCTCCAGCTAAAATAACCTTCAAATTACACTTAAGGCTTTACCTTAACTACTGTAGTGTTATGAGATACATTTAAGGTAGAGAATAACTAAACTTTATAGTAATCTTCTAACAGCTACCAACTTAACGTAAATAGCCAAGCTGGAGCCTTAGGTGTAATTTGAAGGTTATTTTAGCTGGAGGTTATTTTTGTGTTTTAGTTCAAGTCAAACAGTTACCTTCCTCATCTGCAGCTTCCACCCAACCCAAGAGGCTCACCAATAAGCTGACTGCGCTTCCACACCGGTAGCGGGCGATGGGGTCGCTACGTCCCTACGCCTTCCCGCCCTACTGCTTATCCGTGTTGCTGCTATTGGTGGAAGGGCGTGGTGTCGTCTGCACGTCCTTCACCAGGAGACTGGGGGGGACTCATGGCAAAATGGTTAACCATGGGACCATTGTCATCCATCGTAGGCTCCAGCTGATGGCGAAAGTAAAGCACCCCTTTGTCATGCGATACAGGGGTCTTTCTCATCTTCTGCAAGCCAACAGTCGCGTCCAGGTCACCACCTGACGCTCCGGCCTCATGCCTTCTCTTAACACACACTTTCTTGGTGCAACTTTGTCCTCCCGGGATGACGGCACTACTTGCACCTCCAGGGTTGATGGTGCTACTTGCACCTCCAGGGTTGATGGTGCTATTTGCACCTCCTGGGTTTATGGTGTTACTTGCATGTCCAGGGTTGATGGTGCTACTTGCACCTCCTGGGTTGATGGTGCTATTTGCACCTCCAGGGTTTATGGTGTTACTTGCATGTCCAGGGTTGATGGTGCTACTTGCACCTCCTGGGTTGATGGTGCTATTTGCACCTCCAGGGTTGATGGTGCTACTTGCACCTCCAGGGTTGATGGTGCTACTACTACTGCTTCTAGGGTCGATGGTGTTGCCTGCACCTCCTGGGTTGATGGTGCTATTTGCACTTCCAGGGTTGATGGTGCTACTTGCACCTCCTGGGTTGATGGTGCTATTTGCACCTCCAGGGTTGATGGTGCAACTACTGCTTCTAGGGTCGATGGTGTTGCCTGCACCTCCTGGGTTGATGGTGCCTGCACTCCAGGGTTGATGGTGTTGGTGCTACTTGCACCTCCAGGGTTGATGGTGCTACTTGCACCTCCAGGGGTGATGGTGCTACTACTACTGCTTCAGGGTCGATGGTGTTGCCTGCACTCCTGGGTTGATGGTGCTATTTGCACCTCCTGGGTTTATGGTGTTGGTGCTACTTGCACCTCCAGGGTGATGGTGCTACTACTACTGCTTCTAGGGTCGATGGTGTTGCCTGCACCTCCTGGGTTGATGGTGCTATTTGCACCTCCGGGTTTATGGTGTTGGTGCTACTTGCACCTCCAGGGTTGATGGTGCTACTACTACTGCTTCTGGGGTCGATGGTGTTGCTCACCGGGTTGATGGTGCTATTTGCACCTCCAGGGTTGATGGTGCTACTTGCCTCCTGCGGATGGTGCTATTTGCACTTCCAGGGTTATGGTGCTACTTGCACCTCCTGGGTTGATGGTGCTATTTGCACTCCAGGGTTGATGGTGCTACTTGCACCTCCTGGGTTGATGGTGCTACTACTACTGCTTCTAGGGTCGATGGTGTTGCCTGCACCTCCTGGGTTGATGGTGCTACTTGCACCTCCTGGGGTTGATGGTGCTATTTGCACCTCCAGGGTTGATGGTGCTACCTGCACCTCCGGTATGGTGCTATTTGCACCTCCAGGTTGATGGTGCTACGCACCTCCCGGGTGGATGGTGCTACTACTACTGCTTCCAGGTCGATGGTGTTGCTTGCACCTCCTGGGTTGATGGTGCTACTACTACTGCTTCCAGGGTCGATGGTGTTGTTTGCACCTCCTGGGTTGATGGTGCCATTTGCACTCCAGGGTTGATGGTGTTGGTGCTACTTGCACCTCCTGGGTTGATGGTGCTACTTGCACCCAGGGTTGATGGTGCTACTACTACTGCTTCTAGGGTCGATGGTGCTGCTTGCACCTCCTGGGTTGATGTGCTATTTGCACCTCCTGGTTATTGTTGGTGCTACTTGCACCTCCAGGGTTGATGGTGCTACTACTACTGCTTCTAGGGTCGATGGTGTTGCCTGCACCTCCTGGGTTGATGGTGCTATTTGCACCTCCAGGGTTGATGGTGCTACTTGCACCTCCTGGGTTGATGGTGCTATTTGCACTTCCAGGGTTGATGGTGCTACTTGCACCTCCTGGTGATGGTGCTATTTGCACTTCCAGGGTTGATGGTGCTACTTGCACCTCCTGGGTTGATGGTGCTACTACTACTGCTTCTAGGGTCGATGGTGTTGCCTGCACCTCCTGGGTTGATGGTGCTACTTGCACCTCCTGGTGATGGTGCTATTTGCACCTCCAGGGTTGATGGTGCTACTTGCACCTCCTGGGTTGATGGTGCTATTTGCACCTCCAGGTTGATGGTGCTATTTGCACCTCCTGGGTTGATGGTGCTTGCACCTCCAGGGTTGTGGTGCTACTTGCACCTCCTGGGTTGATGGTGCTATTTGCACCTCCAGGGTTGATGGTGCTACTTGCACCTCCTGGGTTGATGGTGCTTGCACCTGGGTGATGGTGCTATTTGCACTCCAGGGCTGATGCTACTCTGCACCTCCTGGGGTTGATGGTGTTGCCTGCACCTCCTGGGTTGATGGTGCTATTTGCACCTCCAGGGTTGATGGTGCTACTTGCACCTCCTGGGTTGATGGTGCTATTTGCACCTCCAGGGTTGATGGTGCTACTTGCACCTCCTGGGTTGATGGTGCTATTTGCACTCCAGGGTTGATGGTGCTACTTGCACCTCCTGGGTTGGATGGTGCTACTATACTGCTTCTAGGGTCGATGGTGTTGCCTGCACCTCCAGGTTGATGGTGCTACTTGCACCTCCTGGGTTGATGGTGCTATTTGCACTTCCAGGGGTTGATGTGCTTTGCACCTCCTGGTGATGGTGCTATTTGCACTTCCAGGTTGATGGTGCTCCTGCACCTCCTGGTGATGTGGTGCTACTACTACCGCTTCAGGGTCGATGGTGTTGCCTGCACCTCCAGGGTTGATGGTGCTACTTGCACCTCCTGGGTTGATGGTGCTACTACTACTGCTTCTAGGGTCTATTTGTTGCCTGCCTCCAGGTCGATGGTGTTGCCTCACCTCCTGGGTTGATGGTGCTACTTGCACCTCCTGGGTTGATGGTGCTATTTGCACCTCCTGGGTTGATGGTGCTATTTGCACCTCCTGGGTTGATGGTGCTATTTGCACTTCCAGGGTGATGGTGCTACTTCTGCACCTCCTGGGTTGATGGTGCTACTACTACTGCTTCCAGGGTGATGGTGCTCTGCACCTCCAGGGTTGATGGTGCTACTTGCACCTCCAGGGTGATGGTGCTATTTGCACCTCCAGGGTTGATGGTGCTACTTGTACCCCTGGTGATGGTGCTACTACTACTGCTCTAGGGTCGATGGTGTTGCCTGCACCTCCAGGGTTGATGGTGCTATTTGCACCTCCAGGGTTGATGGTGCTACTGCACCTCCAGGGTTGATGGTGCTATTTGCACCTCCAGGGTGATGGTGCTATTTTGCACCTCCAGGGTTGATGGTGCTATTTGCACCTCCAGGGCTGATGGTGCTACTACTACTGCTTCTAGGTCGATGGTGTTGCCTGCACCTCCAGGGGTTGATGGTGCTATTTGCACCTCCAGGGTTGATGGTGCTACTTGCACCTCCAGGTTGATGGTGCTATTTGCACCTCCAGGGTTGATGGTGCTACTACTACTGCTTCTAGGGTCGATGGTGTTGCCTGCACCTCCTGGGTTGATGGTGCTATTTGCACCTCCAGGGTTGATGGTGCTATTTGCACCTCCAGGGTTGATGGTGCTATTTGCACCTCCAGGGTTGATGGTGCTACTTGCACCTCCAGGGTTGATGGTGCTATTTGCACCTCCTGGGTTGATAGGGCTACTTGCACTTCCCCAGTTGTTCCCAGGACCCTGTTCTCGAGATGACTGACAACTGTGATTGTTCGTCATACCCGGGGGGCTCGGGGGGTTGTCTATTTCATTTCGGTCGTAGTTGTCGTCTTCCTCGTCGCCGCTGAAGTCGTTTATAATATCTGGACTGGGGGCATCGTCATCCTCCCAACAGGGGGATCTGAGAACAAGGAGAGAGACCTATTATTAATACAGGTAGTGAGATGCACTTTAATAATTCACAACTACACACCACTACACTATACACATAACTATACACTATCTAAAGACAAACGCACAACTACACACACACACACACACCACATGGTTTCTCCTCTCTTTGCATTGAATGCTTTTGTAAAGTGACCCACTCCCTAATATCTCCCTATGAAATTTACAACATTTCTCTTCATTGTCTACATTAACTATCAGGGAAAACTATATCACAAATACCCACATAAACTACTTCTACCAAAGTTTCCTCGAGTAAACAGTGAGAGGTTAACAGCCCAGCGTGTACAGTACAGTCCACTATATTGGCGCCTGATAAGGATGGTGCGGCAAGTGATCAACATCACAACTGTACAACACAGACCTACACCACAACCGTACAATACAGACCTGCACCACAGCCGTACAATACAGACCTACACCACAACCGTACAATACAGACCTGCACCGCAGCCGTACAACCACAGACCTACACCACAGCCGTACAATACAGACCTACACCACAACCGTACAATACAGACTCTACAGCCGTACAATACAGACCTACACCACAACCGTACCAATACAGACCTGCACCGCAGCCCGTACAATACAGACCTACACACAGCCGTACAATACAGACCTACACCACAACCGTACAATACCAGACCTACACCACAGCCGTACAATACAGACCTACTGTACACCTGAAACATAAAAATGCAGATCAACAGTACACCAGAGCAGTACAATACAGACCTACAATTTTCCTGACCATTACAATACAGACCTACAGTACTACCACAACCGTACAATACAGACCTACAGTACACCACAGCCGTACAATACAGACCTACAGTACACCACAGCCGTACAATACCAGACCTACAGTACCACCACCCAGCCGTGCAATACAGACCTACAGTACACCACATGCATACAATGAACCTGATGCCACAACCGTACAATACAGACCTACAGTACACAACCCGTACAATACAGACCTGCAATACCACAGCTGTGCAATACAGACCTACAGTACACCACAGCCAGTACAATACAGACCTACCAGTACACCACAGCCGTATTACAATACAGACCTACAGTACACCAGAGCCGTACAATACAGACCTACAGTACACCACAACCGTACAATACCAGACCTACACCACAACCGTACCAATACAGACCTACACCACAGCCGTGCAATACAGACCTACTGTACACCACAGCCGTACAATACAGACCTACCAGTACACCAGAGCCGTACAATACAGACCTACAGTACACCACAGCCATGCAATACCAGACCTACAATACACCACAGCCGTACAATACAGACCTACAGTACACAGAGCCGTACAATACAGACCTACCACAGTACACCACAACCATACAATACAGACCTACACTACACCACAGCTGTACAATACAGACCTACAGTACCACCACAACTGTACAATACAGACCTACAGTACACCACAGCCGTACAATACAGACCTACAGTACACCACAGCCGTACAATACAGACCTACAATAGTACACCACAACCCGTACAATACAGACCTACAGTACACAGCCGTACAATACCAGACCTACAGTACACCACAACCGTACAATACAGACCTACAATTACACCACAGCCAGCCACAATACAGACCTACAGTACACCACAGCCGTACAATACAAAACCTACAGTACACAGCCGTACAATACAGACCTACAGTACACCACAACCGTACAATACAGACCTACAATTTACAGCCGTACAATACAGCCTACAGAGACACCACAGCCGTACAATACAATGAACCTACAGTACACCACAGCCGTACAATACAGACCTACAGTACACCACAGCCGTACAATACAGACCTACAGTACACCACAGCTGTACAATACAGACCTACAATTACACCACAGCTGTACAATACAGACCTACAATTTTTACCACAACCGTACCAATACAGCAGACCTACAGTACACCACAACCGTACAATACAGACCTACAGTACACCACAGCCGTACAATACAGACCTACAGTACACCCACAGCTGTACCAATACAGACCTACAGTACACCACAGCCGTACAATACAGACCTACAGTTACACCACAGCCGTACAATACAGACCTACAGTACACCACACAGCCAGAAATACCATTACAGACCACAGTACACCACAGCCGTACAATACAGACCTACAGTACCCACCGCAACCGTACAATACAGACCTACAGTACCACAGCCGTACAATACAAACCTACAGTACACCACAGCCGTACAATGTAGACCTACAGTACACCACAGCCATTACCAATACAGACCTACAATACACCACAGCCATTGCAATACAGACCTACAGGACACACCACAGCCGTACAATACAGACCTACAGTACACCACAGCCTGCACAGCCACAGACCTACAGTACTACAACCGTACAATACAGACCACCATGATACACCACAACCGTACAATACAGACCTACAGTACACCACAGCAACCATTACCAATACAGACCTACAGTACACCACAGCTGTACAAAATACAGACTACTGATACACCACAGCCGTACAATACAGACCTGTCCATACCACAGCCGTACAATACAGACCTACAGTACACCACAGCTGTACAATACAGACCTACAGTACACCACAGCCGTACAATACAGACCTACAGTACACCACAACCGTACAATACCAGACCTACAGTACACCACAGCTGGTACAATACAGACCTACAGTACACCACAGCTGTGCAATACAGACTTTCCTACAGTACACCACAACTGTACAATACAGACCTACAATACACCACAGCCGTACAATACAGACTACAGTACACCACAGCTGGCCTGATACAGACCTACAGTACACACAGCCGTACAATACAGACCTACAGTACACCACAGCCGTACAATACAGACCTACCAGTACACCACAGCCAAGCCTGACCATTTCAGACCTACAGTACACCCACAGCTGCTGACCACCAGACCACAGTACACCACAACCGTACAATACAGACCTACAGTACGCAGAGCCGTACAATACAGGCCACCGGTACACCACAGCCATTAATTACAGACCTGGTACACCACAGCCGTACAATACAGACCTACAATTTTTACCACAGCACCAACACAATACCAGACCTACAGTACACCACAGCCATTACAATACCAGACCTACAGCACACCACAGCCGTACAATACAGACCTGTTACACCACAGCTGTACAATACAGACCTACAGTACACCACAGCCGTACAATACAGACCTACAGTACACCACAGCCGTACAATACAGACCTACAGTACACCACAGCTGTAATACAGACCTACAGTACACCACAGCCGTACCAATTACAGACCTACAGTACACCTGGCCGTACAATACAGACCTACAGTACACCACAGCCGTACAATACAGACCTACAGTACACCACAGCTGTACAATACAGACCTACAGTACACCACAGCGCAACACAATACAGACCTACAGTACACCACAGCCGTACAATACAGGCCTACAATACACCACAGCCGTACAATACAGACCTACAGTACACCACAGCCGTACAATGCAGACCTACAGTACCACCACAGCTGTACAATAAGACCTACAGTACCACAACCGTACCAATACAGACCTACAGTACACCACAGCTGGCAATACAGACCTACAGTACCACAGCCGTACAATACAGACCTACAGTACACCACAGCTGGCCTGATACAGACCTACAGTACACCAGCCGTACCAATACAGACCTACCAGTACACACCACAGCCGTACAATACAGACTACAGTACACCACAGCCGTACAATACAGACCTAAAAAGGTACACACCACAACCGTGCAGCCATAGACACAGTACACCACAGCCGTACAATACAGACCTACAGTACCCACCACAGCCGTACAATACAGACCTACAGTACACCACAGCCGTACAATACAGACCTACAGTACACACCACAACCATACCAATACCAGACCTACAGTACACCACAACCGTACAACACAGACCTACAATACCACCACAGCTGTACAATACAGACCTAGTACACACCTTGGCTGTACATACAGACCTACAGTACACACAGCCAGCTGAAATGCAGACCTACAGTACACACAACCATGCAATACCAGACCTACAGTACACCACAGCTGTTGCAATACAGACCTACAATGCACCACAACCGTACAATACAGACCTACAGTACACCACAGCCGTAATACAGACCTACAGTACACCACAGCCGTACAACACAGACCTACAGTACACAACCGTACAGCTACAGACCTACAGTACACCACAGCCATGCAATACAGACCTACAGTTACACCACAGCCGTACAACAGACCTACCACAGTACACCACAGCCATTACAATACAGACCACAGTACACACAACCGTACAATACCAATGAACACAGTACACCACAGCCGGCACAATACAGACGTACCCTACACCACAGCTGTACAATACCAGACCTACAGTACCCTACAGCCGTACAATACAGACCTGAGTACACCACAGCCGTACAATACAGGCCTACAGTACACCACAGCCGTACCAATACAGACCACCGTTACACCACAGCCGTACAATACAGACCTACAGTACACCACAACCGTACAATACAGACCTACAGTACACCACAGCCGTACCAATACAGACCTACAGTACACCACAGCCCGTCGCAAATACAGACCTACGTACACCACAGCCGTACAATACAGACCTACAGTACACCACAGCCGTACAATACAGACCTACAGTACACCACAGCTGTACAATACAGACCTACAGTACACCACAGCCGTACAATACAGACCTACACTACACCACAGCTGTACAATACAGACCTACAGTACACCACAGCTGTACAATACAGACCTACACCGAAAAAAGTTCTTAAGTAACTGCTGGAGTAATTATCCTCGTAACTAGCAACAGTATGGGTCCAAATCTAGATAATTTTAGAACTTCATTATACTAATACACTAACCCCCCCCCCCGGTTCCGTCCCCCCCGGTTCCGTTGTCGCCATTAGGACAGAGAAATCAACCACGGAAGAAAATCGAAGCCGTCCACTTTCAGCCCACGAAGAACTTTATATTTGATACAAGATAAACAAAAAATTCAGTAAATTTCATCATTTCCATGCAACAGTAACAAGAGTTTTTCATATAGTATTTACAATTAGAGAACATTATTTAAGAATATTTTGTTAACTTAAAATATGGATGTTAATTACATGCAGACTGTAGAGGCAAAAATTATATTCAGTTGTACATTTTAACCTTCACATTTTATCAGTTATATATTAACAGTTTACTTGGGAATTTTGAGCACAGTAGATGGATGATATAAGTAAATGAATACAGCAGTAAATCCATGGAATTACGGTATAATAATTAAACATTAAGAAATATAACATTTAATTTTAACACAATATTCTTCGCAAAATATACGAAGACAAATAACTGGGTATTTATGTCATACAGAACTATATAGGAGTCAATGCTAATTAAAGACTAAGAAGAACGAATAGACTACATTATCGGTCATGGCAAATATTATACAGTATCCTGTAGCCTGACATGCTGTTTTGGGCTAGTTTGTTGGTCCATTGTTCATGTAATAGAAGTAATGATATAATACGATTTATTGTGTTATACAAAGAAAAACATGACTGATATTTACGTGAAAAAAAAAAAAAAATTATATATATATTTTTAATTTATATATATATATATATATATATATATATATATATATATATATATATATATATATATATATATATATATATATATATATATATATACCCACGGTAAAAATGTAAATTATTTCTTCATACAAATTTTGTTTCCGAGATTAATTTGATGAGATTTATTTCAAGTTCCTATGGCTAATTATATCTTTGATTAACTTAGATATCGGTAAGCTGCAATGGTGATATAATTTATCAGTTTTATGTCAAGTTACATGGCTACGGTACCTGTCTTAAAAATTTATTATATCTAAATTTTCTTTCAATTAACCTTCATTAAGCCTTAGATGGAGATAATATATTTTTATATACCAGTAAATGACGAAAAATATAAATCGATTTATAAAAAAATACGATTTTATTACATCACAAATTTTCCAACGATGATATTGGAGCTACAAATTCTAAAAAAACTCGAGGTATATAAGAACTAGGAGAGTTTAAACTTAACTCCCACCATGTACAGTCAATAACAAAAATTTCTGCACATTTATAGTGTTATACAATATGACACACCGGACCAAGAATTCTGAACAACACTCATTTACGTGGGTGATTCCAGTTAATTTATCTGTATTAACTATATGTGATATAAAAAAATACGTCATACTGGTAATGCAATGCATCACGCAACCAGAAATACCAACCTTACCAAATTAATATGGCCTCAGTCAGTGATCGTTGCAGGGGCCATCAGACCAAGGGGTGTAGAATATTTTTTTGCTGACTGTACATCACTACACCTTATGAATAGAGAATACCAATACCGTACAGTAAACCCCAAAGAATCTAATGCAATAAAAATCATCCGGTGCACCATGCTACAGTAAATACCGATAAACACCATGATATAGGAAGTTGTTGAGTCACTGAGCTATATACTGTATATACAGTACAAAATGGCCAGAGCCTAGTTGAGGCAAAAACAGAAAATGATGGATGTAGCTTTTGATTAAATTAAGATAGGACGGTGATTCTGGTATCTGGGGAGGGTGGGTGAGGGGAGGGTTGGGATGGGTTTCGAGTTTGAGGAATTCAGAGAAATATTTACCATTGGTACTGAAGGTCAAATTCGTTCATAAACAAGATGGTGGCTGTCGTTTCCGGTAAGATAAATAAATAAATAAATATATAAATAAATATATATATATATATATATATATATATATATATATATATATATATATATATATATATATATATATATATATATATATATATATTTTTTTTTTTTTTTTTTTTTTTTTTTTTTTTGCTTTAATAATGGTATGTAGATTATTTTAATGAATTTTTAGGCCAGTCTAAGAAAATAAACAAAAACACAAATGAAAAAGGCAGTAATAATTTTGGACAACTTTAATTAGGGAACTAGATTCTTTATTAGGCTTCTCATAGAAACTGTATGGACAAAATTATTACCCTGCCATGCCCTACTCTACTCTGCCACACCCTACTCTACCCTGCCACACCCTACTCTACCCTGCCACACCCTACTCTACCCTGCCACACCCTACTCTACCCTGCCATGCCCTACTTTACCGTACCCTTCCATCCCCATCCTACTCTGCCATACCGTACCTTTCCATCGCCATTCCACCCTGAAATACTCTGCCATACCCTACCGTACCCTGCCATATCCCACCCTACCCTGCCATACTCCACTCTGTCACATTTCTCCTTCATACAATGGCAGGCTAACTAACTAATCCTTCTGCGGAGTTATACACAATGGCAGACGAGTTAATAATTCATTTTATTCATATATTTAGGGTTTGTCTCTAGTTCATTTGTGGATATATGTAATAATATATTCTGGGTTAATGATGTGTAGGTTAGACTGAGTCAGGTCAGGTTAGGCAAAGTAGGCAAGTTTAAGTTAAGTTAGGTTGGTTAGGTTAGGTACAGTAGGCTAGGTTAAAGTAGGTTGGTTAGGTTAATGTTAGCGTTAGGGTTAGAGTGGTTATACTTGAAGAGAAATAAGCTGGGTGTTTAATCTGAAGGTGATCTGACTTGCGGTTCAGAAATGATCTATGTTATTCTTCCTCTGCAGTCTATTTGACTCGACACGATAATAAAGACGATAAATCAACTCAACAAATCAAAGTGAAGGTCATCATAACTTCCAGCATAAAAGAATTAAAAGTACTGTACTCGTATGTGCGGTACCTCATACCATCCAGATTACGGCCAAAATGTGGTGCAATATACACGTATCCGAGATATAGCTACGGTACCAGTAAACATCCTATATTTGGCGTGATCTGTCTCTCTAAGCACTCAAGTTTTCGTTATTATGAATACCATTCTGAGTTTTTCTCTAGTTTTATCTAGTAAATACGTACAGTACGTATACCGTCACAAGTATATCATCGCTGCTCACGTGATTCTACCCCTGCCAACTTGCGGTGTGGAATATGTACCGTACCTTGTCTATTATTGGGTTAAGTTCTAATGACGACAAAGAAACAATTTACAGTAACCAAGAATTGGTAAAACAGCATAATTTTACCACAATTTAAAGCTTATTTGTTAATCTCATCTCTTACTACTACACGTTACTTAAAGGAGCTGCAACCTCACCCACCTCCAAAAGTCTCGGTTCATTCTTCTCGTCCACGGTCCTCGGCACGTTACCTCACTATAAATGGATGGCGATCAGAATTCACAAACCGGGATATTCTCTAAAATCTGGATCGGTGTTTTAAAAACTTTCAATGAGTTTCTGCCAACAAGATTGCAACTCTCTCAGAGCAAGGCTCGGCTGCAACTGGGCTTATCTTGCTGTTCTTGCCTCAGTTGCCGAACGTCACTTGCTCGAATAAGTTTATAATGTAATTTATTTAAACTTTAAGGATTATAAGAATTATAACGTTTTTGACAAAGTAAAGAAAAAATCAGTTTTAACTATTATATTTTAGTAATGAACCTATTAGGTCTAGAAACATTTCCCATTAGGTTTTATGCCAATAATATTTTTATGAAGAGTTTCGTTACGTAAAAGTATTTTGCTTTTTATATCAAAACATTTCTTAAGAACAGGCAGTGGTAATCAATGCGTCACAAACAGCGGGGATGTTAAGATTTATTTGGAATATATTAATGACATACATGACCGCTTCCTTTTATCATTGTTCAGCTGAAAACTAACATAGCAACAACACATTAAAGAAAACTGTACAGTCACCGGGAGAACGCACACATTTCAATTACTTTTTACTTTTATCCTCTTCGCCACTGATCAGCTCGTTAGCCGCTTTGGGCGATCGGTCACGTCTCTGATTACTTTTCCTTTTCATTTATCTTCTTCACCAAAAGATCGGCTCGCTAGCCGCCCGAGCGATCGGTCACGTCTCTGTCACGGACTGTTGACAAATACTGGGCATGCACCGGCTCCTGAATATACCTGCACCCGCTCCAATGTTGGTCAAGTCTTGTCTTGAAAGAGCTCACACTCGGTGCCGTCACAACACTCACTGGTAGATTGTTCCAAGAGTTTACAACCCTCACTCCGATAAAGTTTGCCCTCAGTTTTTTTTTATTATTATTTATTGGGCACTCCCCTACATCCTTGTGTAAGGTGAAGCGCAGAAGCGTCTACAGCGCCCAACAGGGAAGCATGCTAAGTACATGCTTGTCTTTATGTCTCATGAGTTAAGGGCGTAGAAACCTCACAGTTTTCTGGACTTGCGGCTTCTTCAATCTTGACCTGTGACCCCTTGTGGGGCGAGCGTCAGCCAGCTCCAAGTAAGGACACTCGACTGAGTAGTGCCCCCTGAGATGCTTATACACCTCAACTAGGTCCCCCCTTGCCCGTCTGTAGTATAAGCTAGGCAAGTTCAGGCGCTCCAATCTCTCAGGGTAGCTGAGGTGCCGAAGTGCAGGCATCAGTCTGGTGGCCCTCCTTTGAACATTTTCAACCAACTGACAGTCCCTAGCATATCTCGGGGACCAGACGGGGTGACAGTACTCAAGATGGGGAAGCACTTCACTCTTGAAGATCGTTATGAGGGACGGACCGTCTAGATATCTGAACGACCTTCTTATAAAGGCCCCTCCACAAGATCGAGCAGTGCCCGGCGGGCACACGCTAAATGCCCGTTATCGGGCAAAATTGGCGGGCAAACCAGCGGAGTGCCCGTGCCCGGCGTTGAGCGAAATCATGGTCGGCCTGCCTGGTGGTTTGCTGCCGGATATGGAGTGACGACTCTGAACCTTAGTTAAGTACTGCAAATGTGATTACGTATATGTTCCCCGCTCGGTCCAGATGTCCAGTGTATAACCAAATAAGCTTATGCAATGTACATTATTGGCGTGACAATAAACGGGAGATTGTTTATGTATTATGTAATGAGGACAATCGTGTGTGTTCGTTCCTGCCGCTCTCCTCACTCTAGTCCCATGGCTTCCTGTCTATGCATATCATAATTCTAACATTATTCAATGAATTTTTATGTACTACAAGTCTCACCTGTAAGTAATCTTCCTTGAGTACTTCATACATGGCTTGACAAGTTGCAGGTATTATATGAGACAAACTTTGTTTTGATCCCCTCGTTCTAAACTGAAGTGACGTGTAGGTGCACCCAGTTTAAAGTTTTATGAGCGTTGCCTCTAGACGAGCCTCTGCAGATATACTCTCCCTCATATTGGTATCCTGTTTTTTTATATATGGTTCCACTTTCGCTAGAAGTTTGTAAAAGGTGTTGGGGTCCATTCTCATGTAATTGGTGAAGTCTTGCTCATGTCCATCTTGCAGTTCATGTAAAATCGTGGCATGACTTTCCAATACTTTTCTCCGACCTAACCACCCTTTGCACCATTCCCTTTTCTGCATTTGGTTCTTCTTTTTGTACATAGCAGCAATTATTATAGTACATAACGCTATGCTCTTCGCTTTAACTGTCAGGCGATTATTCCTGCGACACACCATGGTGATCGTACCGCACGCGCCACTGCCGACCACCTACGAGCTACCGGCGCCCAACTATGACTGCCGCCAACCACCCCCGTGTGTACAACACACAGGCTTTGCCCGGTAAACGGGCAAAGCCCGCCGTGCACTGCTCGATCGTGTGGACGGGGCTTTAAACCCAATAATTTATTTGCCTGGTTTGCCTTCTTCTCGCAATGGCCCGAGATCTTCAGCTCATTGTCAACATACACACCTAGGTCTTTCTCCCATTCAGTCTCGACTAGTGCAGTTTCTTCATCCCGTTGGGACATATGATACGTCTCCTTACCGTTGGTACGCCCCAGGTGCATCCTCTTACACTTCGTGACATTGAATCTCAGCAGCCATTTCTTCGACCATTCATGGAGCCCACAGAGGTCCTTCTGCAGCTCTTCACAGTCGGCTTGGTTCTTAATTTCCCGAAATAACTTGGCGTCATCAGCAAACATTTGCATGGAGGAGTGTACAACGTCATGCATGTCATTTATGAAACAAACAAACAACAGCGAGCCCAATACACTGCCCTGTGGTACCCCACTTGTGACTAAAATAGCAGAACGCTAGCCTACCCTAATTAATCATCAGGTGAAATAAGCTGTGGGGCTAAATTTCAGGTGAAATAAACTGTGGGGGCTAAGCTTTAGGTGAAATAAGCTGTGGGGCTAAACTTCAGGTGAAATAAGCTATGGAGGCTAAACTTCAGGTGAAATAAGCTGTGGGGCTAAACTTCAGGTGAGCCAATAGAATCGATGATGTAAAGCAAACAATAATAATCATTATAATGAATGAATGAATGATTGATATTTAAGCAATTTAACCAAGCTTAGCCGACAAAACCATCAAGATGCATATTTCCAGGGCGGCCCTATACAGTATATGCCAATAGTGTGTGTTCCCAGTCTGTTACCTCTACAAGTACTAACAGGACCCAACTTTGCTTACATATAACAAGGCAAAAAATCATACAAAAAACAAACACAGAGAACCAATAGTGATGATAAAGGCACTATTTCCTGTATTTTCAGTTTCTGCAGTGACTGTACCTCAATACTGATGGTTGTCAGAAACACACTACACTGAATTACTTGAATTAAAACACAAAATTAACCTTGACACATAACATCAAAATCATTATGAGAGAGTACCTAACTAAGATTCGTTCACTTAAAACTAGTAAGGAGGCACACTGACTCTACCTTAACTAGATACTTTTACATGACAGTCCAGATGCAAATTTAGGATGATCCCAAATTTCCACAGAGGTTCAAGACAAATAAAAAAGTCGATGGAATTGTTATTGTGTACGTACCTGCACAATGTCTTGGTTCAGTAGATTCGTGGGTACGCAGATCTGCTTGCCAGTAGATTTGTTGGTCAGCAATTCGATGGTCAGATATTTGTTGAACTTGGTTCGAAGGTCTAACATAACCTTCGAACCAATGAATCATGGGAAATTCACTGATGCAACTGGAGCTTTAACCCGGAGTTAAATATACCGTATATTTAAGACCGCGCACGAAAAATAGACCACTTAAAATCAACCCCAGCTTAATCCACCTTAAGCTTAACCGCGGAATCTTAACGGTAATCCAATCTGACCTAGCCTAAACAATCGCTAAACCTGATGTAATATAACATAACGCTAATCTGATCCGAACTAACTTAAAGCAACCGGTAACCAAATTTAACGTAACGTATCCTAATATACAGTACACCTGAACTACCCTAATATATCCCACCACTTAACCTAACTCTACCTTACCAATAAGTAACCTAAAAGAAAAATAACCTCTGGCTCTAAGGGAACTAGGCTCCTTTTATTTGGAACACCCTGTACAGTATAGTGCATCAAACTACAGGTACCGTACTCTACTTACCCGGTAATTATTATAATCCATTTAAAAGTGCAATTCACTATTTGCATTACTTCGAATTTATTGTTTGTGATGAAACGACAAGTAGGCCATATGACTTTAAACAAATTGACAAAAGCCATCATTAAATTGCTGAGACGGAGTACACCACTGTAATATATATACTGTACAACTAAGTGATGCATTCCTACTAAAATCAAACATAGTTCAATTTTTATTTCACATGTAGCCGAAGCATAACTAATTGCATCTGGTAATAGTGTGAGAAGTATCCGGGTGTATACAATATTTCACTGTTTTAAGTTAATTAGCAGGCGTACACGACTAAATTTAACCTCACTAAATATTTCTCCAAATTAGCTAATACCAAGTTAACCTAACCTTCCTCCACCCTAACCTAGCCCCACCTCTAATTTAACCTAATCTAACCCCTCTAAACTACCGTAATCCACTTCTACACCAACCAAATCTAACCCACCTCAAAACTAACCTAGGCTAACCTAAATAACCAAGCCCACCTCTAAACTAACCAAACCCACCTCTAAACTAACCTAACCCACCTCTAAACTAACCTAATCCACCTCTAATCTAACTTAACCCACATCTAAACTAACCTAACCCACCTCTAACCTAACTCACCTCTGAACTTGTGGGGTAATGATGTTTCGTTCTGACTCAAGATGGGATGGAGAAGGGAAACTCACAATGTGCTCTCTGTATACATATTGTATTGGATGTACAGTGCAGCTTGGTACTGGGAAGTGGCAGTGTGGTTACAAACGTGATGTAGGGAGAGCTGGTTGGTGAGGATGCTCAGAGGAGGACCAGCTTGTGGGTCACCATGCTTGCCAGCGGGAGGGAGGACCGCCAGGCAGGAGGTGGAGATGTTGCTTGCTGGTTGGTGTAGGTAGAAAGAGAGTAGGTCACCACGAGGTCAGGTCTTAAATAGCGGAGGTAGGCGTGGCTTAGTAGTTGACCTCCGTCATGTAAGGCGGCGCTGGTTGACCTAGACCACGAGGCATACACTGAGGAATTCGCAGGGTCGGCTACTCAGCGGCAAACAAGAGACGATGAGCTGTTTGGGTGGATAAGCCAGTCTTCCATGTTGCTTGAAGACTGAGCATGATCTGTTTTCTCCATCCTGTGAGCACGAATCTCCGGGTCACCATCTTCCTGAACAAGCACCTCCACGCACCAGACTGTCTATCATATAACTTATATTATATAAGAAAACCACATTAGAGTTTCCTTCCATCCTGAGTGCTAGACAACATTAATATCTCGATACCCCTACAATGGTGACTCCCGGAGATTAGCACTCACACAGGATGGAGGAGACACTGATCACGCTCCCAGTCTTCAAGCAGACACCGGCTCCTCTTCCTGCCTCACGCACCACATTCTGACGACCCCAGCACACCCGTCATGCCTCAGACGCCGACCCCGGCCCAGCAATAACCCCTGACGCGGCCTCTGTTCCTGAATCCGGACCCACACACACCCTCTTTTCTCCCTCAGGTACTCCCTGCTAATGTCCTGCACCCTGCTGCTATCGTGGACCCAGCTGCTGTCACGAGCCCTAATCCGCTTCTGCTGACGCAGCCCCTGCTCCTGACCCAGGCCCACACACACCCCAGCAGGCGCATCTGACGACCCTGTACCTGTCGTGAGGGAAGCACACCAATCATCGCTTTCACACACCCTTTTTCTCCCTTCTCCCACAGATAGTGTGTATCTAGACAGTTGTATTTCAGCGATCGGCTCATCACGCCATCGCCGTTGTCTCACATGAGGCATGCACCGCCCGGTCTGCCTCACATGTGCTAAGCAACTCTACAAACAACAAGTCTCCTACACCGCCTGGAGGGAAGGGGGAGTATTGTAGTGGACGTCTCCCCTACAACTGCCTACAACTGCGTAGCCACAGCCACCACCTGCTACCATCCTCCCTAGCAACCAACCAGATGTTACCGTATCTTAGCAATGGAACCAGTCACGGGCGACTTTCTGGGTTTTCCCAACATGACTCATAGCGGCTGCTGGGTATATAAGCTCTGTCTCTCCATTGAGATTCATTCTGACCATTCTTCTTGAACAAGCAACACCTCCTCCGCCGCTGCCTGGCTGCCTTCGCTTCTCCTCGCCTGCCTGGCGGTCCTCGCTCCCGCCAGCGAGCATGGCGACCCACCAGCTGTCCTTCTCTGAGCTTCCTCACCAACCAACTCTCATTCTGCCCATCTTCCTGAACAAGCACCTCCAGCACCAGACTGTCTATCATATAACTTATATTATATAAGAAAACCACATTAGAGTTTCCTTCCATCCTGAGTGCTAGACAACATTAATATCTCGATACCCCTACAACACAAATGATACTAAACATCGAAACATCAAAAGAATAATAATAAAGCATTGGATTACGTTAACACTGCATAAACATATAAAAACTAACACTGAAATTAACTAACGTGAAACAACACTGAATTACTTAAATGTACTGTAACTAAGCAAATACTGATGGACATAAATATAGACATAAATAGGTACTCACATAGATATACCACATTGGTGGCGACAGGAACAACACAAATAAATTAAGTATAAGTAACAGGTGACGAATGTCACTCAAAGGATGTGAACTGTATGACAAGAGGACTGAACTAACTCCGTCAGTTGGTGGGTCCTATATATAAGGTCGGTTCCCGCCACGCGACCTGCCGGTGGGTCGTTTAACGATGCAGATGGTCGTTAGAGAACAAAGAATGCTGGTTACAATACAAAATGGGTTTGAACAAATAATAACAGTTAAAACCTTAACAGCACAGGGTTAAGGTGACTAGATTATATAATAGTAAATACAACACATCATTACAGGAATAATATGGAACATGGAAGCATGTTATATAAAAAATAGAAAAATACGACACAGTCGTAACACTACCTACTACCACGAAAATGTGACTATCTAAATGGCCATTATCAACATTTTGGTCACTGTCAGAAGTCATACAGCACATTGTATATTAAGTCTTCCGTACACAAGGTGGTGTAGTGGATCTCTCCCCTACAACTGCGTATCAGCATTCCAATGCGACAGTATCCTAGCAACCAGCCAGCTGCTCAGGGGGGTCACCACCTGCTACTCTCCTCTAGCATCTGAGTCAAGAAACCGGCGAGTTCCCACGGGTTTACTTCCGGCTGCTCTGTATATAAGCTCGCAGTCTCTCCATTGAGATTCATTCTACCCTACGTTCCTGAACAAGCAACATCTCCTCTAACGAAGCTCCTGCACAGATACCTCCTCAAGCACGATACTCACTGAACGTGTCTCTCACCACAAGCTCCTCACCGCACAGCATCTCCAGCACCAGACTTTCTTGTATATAATATATTTTATATAAGAAAACCACCACCTAGAGTTTCCATCCATCCATCCTGAGTGCTAGACAACATAATAGTATCACGAAACCCTACAGTGGTAGCGTGGTTAGCACTGCATTCAACCGCTTTTACTTGCCTAACACTTAAGTCACAATGGATAACATTAGCATAATAAACAAAACCTCATCCTGAACAACTGCACTGATCTCAGTGGACAACACGAATAATGTTAAAAAGTATTACGAAACTTGGAAGTGGTTTTTTTTTCAGAAAAGACAATATTCTCCAAGAACTCAAATAAAAATGTTCATGTTGTAAGAGTATGGAAACAGAAAAAGACAGAGTATTTCAGTTTGGCTGTGTGAGGAAAGAAGGATGTACTATAACCGGTTATTCTGGTGTGACCAACATTCACAGAGAAACGGTGGGTGTGTTGTTGGGGGAGTTCTTGATTAAGATTTGTTTAACAGTGCATGAGTTTTTAAATGCCACATTGACGTTCCAGGTTTTTAGTTGTGAAGGAATGTGAGAGAAATTTTTGTGAAATGGTAATATTAAGATATTCTTATGGTCATGGGTGGGCTTGGGATCAGTTCCTTGCAAGGAATGTAATATGTTTTACTTAGGCCAGACAGGTAAAGATCTTGCAACTAGAATTAAACAACACAAATACAGTGTTAGGACAGGCCAGGAATCCAATGCTCTGTTTGTTCATTTGAGGGATAACAAGCATTGCATTGACTGGGATAATGCCTCCTCAATATTACCATGTAATTCAATTGATAGTAGGAACATCATAGAATCTAGTCTTATTAAACATACCGAAGCATTCAACATGAATTTGAGTAACGGCATGTACAAGCTGGACAATTTTGTAATTAAGAAGATTTGTGACCAGGTGAGAAGGCCGGGTCACCTGACCATCTGACCTGACCACCAACCGTTGTGTGCTATTTAAAGATTAGTAGGGTCATTACCTAATACCTGACCATTGTGGACTTGGTCTCACCCTTCTCTGTATATACACACCTTGATTTGTATTTCTTTCTCTAGTCTGTACTCACCCCTGAAGATGTGAATTACACGAAAGCGCTTGGGAACTTCGTGTTTTCTTCTTTCCTTGTGGTTATCAGCATATATATATATATATATATATTCTATTTTCTTTTTTATTTACAATTTTTGGTATTTTATTAATTTCTCGAAAATAATTGCATTATATATTTTAAATTAGAAGGAAAATTACATTAGATTAATATTTTTTTTATTAAACAATTTTGCAGTTCATCAGACCGAAAATAACCTTATTTTATTTGAGATGTTTGGGGGATCCATACATTAAAATATGGTTTACAAGGTTCCTTGGGAGCCACTATTGGTCTCTGGTTCCGTGTTGATCAACAACTTTTAAACAATTGTTTTATAAGAGGGAACTTTCTTACCTCAAGATTATTCCACTAAATGATAAGGCTTTGCAATTTTCGTAATATTAGTTCGGCAATTTTGTTTAGTATAGTTTTTCATACATACGAACAACATATAAGGTACAGTCAGAGGGGCCAATAGTAGCCGGAGCCCCAGTGAAGACCGATACTGACACATGCAACATGACTTTGCCACGATTGTTCCAGAACTATACAGCAACGTTTAGACAGGGCAGGGGGAAGGGAGAAGGGTTCGTCCGATCGTCAACCAATTTCACTTCAATTGTTTATTCCTTGATAGAAGAAGCGGGATCCTAGTGCTGTCACTAGGTACCCCTGTACAATGACACCAGAATCATCTGGCAAGTGTGAAAAGTATATACAGTATAAATATTATAAAGGGGCTTACTAAAGCCTAAGGAAGGAAGGATGTTCCTTTAACACATAATTAATATTATTTACAAAATATCTGGCCAGCATTGGGAGGATCATCGTGTCTCCGTCAGGGGGTCGTGGAGTGGTGGTCCAGCAGGCGTCACGGAAGCGTTGTGTGTGGGGGTCCGATCGTCACGCCTCACTTGCCGTGGCTCTGGCTATCAGTTCCAATCACTGCTTCGGACTACAATTCTGCTAGATTATATTATTTATCTGAAATAAGATGAAACGGCCCGTTTGATTTTTCCAATTGTTTTAAGATATTCATGAGGTAAGAAAAGTTATGGTAGTACCCGAGACAACCGACTCATGAGGAGCAACTCCTGAGGAAAAAAATTATAAAACTTTTCTTACCTCCATATATAAAAAACGGGAAAACTGAAATTTTCCAAATTACACAGCTGACTAGTGTCACTACTAACCTTGTTAGCAATGAAGCACACTAATGCACTATGACGTTAACGTCCGATACTTTTCGTCCTTAACACAAATAAAGAGACATCAACTGTTCAACATAACTGCCGCCGAGACGCCGCCAAGAATGTTTATGGGAACATAAGAGACAAACGTTTCCCGAACATTAACGCTTCTGACCCAAACCCACAAAACACTGACAGCACTTTTAGAATATTTTTGTTTCGGCTATTTTATATGATTTCTTATAAATAATACTGTATACACCAAGCAATGGTTTTGAGCAGTTTTCGTATTATTAGTTCGGCAAATTTGTCCTTGTTACCTTTCATACCTTAACATTGTCAGCTTCCTGGCGAGAGCTAATTTTGATGACAACCATCCAAACCTCCCTATCCTAGGATGAGAGCACATTATTTTAGATTCGGTCAGATTTATCAGGTTAATTAGGGTGTAATTTTGTTATTTTACCTTATTATCAGCAGAAGAAACATGGTGTCGTCCAAAAAGTGCATAGTTTACCCATATCTAAAATGTCTAATAGCGCCTGCTCTGGTAGTGTTAACATGATTTATTTCATCAATGATTAAGAGAAGCTGTTGAATGGGTGGTTCAGCTTAGGATTTGTGCCAGACATTTATTAATTTTGTAGCTTTGGACCTATTAAAGTCTTCTCAAAATGTGGCTGAAACTACAAATAGAAATATGCATTTGAATAATACATTAATCATGCAGCCAGCTGACCACTGTAATTGTGTATTAAATTTAAGAATTTATGTATGTAGAGGTGCAATCTCACCCCTTTGAGCATTAAAATACTGTACTGTACATCTCATCGCCTAAAATAATCTCCGCGTTCGAAGACGGAAACGACACGGCACCGACGCACATTATGGCCTCAAGAGTGCATCAGGAGCAAATTGTCAAAGCAAAAGGTTCATAAGAACCCTGGCACTGATAGCATGTATCCCAGAGTGTTAAGAGAATTGTGCAACGAACTTGCTGAGCCCATTAAAATCCTGTTACTGAAGATGCATGGACGAGCAAAAGATACCCAGCAACTGGAAAGTGGCATATGTGAAACCTTTATTCAAACAATGGGATCACCACTCTACAAATAATTATACGCTGGTGAGCTTCACCAGCATTAAAAGAAAAGGCATGCTGGAACATCTACTACGAAACAACCTATTCAGGGAGTGCTAACATGGTTGCTCCTGTTTGATGCAATTACACCAGGATGCTGGGACTTGGATCTAGGAGCGTGGTGGCAATAGCGACAATATACTGTATATTTAGACTTTGCCATGGCTTTCGACAGCTTTGACTTAAAATACTATTATAAAGCTGAATTGAACACGATAAACAACAGCTATTGTATATACATTCTACAGTACAGATTATACTGTACACGAGGAAGATGGCGTGTTCAGTTGTATCACTCTTGCTTTGTGCATTTTCATCATTCTTTTGGAGAACTAACAATTTGGACCTCCCTCCTCATTCAGCAAATCCTTTGTACATTCCTGTGCATGTATTGTATGTACGTTCAGCCTACACTACCTTGTGTCTGCTTTTATCTGTATAATTTTGTTCATCTTAATGTGTGTGCTTCTGTTTGTCCATATGTGTTCTACGTCTCTGTAATCATAAGTTTGTATTGTATTAACTGCTCCTTCAGCCATTTAGCCAAAAATATTAATAAACTAAGAGCGCACAACTAATGTATGGGTATCCAAAATGGTTACACCCCCCCACCCCCCCAAAAAAAAATTATATATCTATATACAGTATTAGTATCATCTCTTATCTGCTGTTGGTCAGTTTTTTTTTATTACTCTATGACCTTTATTGTCCAGTTTTAGTACAGAAAAAACTGGAGCACTCAAAAGAAATCTGCCAAATTGATATTTATTGGACAGGTTATAAATCACTTAACTAACCACCCGTTTATTTCACATGATAATTACACACCTTACGCTACCTGTCGGTTTAGGTTAGACTGCGTTAGCATTAAGGTAGTTAATCTAGGTGAAGTAAGCTGTGTCATCTTTACACCTGATATGCTCACCTAATTGCCACAACTAGAGGAGCCCAGGACATGGGAAAGAGACTGATGGCCTGTGCAAGATATCATTAATGTTCCCAATAGTGTTGTTAAGTTCTACTTTGAAACCCTTCGCAGGGTTACCCAAAAACCTGGTTTTGACGTTAACCCAAGTAACAAACCTATTTTTTGAGGTTTATGTAATCATGGTCCTTAATTTTGCAAAACATTCCAAAGACCCTATTTTGGTCACTTTTAAGATAGGGTATATCATGTTGCTGCCCATCAAGTGGATGAAGACCTGGAATTGGAGACTTGTGTCCAGAGTATACCTACCGGTTATTGATGATGTCCTCCGTGCTCCTCTATTCAAACATTTTATTTTCTTTCTGTTGTACTTAAGTATTAAATGTAATAATATACGTAATGTGTATTTCCTCTCCTGGTGGATAAGCATCAAACCAAGACTGATTTTATTTATGCAATAATTCTGAATATTAGGAGAATTTTAAGAAATTTTGATAAGTGTACTGTATCTCAAAATTCTTAAAACTCAGCCTATCCAGTTGGTGTAATTTGTATGTACAGTATAAGAAAACTGTTAATACAGGTATAACTACCCTCCCTATATCTGATATCTAAAGAATTATCCATTATTACTTCCGATACGGTGAACTTTGCGATTCGCGATTTTTACTATTGTATTTGCATATTTGCAATTCACTATTTTGACTACTCACATCCATGCCATAGGTACTACGCTTCCTTTTAACCACTAAACCACCTTGCCTTGTCTACAAAAACAGCCCACCAGTGTCACCAAAGATGCAATAAAGTTGATAATTATAGTTTTTGGAGCACTTCAAAATAATGCCTATGGACATAGGTGATTGGTACTGAGGATGACCTTTAAGAGAATGGGAGGCACAGGAAATTCAATTGCTGAAACATTTATGCTCCCAAAGATTGATGGATTTCAGCCTTAAAATCCTCTTAACTGCGAGGACGTTTTATGTGTAGGTCCACAGTTAATTGACCACTTAAGTGCAAAACCTCTTATAATGAATTTTAATTAATGAGTCCTGAGGTAAAATTAACTAATTCCAATATTATAAATTAATTTTATTGGAAATAGTTAATTTTACCACCACACCACCCGGTTAATTACTGTACTGCGGTGTCCCTCAGGACTCATTTAGTTTAAAACTCGGGTTGAAACATGACGGCCTCTTCAAGGGAAGATGTTGTTTAATAATAGGGGCTTTATACCGATGACCCCCTGTAACTCCAAAATAAGAATTATTTTTACACTCGACTTGAGATATAATGTCATAAAAAATATTTTGTCATGTCATTTGACTTTAGGTAAACCAAAGAAAACTGTGTGACAACCTGATTCATATGAACACTATGATGTAACAAAAGATACTGGGTGGTAATATAGTGGGAAAACATTAAATGACATTTAAATGTATGCTACGTAGCCACACACGACAAACTTGTACTGTATAACGGAAATTTCAGGAACATGGTACATCATCAAAATAAATCTTTACATATGCATTAAGATAAATAACACACACTTACATTAACATTAAAATATCTATTACCTACTGTATCTAAATAACGGTGAAACAGATGAGAGATAGAGAGAGAGAGTGAGAGAGAGTGTCAAGTTCAACATAGTGTGGGTGGCGGCCATCAGCCGATTCATCATAGTGTGGGTGGCGGCCATCAGCCGAGTCATCATAGTGTGGCAACAGCTATGGCCTCTGTCATCTGCCAGGCAGGTGAGGAAGTGTTAAAAGAATTCTCGCAATGTGTCACAATTTTTTAAGTTGAACACTGCATTTAATAGTACCGTATTCAGGTTTAGTTCAACTGCAGTCAAACAGCATGTCCAAAGGGTGAAGTCACAGCTTGGTGTGTTCTTGCATCTTTATTTACAAAGGATATTCATAATATGAACCTTTGAGAATCTGTCCTCAGGAAGTTTGGGGATCCCTTTTTATATGAATAACAATCTTAAAGAGAGACCAAGTATTTCCACCAAGTGTGATATTACTGGTGCTAGTAATAATAGTCAAGAGGTGTAATAGTATACTGTACAGATGTCATCCTTGTTACATTTATGCAGGAGTCTCATAAGTGAATACATATGATCTTTAAAACAGTTATTTATTTGTTTCTAACAACTATATTTACATGTATAACTTTGGTTCTTTAAGATGATTAATTTGTACCATGAGCACTCAGCTGTAACTCACTACCATGAGTATTCATTTGTAACTCACTACTATGAGCACTCAATTGTAACTCACACACTCATCTTTCTTGGCCCTAAGGATACACATCACATCAAAATCTACAGACCAGCTCCACCCTTATTATAGTTCTTCAGTTACTATGTCAACTTTTATTGCAAAACAAAATAAAAAATTCATTGTGTTCTTGCTTTTCTCCGTGTGTGTGCAGCTACCTCTACTGAACACAACACACAGTGGTTTATGTACAATCTTTACCCAAAAAATTTAATAATGCAACACAAATTACAATAAAAATAACATGTCTTCCCAAATACAATTTATACCTGTACAGCAGAAAAGTTTAGTTAAACCAACACTTGCACTAACTCACTAAAAACAATGGCCAACTGGTCAGTAGGTACAAAAGTATTATGCCCCTGATATAGTAATATTAACTTAATATACATTCATTATATTTAAAAAAAAAAAAATAAATAAAATGTCTTCAAAGAAAAAATAATTATCTACAGTATAAATGTGGTAAGTGAAACAAGTCCGTATAAATTAATTTCACTGATATAATCCAATGTCCCACAATTATATGATGCACAGGTCATAATACATTGTATCAAAATCGAAAATGAGTTTTACACAAGCTGGATCAACTATTACTTTACAGGTTTACTCACAGAAAGTACGGCAAGTACATATAGGAAATAAATAAATAAAGAATAAATTTTTACATGTGGATAGGAGGGCATACTTAAAATTGTGTGCTGCACTGTACTCACTTTTTAAAGTTGTGGAATGACAAGCAATTCACTGATTCATAAGACATTATGAGAACATCTGACATATTGGCACCTACATACAACATGGTGCATCATAAGCTCTATATTGTACGTCTTTTATCATGTACTTCCAACTGCTAGCCAACAAACACATCACACTATTACTGGTATAAACAAATGCAACCACAAATCACCTTATGCAAAAATCAGGACACTTACATAGCTAACTGTATAAATGGATGATAGATCCTAATATCCAGTCTTCTAGTTAACCCTGTAGTCTGGTGATTCCTGTTTATGCATAAACCAGTCTAGGGGTCTGGTTCTTGACTGTGGACCACATCCTCAGTGCAAGCTCAGGGCTGATTTTATAATCACTCATCCTTCCGCAACGTAACTGTGCCCTTTATGTGGCAGGATGTCTAAGAGACAGTCATGTCTACTAGCCAGTACAGTACTGTACACATATACCAACTATGACTGCTATCCTGAAAAACACCAGGAAGGAGGGATGGTGCTGGAGATTTTAGGCTGTGGGTTCTACCAGGAAAAAATATATCTGGATCTGTCCATCTTTTCTAGCTTCATGTCCTTTGCCCTCCTGCCTCTAGAGGGCAAACTTTTCCTTTTAAAGAAGATAGTTGCAAAGAGGAAGGATGGACAATCAAAAGATCAGCTTCCAGCCACCAGATCAGAGTGCAGACTACTGTCCTAAAACCAACACTGTTTACAAAACTACCCAGTGATAAGCATCAATCTCCAAAAAAATATAACAAAATTGTTTACAAATAAATAAAGGTGATAAAGAACAAGATATGTAAGCCAGCATACACTGACTCAACCTGTCAGTCAGTCACACAAGAAAGACATTCTTTGGGCAGACGAATTCCAGGGAAAATATTGCAAAAGAATATTACTGTAGTAGAAATAGTTAGTGATGTGCATACACGAGGCCCTGTTTTAGGAGTGATTAAAAAATGAAAAAGACTTCTAATTGGCAAAGTGGAAGAATTGGTGGGTAATTTGTGTGTAAGGTATTGTGGTAAGTTTCAGATATGGATGCAGTACATGAACAATATCTGAAAGCTTCACTGGACAGATTTGTCAGTTTTTAATATACAATAAGTGAAACTAAAAAAAAAATTAAATTTACTTTACTCCAAGAGAGATCGAGAAAGGAAAAAATTAAATGTACAAAATTTTCACTAAGAGCAGGTTATGTACCACATAGTAATTTCTTTTTACAAATATACCCGTAAATACATAAAAATCTATACAGGGTAAAAAAAAAAAAAAAAACACAATAAACTGGATCAAATTAATATCTTTTACAGATCAAAGTGTTTGAACTCCGAGAAAACCACCATTGAGTGGAGTATGAATTTTTTTTTGAAGAAAGGACTTCATGCAACAGTATCCAGTAACAGATTTTAGGACGATGAAGAGGTGTGTAAGAAGTTATCTGACTGCATGGTAATAATATACTGTACAGCATAGAAGGGCAGTTTGAGTAATGCCTATGCCTATTCTTATTAAATAACAGGTTAAAGCCTCATACAATGCCTTCATTTCCCAAGATACTGTACTGTACATTATTTAACATGTTCATTATTAAAAAAAGTATATATATAAAAGAATATAAAATTACAAAATACTAAAAATAATGTCAACCTTTAACTATGAATAAGAACATGTTAATAAGTCCTGAAGAAGTATGATACTGTGCTGATAACATTTATGACTTCTGTGACTGTCAGTATACACTATTTCATACTTAAGACATTTGATGCTATATTGTCCTGGCAATTCATGAAAAAGGCCTCAGCTGCTCCACGAACACAATAGAAAATGGGTAAAGTAGAATGGCTGTAAATAGGGTGTTTTAGTTAAGGGCATTATGGTGAGTCAGAGGGCACTGATGACCAGAGCTGCCTTGAAATTCCAAGCCTGGATACATGAGGCACTCTGGGTAAGAAGCAGACAAGCAACAAAAGTAAAATAAAATTAAAAAATTCAGAATGTAGGTAAACCTTTGCAATTTTCTAACAAGCACATCCCATAACTGATTAGTCACTTGTTTTGTCCTCAGCCAAAGTGCCTCACATGTTTACTATAAATAGCTCAAACTCCTTTTTATTTGAGGAATTTTATATTTACAGTCTATCATTCTTTAAAACATATTACAAGGTAATATTATTATTCTCAATGATTCAGAAGAGCATAGAATGAGAAAGGAAAAAACCGTGAGAAGGAACGACATGGAAGAAAGCTTGAGTAGCCTGTGGTTGGTGACCAGAGACCACGACACTTGATTAATTTTCAGAGATGGAGAAGGGCAGACATATATTAGGTAAGACACTGAAAGCCATGTGTAAGGGGAAGATTGTGTTACAGCTGAACACAAATACCTGTATTTAAAGACAGTACAGTACAAATAAATGACTGACAGAATTTGCTCTTAAAGCTAGCCACCTTGTATCATTGGAAAAGAGTTGTAAGAATATGAAAAAAAATTAATGTTGGGAAAATGAAATAGACTACTATACTGTAAAGTAACAAGAATGTTTGTGGCATTTTAAACAATTACACAGTTACACTACCAATAAGGAATTGCCAACTTAGTCGATCCCTAAATATCCACATGATTTAATTTTTTTCAGAGACAATACTGGTTAATGTCCTTGATTATCAAATGAAAAAATAATTACAAATTAATCCACCTTTAGGCCAGTATTCAGTCAGGAATCTACAATAGTAAGATCTACAACTCCAGAGGCAAGTGTACATGTTTAAATAACTTTTAAGGCAAGAAACATTGAACATACACTCCAGTATGTTCTCAGAGCTTGATGGACTGTTAGGTATGACAGCCACTATTGCTGAATGCATCAAAAATATAAACAAAGTTACGTTTAAAAGTAATCTACAGTACACTTGTTGTAACACCTTCTAGTAAGACAATGTTCAGTAACCACCACATCTGACCAAATGGACATGAATATCATTACATGATTCTGCGTATTAAAAATAATATTTATTCAGTTCTTTTAAATTTGAAGCTGTAATCACATCAACTTGATTTAGGTCTAAAACCAGTTCTACTTAATAACTGCTTGTACTAATTCTACCATGCAAATGAATGGTTAAAATTGCAACATTTCAATGGTCAAATTTTTCTGAATTAAATGTTTACAATTAAATTCCCAAATACATAATACAAACTTTAGGTTGTCTGACCAAATGGGAGATCAGGCAATGTGTATGTGTGTGTGTGTGTGACCTTCAAGAACTATACAGAATGAGAGGTGTGTCATGATGAGTTGGTATAATTGAAGGATAAGTAGTACCCTGTACATATATACAACTGCAAGATGCCTTAAGATATACAGTATACAAAAAATATATATACTGAGCTGTACAGAGAAATGGAAACATTATAGACTAGTAGGAATGAGGGAAGTGATGACTGGGAAAATATCTCATGTGAGAGTTGTTTTCAATTGAATGGAAATTGACGCCAACAAATGTCCCCAATGACAAATTTACAACCAGATGTTAAGTAATGTGTCACTTGTGCACAAATTTTCCATTTTTACCCCGGACTGAGATTAATAGTAAAGCAGTTGCATTTGTATCACATGGGTATGTCTTTATACAACAAAAAAGTAGTTAATACAATCCTTAGTGAATAGACACAACACACTTGTATTGCCCAATTCACGTGCACAAGCAAGTTCACAAATGAATTGCCGACATACTTTACTACAGCTAACATAAGGTCTTGCTAAAATATTATTATTAAGATTCTTCACTTTGATACTTCTCATTTAAGGGATTGTAATTTCTAATTTCAACTATTCTGTCCTCAAACTTTGGGGAGAGTAATTTTAATTGGTGTCTTTGTAGATGCTTTTGAAGCTGAATGATAGGATTGCAGGTTTTGTTGAGCATATTGAGATGAACCCTGGTTGACAGATTGTGCCACTGTCTGAGAATGACCCTGAAAATTATATCCTGAAGGTGTGACATAACATTCTTTTTGAAGAGGATAAGGATAAGAAGTACTTAAGACCGTGGAACTTGTATCAGGAGTCAGCGACATCTTCTCTCCCGAAGAACCCGAGTCACTTGAAGTTGATTTTGATAAGGAAGCAAGAAAATCTGTCATTGACATTTTTTCTTTCATTCCAACTTCACTTCCACTATGTGCTGATGGATGTGATGGGTTAACAGTTGGCATGACAGGTGGTGGGACAGGCTGAGGTATAGGCAGGCTATAGCGATGTGTAACTTGTTGTCGAGATGCAGTATGATATGGCGGTGAATCACTTATATGCGAGGGAGAATATGGAGCTGATCCTGGACAGCGTGGTGCCACAGATAAGAATGAAGCAAAGCCTGAATGCTGTGATGATGGTACTACATTCTGGTGGATTTGATGTGTAGAGTTTACAGGGAGTTGTAATGAATGACTAACACCACCTTCTACACTCTTAGGTCTCTTTCCAATATCCAGTAGTTTCATCTGCTGTGTTTTAACAGCCATGTGTATCTTCAGAAGCTGATCTTTAGGAACTTCAGTGTGACCATGATATAACAATGCATTCTCAACAAAAGTTGTAGTCTCAGCTGCACTTTTTCCCAGACATGCACTAGCTATGCTGTCAATGTTCAGATCAAACAGTAGAGAACGATCCTTCTCCTTTTCAAGTAAGACGCTTAGCCTCTGCTCAGCTCCCTGTAAGATGAGTTTCTGGATGACATTCAAATTATCTCCTTTCAATGCATTTCTTAATTTGTCTCCTGTCATATGTAATAGAATTTTGTTATCAATTTCATCAAAAATGCTCATTGTATCTATACCATTAGATTTTAAGTCCATTGCCTTTTTATGGAGTAATTCGATTGGTTTTAATAATGTACCCAATCTCTCACCTAAACGAGTCAATATTTCTAAAACATCAATGACATCAACTTTAGCCGTTTCTTCAGGAGTTGTGGACGAGACCTCCTCTTCTGAGTGCTGTTTACTTTTAGATACTATATTAGTATCATAATATTTCCTAGCTGAATCATTCAATATAAAAGGCATTGTTTCTGATAAGTGAGCATCAGGTGCATATAAACTACCATAATTCATAGCCTCATTCCTCTTTTCAGCAATATTTTTAACCCCTGTATCAATGTGCCAGGAACTGTGTTTTGAATAAGATGTCCCTGGATTAGCCATAGGTACACCTGCTGAATTCACATGTTGAACAACAGTCTGTAAAACTTCATTAATAATTCCCTCCATATTCTTCATACCAATACCTGTTCCAGCATCTATCCTGCTCTCTGATCTCTGGTTGGAAAAAGGACTTCTCTGTCCAATGTGTAAATGATCTTCCTGTTGTCTCTTACTTTCTGACTGTGCTGCTTCTCTGTATTCATCATCTGTGACTGGCATCCACCTGTGGCCTTTCTGAATGGTATCCCTTTTGTCTCGCCTTCCTGTTCCTTCATGTACATATGGACTCCTAGAATCCCTACTTATACTTCTCCTAGAATCCCTACTCTTACTTCTCCTGGAATTTCTACTCTTACTTCTTACTCTCCTGGAGCTTCTATTTTTCTCGCTCCTTTTCCCATGTCTTCTCTTTCTATCAGGACTAAATGATTTAGAGTGTCTAATTGTCCTTTTATGAAAGTTTCTTTTGTCTTGTGATCTACTCGAAGATGAGGGGTCACTGGATATGGACGAGGGAGAAGGCGAATGAGAGAAAACCTTATTAACATGTAACATAGAAATACACTGGTTCCTCTTCTCTGCCCAACATTCATTAAACAAAGCTTCCAAACGAGAAGGCCAAAACAACTCCCAGTCATTCTTCATGTCATATGTGTTTGGGTCACCACCAAGAGAGAGAATATTTTGGGCTTTCTTTTCAATAAAAGCTCGATACTCTTTACCATAATCAGGATGAGCAGTTGGGTTCTGTCGATACATGTCACACTCACGGTTGTGAACATCACGGAGGGACTGCAATGCACGCATAGTAACAGAATCCTTGGAGTCGCCAGAAGGTCTTCGTCTTTTAGGTGATTGAGAGCGTGATAGTGATCTGTAATAAATAATATCAAGTACAATTATATACTGTACTGCACTTCTGGGAATATTCAAAATAAATCAATTATCATTTTGGTACAGGTTATACAGCAAGAGAAAATGCTAATAGAATATCTGTAAAAAAAAATCAAAATGGCCAAATATGACACTTGAACTATTGTGTAAGAAACATTGTAGTTATATAAAAAAAATTCTGCCTCCACAATGTCACTATGGTGATGGGTGTGGTATAGCATTACTTTGGTGATGGGTGTGGTACAGTGTCACTATTGTGGTGGTGAAGGGGGTGGTAGTGTCAATATGGTAATGGTGAAGGGGGTGGTAGTGTGAATATGATGATGGGTGTTATACAGTGTCATGATGGTGATAGGTGTGGTACAGTGTCACTGGTGATGTGTGGTACAGTGTCACTGGTGCTGTGCGGTACAGTGTCACTATGATCAAGCTGCCCAGCACTCATCCTACATTTGAATATTGGTGCAAAGAATTAAAGACAGTTTAAAATAGAAAACTCTTGGCTGAAGAGATGTGTAGACAGCAAAACCACAACTTGAACACTGGTGAGTCACATCTACATACCTCTATAATCCAACTGAAAAAAGTGGGGGCAAACCATGACGACTCAAGTATTTTGCTTCCCATACTATCAAAGTTAGGTAAGGTTAGAAAAGTAGAGTAAGAGTACTTATTTACACTATGTTCAAACTGGACAGTGTCATGTGATCTCCTGGGTATACCTGTACAAACAAATGAGTGGGGCATGATGGAAAAAAGTACACCCATATGAAGCATTATACCAAGGACAGTGAATAGGCATAAAGATGCATACACTATGGGTATGCTGACAGCTAACTTTTACTGTACTGTATGTTATTAATATTTGGCAGGGGAACATAGGTTCAAGTGTCTTTAAGACATAAGGTTCTCATACCGTACAATAATATGACACAGGAAAATAAAGATGGGTATTGGATCATAACTTTTACTCTTAACATGGGGTTTTATTGGATAGTGTAAACAGCATTCGTGCAAATTAAGTGTTTACTATATACACAATATCTTCTCATATAAATTTCACTAACATGTAGGAGGAAATAAATAAATTCATACCTTCTCCAATGTGAAGAAGATGCAGGGGGGGTTCTATCCCGCCATCTCCTTGGACTGTATTCTCTCCCCCGGCTCACACGGTCACTGCTGGCCCAACTCCTTGAATTATCTTGCCAGTCTAACCTATCACGTCCAAAGCGTCTCACTGGGCTTCTACTTCTTCTTGGACTACGTTGCCATGTGTCTTTACTGTCCAGATAATTTCTGTTAGGCGAGCAATATCTTCTTCCCCTCCAACTTCTTGCAGGACTCAAATTTCTTGTAGGACTCAAACTTCTTGCAGGACTCAAATTTCGTGCAGGACTCCAACTTCTTGCAGGACTCCAACTTCTTGCAGGACTCCAACTTCTTGCAGGACTCAAACTTCTTGTAGGACTCAAACTTCTTGTAGGACTCAAACTTCTTGTAGGACTTAAACTTCTTAGTGGACTGAGACTTATTGAGCTTAAACTTCTTAATGGGCTAATACTTTTTATTGGACTAAGACTTCTTATTGGGCTAAAATTATTTCTGCCAGAGTGATATTTTGTTTCTGAACCAAGTCTCCCTCTTTTGTGGCATCTGACTGGACTGTTGTAACTCTCAGGACTATACTTCCTCTTTGGGCTGTACATTCTCCTTACACCAACTTTCCTGTAAGGACTCTCATTTCCATCCAAATTATAAATTCTTTCCTGATTGCTTCTCTCAGCTGGACTAAAATGCCTGGAAGGACTTATATCAGGACTGCCGTACCTCACAGTTCTGTAATTTCCAGTTGAATATCTTCTATTTATACTGCCTTGTTCACTGTTACTGTATTCTGAAGATGATGATGCACTCCTCTGGTAGCTATTTCTGACTGGAGAAAAACTTTTATAAGAAATGTCTGCTTTCCTAACCTTTCTCCGATCGAGTCTTGATGTAGATGTATTAACACCAGTGATGATTTCTGTACGTTCATTATCTTTCTTATTATCAACACTCTTCTTTTCACTTGGATCATCATTTGTAGTATTACCATAAATAGTAAAGTGAAAACTCTTCAGAAGACTTGTTATGCTACACTCTGAGAGCAACGTCTCCTTCTTAAGGTCATTAATACGATTCATATCCTTAGGAACAGACTTGAGACCACGAGGATAAAGAGAAGCCTTGGCCCACCGTGCAAAAGCTTCAGCTATTTTTTTTGCAACATATGGAGATGGATGCAAGCCATCAAACATTACTTCATCTGTCGATTTAATTTTCAAAGAACTATCAACCACAGAGTGCAAATGCCAATGAGGCAATCCTTTTTGTCCGGCAACCTTTGTCGCAATTTTATTTATTTCTGTTATAAAGTCCGCAATCTTCTTTAACTTGTGATGTACATCTTCAGATGGTGGAGGATTATCCACAACATGTCCAGTGTCCTCAGCATGCTTGTGGATCATGTAATTTTGGAACTTTATATAATCAAATGGATATATGGTGGTGATAATTACATCACAATTTACAGTTACCCTGCGCAGCAGCTGGTCCACTTGCTCCAATGCCTTTACAAATTTGTGCAATACTTCATTGCAAGAGTCCAAGTTCTCTATATTCAAAAAGGGAATTTCCCACTTTTTCTTATGAGTATGCTGTCCATCACAAACTACAAAGTTTATTAAATCATAAATACCTAAACTAAGAACAATAAGTTTATTTGTCATGCCTTGCAATTGTTTCACAATGGGATTTTCTTCGGTGAGAGTTTGGAAGCACAAATGGGACTGGATATATATGGTAACCCTCTCTCCTCCTTCCTTAGGCCATACTTTGTCCACTTCCTGTAATCTAGAGTCACCTATTAACACAACCTCCTGGTATCTATTCATATATTCCCGTTTAATGTTATATTCCAACATGGGGACCATGTGGGATTGTACAACCTCAACTGAAGGGTTAACACCATCCTCCAGATATTTTTCAGCAAAAGCATTGTTCAGAATCAGCGAACGAGATGCAAATGGAAGGAGATCCCAATGAATTTTTTTCCCATTGCTTCTATTGAATCTTGTCACTTTTCCATTTATATTATTTATCATATTATTAACCAATTGTCGCAAGCGATACAAGTCTAACTGTATCTCTGGTCTATGTCCTGTAGCATTATGGTGCTCATTCACTTGGCATAAATTAAACTTTGAAACACTAACTGGAAGAATGCTGGTAAAGAACATCTCAGATCGCTTACCCAAATGATTTAGTAACTTCTCCCTCATGCTCATCAGTGTAGGAACAAAATTTGTCTCTATTTGTGATTTTATAAAGGAAATCTGCTGCATGGGCTCGTGGTCTTTCATTAGTCGGCAGGACATATTAGTACTAAATTCGAGAATGTCATAGATTCCAACACTACAAATCAGCAGTACTCCTCCATGGTAATATTTCTGATCACAACAAATATTAATTTTAACAACCTCCCAAAGTTTATCAATGGTCAAGTTTGGCACACATATGATTTCCAGATTGTTAAAGCTGTTCTTAATTCCAGAGTATTCCAGGTATTTGATGCGGGAATCTCCAATTATAAACACCTTGCAGTACCTGTAGAAGCTCGGCCTGCCAATTTCCTGCGAGTAAAATGTATAATAATTACAATGGTTTCACATTTAAAATGGCATGCATATATCCATATATAAATACTACCCATGAATATTTACTGGAGAATTTTAAGTCAGTATGGAAGATAAGATACACTTTGTGTTGTGGATGTCGAGGATGTAAACAACTGTTAGTAATTACTAAACTCAAGCCTGTTAGCTCAACCCATTCCTGCCCCTTTTCTACACTTACCCTCAAGCACTTTCCCTACCATTTCTCCCCCACTATACTTTAAGGTAGATTTATCCATCCAACAAAATAATTTAAGAATATAATTGACCCTTTGAATAGCTGTATTAATACCTTTAAGAGTTCCTCATTCTCTGCATTCTGTTCAAACATACAACTAATTGGTTCTAGAACCTTGTTCGTTATAGGATTAATCCGTTCCAGGCCCCCAACTACAACCACTTAACACAAAAATATAATATAAAATTGTAAAAAAGTGCATAAATATGCATCTAAACCCCTGAAATAAAGAATATCAATAATACTTGGAATTAAAAAACAATAAATTAGTAAAAAAAAAAAAAAAATTCGTTGTAGGAGTTTCGTTCGCTATAGCATTCTCAATTTTATAGGTAAAACCGTTCGTTACAGGAATATTCGTAGTAGAATCCATTCGTTATAGCATACCCCACTGTATCAATACTCCACTGTGTGCACAATAAATATGAATGTTTAAAAATACTTAGTTAACCTAAAACAAATAAAAAAGACAATGGCAAGCAAATTTCCTCAAAAATATATCAGGGCAAATAATATAAAAGTATTTGAGCAAGTAAGCCACTTGCCCAGGACAAGTAAATGTTGCACATAATCTGAGCAGCCTGCATCAGCTTCATCAACCATTAGAACCAATGTCAAGAAAGTAGACAAGATAATGGCTTCAGCCGAATCCATCATTTCAATAACAATGACAACTTGTTCAAAGAACAATCCCCACTGTTACGCTATAGGAGGAGTAGGATCTTGTTACTATCAACAGGAGATGGTGCTCGTTTTTACACGAGTTTCAATAAAATACGATGATGAGTACGTGTACTGTATATAACTTAATGTTTTAGTGTCAAATATTACTAAAATTTATTTGCTGTACTGTATTTATAAAATGTTTTAATACATGTACAGTATTATATATTTAGTGTCATTATTAGAACTATTAGCAACACCCCATGAAACCCCTGTACTGTATATGAGGCGCTCAGCGTTACAAGGAGTAAAGCGCCAACCCGGGCTAAATGCATTTTTTATGAATATCACTATTTTCACCCTTCCTCTACATGTTGGCATTGTATGTAACCCCCTACGTAGACTAGAAATATGGTTGAAAGTCCTTCAAAAATAGAGTGCCATTTCGCCTCAGGCCGGGAGCTACGTATCTGGCTGTGTGCTCAGTAAGTAAAGGTGGTCACATCCCGTTCAGAGTGAGAGGAGCGATTTTTCGAGGGCAGAGAAAGACTTTGAACAGTAGGCGATTGATTATGACGAGGCCATTAAAGTTATACGCACTCCTCAGGATTACCTAACTTCAACTTACTATGATCGCCAGGGATAATAAAACGAAGGAACTAAGAAGAGTAAGATTATAATACTGTACTATTATCATAATACTGTACAGTATTTACCTAAGATTATGCAAACTTTCTCTGCCTTTGTATTCATATGTTAATTACGATGGGGGGTGGGGGAGATGAGTGTAGTGGTGTTTCCTTATTATTACACACTATTATACTTATTATAAATCTTTGGCTAATAATATAATAGGGACGGAAAGATTAATATTGATAGGCAAACAAGTTTTTTATTATTTAATTTGGGGGGGGTTTATGGGAGGGGGTCTAAGAAAAATGCAATTATTGTTGTTTGAAGATCAAACAACAATATATGACGGGTAGTTATTCTCATTCAACTCGCAATAAAATAATAACTTTTCACAGTCCTAACTTCCAGTTTGCTAGGAGAAGGATTGAGCTGCATGATAAAAAAAAATTAACCCTCTAGCTTATAAAACAACATAGTTGTGGTTGTTTGAAATTCGAAATACTTTAAACACGTTTTTCTCCTCTTTTGAAATTTGAAGCTTCACCTCCTTGTAATGTGGAGCACCTCATATCACTCGTGAGTAAAAAATAGCAGTCAAAAATACATCTCTACTGTTCTGACACAATGTTATACTATACTGACCTCTTTCTTTTAGCAGTTTCCCATGCATACACCTAAAACATTATAAGAGGTATGCCTGTTTGTATATTTAAGAATGTTTTCATGTCCCACAAAATTAATTTGAAAATTTGAAAGATGGTTTGTAACTAAAACTACGGCATTACACTTACCGTTCTCCAGACTCTGTCGCTGATAGCAGCCCTTAACTTCTCTTTTGCATCAACCTCTTTTCTTATGTTGCTTACATACATGCATATCTGATCTTTCATCTCATTTCCTTTGCTCTCTGAATCTGTAGATGTCTCATTCTTTACTTCTATTTTCTTTTCCTTAAACTTGGCTTCATTTCTCTGCCGATTCTTAATGTCCTCTTGTTTATCATCCTTCTTAGACTTGTCTTTCTCCAACTGAGAGTCCACAATTTCCATCTGGCTCTTGGCATCTTCTTGTTCTAAAGTTTCAACTCCTTTTTTATTTTGAACGATCTCTTCCTCAGTTTCCTCTTTTATTATAACATCTTCTTTAAGAGTCTCAGCTTCATGCTTGGTATGTGAAGCATCTTCACAATCCACACCTTGTTTTTTAGCATCTTCTTTGGTGTCTTCTCTACCCTTCTTTCCTCCATGCTCATCACACTCAAAGCCTTCCATATTACAATCATTATTATCCAGTTCACATTCAAGAGCTTCCTCATTAGACTTATTGTTTCCCCGTCTTTCCTGTTTACAAGACTGACTTAGCAGTTGACATGTGGTAGTCTCATCTTCTGAATGTATGGCATCCTTCCAGGGTTTATCATCTTCCTGTTTCTTGTCTATTGATGCCTGTTCCAATTTGGAATTTTCTGGCTTAGAAACCTTGGAAGCCTCCTCCAACTTATGATCTTCTTGTTCCAGAGTCTCAGTAGCTTGGTCAGCCTTGACAAGATCTTGTTCCGAAGCCTTTATCGATTGCTCTGACTTGTTATCTTCCTGTTTAGACTCATTATTCTTCAGCTTGAACTCAGGATCACTTTCTTTACTATCATCAGAATGCTTCAGCTCAACATCAGCAGGACTCTCACCTTGTGCACATTGTTCTTCTACTTGTACACTTGCGGTTTCATCCTCTTTTATCACGGTGTTCTTGTCCTCACACTTTGTTATCACATCAGTTTTTACTATTATTTGTCCATATACATCACCTAAACCATTTTTACTATCGTTTATCTCCGAGGGGTGACTGGCTGTTACACTAGGGTTGATGGTTGACTCACGGCTGGTTTTGCCGGTCTCATTACTGACTCTGTTTGTATTATTGCCTGCACTAGATACTTCACCATTGGTAGCAGTTGTATTACAGCAATCACTTGTTATCCAAGAGCTGGTAGTTGCCACCTCACAGTTAGAACTGGCTGTCTCACTACTGGTAATAGCCAAACTAGTACAGTCACTGGCTGGACACTTGGTACCGTCTTTCTCACAGATAGGTGGTTCTTTTTTTGTGTTTCCGGTATTCTCCTTTTTGTTATCAATTTTCTTTTTATTCTCCAAAGTATGAGTTCTTTTTGTTACACTCAGATCACCACTCGTCTTCTTACATGACCTACTATGTCGGTCATGTTCTACCTTGGAGGATTTATGCTCATTATGGATATCTTTCTTCCTCTCATCAGAAGTCTTTGAATGTGTCTGTCTATCAGTTGGTCTCCTGGACTCTCTTTTTCTATGATTATGTTCCTCTCCCGTAACACACAATCGCTTACTTCCACTCCTCTTATTATCCGACTCACACTGATTTCTTTTTCTGTCTGACCGGTGGCTGAAATATTTCTTATTTGATGTGGTTCTTGTGGAGTCATCTGGTAAAGCTTTGGATCCTTCTTGCTTGTCATCTGACCTCTCTGAATGACTCTTCCCCTTATGCATTCTCTTTGACTTGTCTCTTGAGTCATCCCTCTTATACCTTCTGGAGGAGTTGCTATTTGATTTCTCTTCTCTACCATATGATCCCGAAGAAGACATATGACTGCAAGATCTGTCTCTTTTATCCTTGTGCCTGTCATATTTACTACCACCTCCTGTGTTCTTGAATCTTCCATCTGTAGTCTTTGTTGTTGTACTCCCCTTCTCCTTTCTTCTGCCAGAGGAAGATGACGAGCGCCTACAGCATGACGCGGACTCATTTTCATCTTCCAGTTCATCTAATACCTCAAAGTCTTCCATATTGAAGGATCCATGTTCACTTCCAACATCACCCCCATCTTCTGAAAGAATTAATACACATGATATAATTATAAATAATACAGGTCAAGGGTGGCCAAGCCATGTGACTCAAAACAATATTTAATATTGGTCTGGTTCTTGTTCCATGCCTTGGCCCATACAGGTTAAGGACAGAACAGGTCTACCAACTTAATTTATCCATAGAAAAACTGTACTGAAATTTGCTATAGCCTTACTAGACACAACATATCTTACAAAAAGACCTAAAATACATAGCACAAATACAATCGGTGATTTTTAAAATCTGGAAATTTTACTTCGGTCACGTGAGATAACACTCATCACAAGGCAAGTCAATGTTCCAGTGAGACTCAGCTGTTTGGGGAGTTTTAATTCTTGAGTGATTAGAATGTAGTACTGTATTGGTTATTTATAATAGTTTATGTTTAACTGACCCTAAACAACCTCTAACTGTAAAGAACAGAAGTGTGAGGAAGGAAACTGTATGTTAAGTAGGAGTAGAAGGAAGATTTTACATACCTGTACAGTATATGTATATATATATATATGTATATATATATATATATATATATATATATATATATATATATATATATATATATATATATATATATATATATATATATATATATATATATATATATATATATATATATATATATATACATACAGTAGTACCCCGCTTAACGCGGTCAATTGAACCCACAGGGTACCGCGTTAAGTCAACAACAGAACATATGGGATTAATTCCAATAGAGACTGGCCCGACCCCCAAACTCCACTTTTTGATGACACACAACTATGTTGTAGTAAAAATTTTATCTTAACTTTATGATGGTATGCACACACAATTAATAATTAAGAGAAATATCAATAATATTAGGTTTTTTAACACTTGCATTAGTAGAAAAGATGGCTGGGCACACGGGGATGGGGGGTTGGTTCCGAGGCAGAGGGCAGATTATTGGCCCTCACCTGTATCACTTGTATCACTATCCACCACAGAGGCTTGCAGGGCCTCTTTGTCAAACCCCTCAAAGGCCATATAAGTCCATATCCTCACTATAATTATCACTAGGGCCCGGATAGTTATGCACTAAAAAACCATGAAATATGCATGCAAATATGCACTAAAACAGGGGAAATATGCATTTATATGCACTAAAAATGCCACTTATAAAGCCTTACTGGAACATGCAAGAAGTAGTTGTTGCTCCTTTTGTGCACTATTGGACTTAACAGCTTCGAGTCGGATGTGCTTGCTTGTTTTAAGGTGTTGTTGGACTTGAAATTTCTTGCTCACTGTCACTGGTGCTTCACAATATTTACAAAACAGTACACTTCCATCAGTAGTAAATGCATCAAATTCCTTTACATATGATCTCAGCACTTCATTTTGGTTTCTTTGTACTTTCGGCATTTTCACGAGCAGCAGAAGAGAGTAGCTCCACACAGCAGCACTGCTCCTGACTGACTAACTCACTAGTCCAATGAGTCATGACCAGGTGTGGAAACGACAGATTAAAGCGACGTGACCTCACCTCACTTCACCTAACCACACCTCACCTCACCTCCCAGTACCACGTGTGCTCATTCAGTGGCAACAAAGAGATACTGCCAGATGAATATTTTACCAAAATATGCATTTATATGCAGTTATCTAGGTAATATGCACTTATCATAAAAATCACGCAAAATATGCATTTGCATATGAAATATGCAAATGCATAACTATCCGGGCCCTAATTATCACTATCACTGACTTGGGCCGGCTGTGGTGGGTGGCGGGTGAAGAACTCGGTAATGTTTTGATGACTGGGCGACCTTGTGCGCATCGTGCCCACGCCGCTTCCCGCGTATATGATGAAAAATTCCGCGTTAAGTGAAAGTTCAGCTCTGGCGAGGCACCGCGTATATGATAAAACGCGTTAAGTGAAACCGCGTTAGGCGGGGTAATACTGTATATATATATATATTTCTTTTTTTACACTATGTTTGGTATCTACAGGAGTAAAGTTGGACTTACAAACAAGCCTTAGAAACATTACTCATTCATAAGTAGAGGAGCATTTGTACTGTACTGGTATTTTAACCCCTTGAATATGATGATTTAACCATTTGAAGGATATAGTTTCATTAATTTTGAAGATAAGTTTAACTCACTGAAAATTATATACTGTACAGGTATAATTTAAATATTTGATGCTAAACAAATAATTATTCAACCCTTTGAGAAATATTTTCACCCCATGATAAATATGATTAAACCCATTAAAATTAATTCAACATTGAGAATTATTGTTCAACCCTCTGACCATATTTAATTACTAATAGATAATAATTTAGCCCTTTGATGAAGACAAAATTAAGTTTCATTCACAAAAGGTTAAAGCTCTTCCAATCTGTGCATTTCCACTTAACTGTTTTTGTTATTTCAGGAGAACTAATTACTGTACTTACCAACCCCAGTGTCTGTGTCTGCTGGCTTGTCTCTCTTAAGTACCTCGGGACTTCCATCACCACCATCACCCTTTTCCTCTTCTTTTACACTCCCTCCCTTCTCTCCTTCTAAATCAACACAAGAAACTTTGTCATCTTTTTCTTTTACACAACTGCCTTTGTTTTCTGAATCAAGAAATACAGTGTTGTTATCTTTTTCTTTTACACAACTGCCTTTGTTTTCTGAATCAAGAAATACAGTGTTGTTATCTTTTTCTTTTACACAACTGTCTTTGTTTTCTGAATCAAGAAATACAGTGTTGTTATCTTTTTCTTTTACACAACTGCCTTTGTTTTCTGAATCAAGGCATACAGTGTTATCTTTTTCTTTTACACAACTGTCTTTGTTTTCTGAATCAAGGCATACAGTGTTATCTTTTTCTTTTACACAACTGTCTTTGTTTTCTGAATCAAGACATACAGTGTTATCTTTTTCTTTTACACAACTGTCTTTGTTTTCTGAATCAAGGCATAAAGTGTCATCTTTTTCTTTTACACAACTGTCTTTGTGTTCTGAATCAAGACATTTACTATCATTAACATTCATTTTTTGAAATATAATGAATGTTTCAAGTCCTTGTTAAATGTTCTTAGTTAGTAATGTCATTCTATACACACAGTGGTGGTCACATCATGGAAAACTCCTCAATGACTGACAATCTTATTAAACACCGATTTTTTTTTTTTTATTATTTTCATAGTGAATTGTACTGTACATAACCATACACAGTACAGCACATTTTTTGTTCAAGGATCAAGGTATGTTTCGGTACACTTTGTGAGGGCGTCTTCTTCCGCTTCAATAGTTCAGAATCACTGTTCCAATATTAAATGCTTCAATGTTCCTCAGCTTCATTACTGACCTCAATGTCTTCGAGCAAAATATCTTGAACACATTAAGTTACCCCATCACTGCACTGGTGCTGCCCATCACTCATCTGAAATTATCACAAATTAACTAATTAATACGAGTGTTCAGGTTATACAATACAGTAAAGGCAACAAACATCATTTTATCTTGTCATATGAAGGTATCACTCATTTAATGATGGGGTTGCATTCCTAAAAAACCTAACATTACACAAAATTATCGCTATAAGAGAGATAACAGCAAAGATTGGCGGGCGAACAACATGTTCAAATGGCAGGACGGTAAACAAAGAGTACAGTACTGTACTCCCAAATAATAATAATAATAATAATGATGATAATAATAATAAACAAGCTCGTTATGAACGGCTTTGAAGTTAAACGATCAATTTATTAACACCAAACTCCTATATAAACGATGTGGCTCAGAGTTCAACAATTTAGTGAGCTAAAGGCGAGCCCAATTTGAACAAATTTCAAATTGCATAGTACGGTACATAAAAAAATTAACTAAAATTTTATGATAAAACAATAAAATTGATACATAGCATATCATAAAAACAAGAACACAAAATATATGTAAAAAAAAAAAGCACCTTCCACACTCAAACCATCCTCTGGGCGATGCGGCAAGTTCAGCCAGGCAGTTACCCAGCTGACTCAGAGACGTGTGGCTGCTGCTGCGCTGTGTGTATACCATGATGTTACATTGAGGGATAAAGTTAGGGAACACGGCTGGCGTCGCAGTGAAGTTACAACCCACTGCCTCCAAATACCTTCACTTCACACACATACATGCTCTTCACATTTCTTATCTTATAGTTTTATAATATATTTCTCTACTTTTCCACACCTTTCATAGTTTCATTACCCCTGTACATATAATAATGGCAACATGCCATCTTACAGGCCACCTCATCCCCAGTTCTTTGCCCTTCCCAGTGAGTAAACTATTGCTAACCAAATTTTAAGTAAACGTCAAGTGATGCAGGATGTCAAGATTGTTTCATCAATAAACCAAATTAACATTTAAGTACATTAATGCTAAACTGAATTAGGGTCAAGTGTATTAATGCTAAACAAGGAATACCTGTACAGTAACATAATTTTTATACAGTCTTTCCTCGACTTACGAAGGGGTTCCGTACAGACGACCAGGTCGTAAGTCGAATTGGTCTAAGTCAAAAAGGTGAAAATACAGGTTGTACCTCTCTAGTCCGGCAACCTCGGGACCTGACGGTGCCGGACCATGGAAATTCACCCTTTTCCTGGATAGATAGTGACTTGTGCTTATGCTTGGAAGCACTAGCACTACTTTCTCTGCATCATGGTCTCTTTGAAGACATATTGAAGGGTTAAATGTCGTATAGTAGCGTCTCAAATTTCGCGAGTTTTTAATTCTTAACGTATTTTATAGGAACACACAAAAAAAAAATAAATAAAAAAAAAATTTGACGGCGGAAACTTGAATTTCGACAGGTTTGAACGGCCCGCCAACGTGCAGACGACGTGCATAATCGTGTAAACAGCGTCATTTCTCTTATGTACAAAAGATTCATTATTGTTTATTACTGAATGTCTTTTTTATTGAATTAATGTTTATGTGTGCAAAATGAGCAATACAATTCATTAATAATACGTAGAATATTAAAACACACGAGGAAATGACACAGCATTGTATTCGTTGATTACAAAACCAGTGGCTGACTGGTTCTACATATAAAACTGAAGAAAATAAGACCTTGGTTGTAGCTGTAGTAAAATTAATATGGTTGTTTTAAGTAATGTTATTTAATGTTAATAAATGGAACAATAGAAGTAGCTAACGATAATGGTAAAGAAAAAGAGAGATCGCATATGTAAGTGCGCATGCGCACACGTGAAAACATATCATCATAACTTTACATAAGAATATGAAAGCAACACTTATTTACTGTTCATATTTATTTTAATTAATGTTTCTGAATTTGTTTTTATTGAATTAATGTACGTGTGTGCAAAATTAACAATACAATTTATTAATAATACTGTACGTGGAATATTAGAGGAGACGAGACGGCTGCCGGCATTGTTTATGTTAAAGCTTACGAAACCAGTGACTGATTGGTTCTACATATAAAACTGAAGAAAATAAGACCCTGAGTTTAGCTGTAGTAAAATTAATGTAAAAAATGAATATGGTTGCTTGAAGTACCTGTAATGTTATTTAATGTTAATAAATGGAACAATATAAGTAGCTAACCATTAATGGTAAAAAAAAAAGTGAGACTGCTCGTATGTAAGTGCGCACATGTGAAAATATATCGTCATTACTCTACATAAGAATATGAAAGCAACACTTATTTACTGCTCATATATATTGAAGGGTTAAATGTTGTACTCTGTATAGACAAGCAGAGAGAGAGAGAGAGCAGCCGAACTGCCGGATGTAAACAAACCTTAATTTCCCGCGGCTTTTTTTTTAAGGGGATTAGCCCACCCGGGAATAGGTCACTGACCCACATTGGGGCCTGAGGGGCAAAAATTTAATACTCCTGTAATAATAATAATAATTCAGATAAGTAAAAAAAAAAAAAAAAAAAAAAAAAAAAAAAAAAAAAAAAAAAAAAAAAAAAAAAAAAAAAAAATGCCTATTTACCTATTGGACAAACTTAAATAGTTCCGGACCACAGAATGCCGGACTAGAGAGGTACAACCTGTAATACATCAAAATTCTAAATTGAGTGTCTCTTCTTCTTCTCAGCAACAAGAGAACTCACTTTTACGCTTGCCAGCCATTTTAAAGGAAATTACAAACGAAAATTCTGTCAGTTCACAGCACGATCACTAACGTCGGCTCTAGAAAATACCGTACGTAATTTGAAAAATATTTTATACGACACGGAGGTCGTATGTCCGGGTTGTCGTAAGTCAAGTATGTCTTAAGTCGAGGAGTACCTGTAATTATATGATACAACAGTTAACTACAGCAGGTGGACTGCCAAATGCAAGTGAAAACATGTTGAGGTCGGCTTGCAAAAAACTCGTTAATCGAGAGATTGCTTGTTAACTGAAGTTAAAAATCTTATGGAAGGTAACTTGTTAACCGAAATCTCGTTAACTGAGGCGCTCATTAACCGAGGGATCACTGTACATACAGTATAAATCAATATTTGCATACAGCCTGCTTAAACAAAAATTAAACCATTCTCAAAAAAATTTTCTCTTACGTTCTGGTAACTATTAGAGCACAATATATTTTTGAGTGTTAAAATATATGGATCACCTGAAGATTAGCTCCCCCAGCTTATTTCACCTGATAATTAAACACCCTACTGCTATATGGGTGGTTAATCTTCAGGTGTGATATGTTGAAGGGTGAATCTTCAGGTGGTCCAAAAAAAAATGTGTTGTAGTTAATGTTATAAAACACTGAGAGGTTGTGACCAATGGCAACTCTAACTGAACACCATCACCTAGAGCTTGCCAGCGGGTGGACCACCGTACATCTCTGCAATCAAGTCTATAGTGCTGCATCATAAATATATGTACAGTATACAGTTAGGTACAGGGTAGATGATCTATGCCTTAAGTACCTACTGAATTAAATTTCACCAGAGAACATGAATGCTTTCTTACCTCATGTCAGTGATGAAAAGTGTATGAACATTGTTTTTTTGTGATACCAGAAGTACAGTACAGTATATATTTTATGATTTCTTCTGAATTCTGGTAATGGAGGCTGCAGCACTAACTGCCGCCAGACACCATATTGTTTTCATCGCAGTGCAGACGATCATGGTCAAATAAGAAATCTAGAACTTTCTTCTTGTTAGACAATATCAAACAGTTGGAACAGATCAAAAGAAGAGCCAGGACACAACATGATTCCTGAAGTAAGGCAAACTTTCAACAGAGTACAAATATGATGCCAGTTCATACATCAAAGGAAAGACTTACCAGATACTGCTACATTATATGATACAATATTCAAAATATTAATCATTGTAACAAACAAAGATCATCTATGAAAGAAAACATTCAGACAGCTTGGAGGTACCGGTACTGGTTGCTGCCACAATATATTTTATAATTTATAAATCAAACCAACCAGACCTAACCACATCTACTGTACACTATTATTTATCTTCTATTATCTTATGGAAAAAATACTTTTATTAAAGAAAATATTCAGCTTTCAAAGAAGTGGAGGAGTCATAGCCACATTGAGAGCTGGAGGGAGAGCTTGTAGAATTGTGTTCAGGGGAAAAAATTTAAAATTAAACCAATTGAAAATAAAAATGAAACAAAACATAAATTTCATGATGTATGAAAGCATTTATTTTCTAATTTCCTATGGCGAATGTCCTACAGTAACGGTAGGTACCTAGTTAAAGCACACAAGTACTCTAGACTAAAACCCCTTTCTTCCCTATTAACATTTAGAAACAGAAAACTAAAAACAATACAATTAAAACACACACATCATCATTAAACACAGATATTAAGGTCTTTTGTCCTGCCCTTAACAATTTCTATAAACCACAAAAAATCAAAACCTGATTTAGAGAACATCTTTACATAATTCTATACCTGTACAGCACAATGGTTTCTACAATACCAGTACGTAGTTAGTTCAGGTGTGCTAATAACATAATTCTTAGATGGATTTTGTCAATTCACTGATGTACTGAGAGCATAGAGGCTTATTTGCAGTTTATAATGTAAATTAAGTTGTTTATATAAATTTTATTTCACATATGTCTTGTCAATGGAACCAGGGTAATTTGCATTAAACAGTCCTAATATCACAAGTGCCTTTGTCAACATTCGGCAAGACCAAGAATTTTCATAATGTGAACCAAACTAACTTACCTAAGCGTAACATACAACACCTAACTTGGTGGTACAGGTACAGCGGTAATGCACATAACTCTCAGCAATATGTCAAGGGTTTGAGCCTCGGCCTGGACACATGTGAGAAGGGTGTTATCCAGTGTGACACTACCAAACACCACAGGATTCTCGATCCCCGGTATCCTCCTGTACTAACACTGGATAAACCGCCCAAACAGTTAGCTTGGTGTACAGTATTTTAAGAAAAGTAAATTATATACAGAAATACAGTATACCTGTAAAGCAGTACTGGTACATGGTACTTCAGAAAGTTCCCAGTCTCGCAAAACATCAGCAAAGGCGATCAGGATTTTACACCCATTAAATTATTATAATAGCTTACGGGTTTAGGGTCATCTCGAACCCAAGATAAATCATACCCAAAACAGTCAACTCGTACTCAAGATAACTTGTACCCAACTCACGAGATAAGTCGTACCCAAGATTACTACTTACACCCAATTCAAGAGATAATCCACACCTATTAGTATACCCTGTACATATATACCACGCATTTTAGCTTTATCTATGATTACAAAAAAAAAAACGTAAATCTTGCAGGAAAGTGCAGTGAAATAGGGATATGTAATGCAGGCTTTAAAATGGTTGCACCTCATTACATAAGTATGTTATTCCGTCAAACAAACATTACGCTACAAGTACCGGTACATATATCACACTGTGGTTTAGAATAACTTTATTGTAATTTACAGATTTCAGGCTAATAGATTTGCAGTTTCAATTTATAAGCTGGGAGTTTAAAATGATCATAAGTCAACAAAATATAGACCTGCACAAAAGCATAGATTGTCCAGCTTTTTGGAAACAAATTAGTTAGTATACAGTATATAATTCGGGGTTCCTCTCTGGTACTTCCTCCGGTATAACGAAATTGTTCTACGAAGTGGCTGACATCGACAGGAATTTCTTCTTCTGACATGTCAACATTGAGAATGAAACAAGGATAATAAAGAATGAAGAGCGAGTATATTGGCCAACCCACATACAATTAGATTTGTTTAAAAAGTCACGACCACACGGAAACAAGACCAGTATGAGTAATGTAACAATTTGATTATGTGGCCACACAATATATTTTTGAGAGAGAGAAAACGTATTTACTCTTAATTTGTCAGAGTTAAGGTCAAATAAATACCTAAAAAAAAAACACATTGCTATACATATATTAAAATCAACCTTGTCCACATTTCCATTGTGAATCTACATGATCTCATAAATTGGGTACGAGTTGACATGTTCTGATGGGTACGATTTGCTTGGGTATGAGTTGTCCAGCACCCATAGCTTACCAGATCCAGAATCAATACCAAGACAAAAAAGTATTTGAATTAACTTTGAAAATAGTCTTTGATAATTTAAATAAGCATCACTGACCTGCATAGTTCTAGTACGAATAAATCTAAGTTCTGTGCAATACAGTACATAACATCATAGTACAGTACATCACATCAGAGCACAGTACAACACATCCAAGTACAGCACCTGTCTAGGGATGGAGTAGCAACCCTGGCTGGGGCTCTAGAGGGGGCGGTTCAAAAGATATTGAAGTCTTTAAACTGCTAGGAGAACATATGAGCACGGGGGTGGAGGAGACTGCAGTGGGAGCGGGTAAACAAAGTGAAAGATTACAGGGAAATAGTGTTAGGAATGATGACAAAACTAAATTAGACGGAGTTAAAACTAAACGCGGTAAGGGGAGGACTCAGAACACGACTAACTTAAATGTATACTACGCGAACAGTAGAAGTATGAGAAACAAAATGGATGATATTAGGGCCTTGGTATGTACCGAAAAAATCGATATAATAGCATTCACTGAAATGTGGATCAACCTAGACACACGCGAGTTACCGGTTGAATACCAAATTGCGGGTTACAAACTGTTCCATACCGATAGGCAGACCAGGAAAGGAGGCAGAGTAGCAATCTATGTTCGGGATAATCTGAAGTGTGAAATAAATAAGAAAATAAAAACTGAGCGGAGTACAGAAACAATTTGGATAGAATTAATCGACGGTACAGAAAAATTAATCACAGGAGTAATATATAGACCTCCCAACCTTGATAAGAGTCAATGAGCGACTTATCTGGGATGAAATGCACAGGGCTTCCATACACAACAAAGTCTATATAGTAGGCGACTTTAACCTTGGCCAAATAGATTGGACTGACCTTACAGGTAACTCAGAATCAGAGGATTTTCTCTAGACGATCCAGGACTGTTTTCTATGTCAACATATAACCGAACCCACCCGGGGTAATAATATACTTGATTTAGTTCTGTCAAACAGAGAAAACCTCATTAGCAATGTCGAGGTAGGGAATGAACTTGCAAACAGCGATCACAAAGAAATTAGATTCCAGTTAGATTTTCAGGGCAGACGTAAGGAAAATTCCACTAAAGTACCAGATTTCAGAAGGGCAAACTTTGACAGTTTAAAGAGGCAGCTGAAAGAGGGGGGTGTCACGCTTGGCCGTGAATCTGACAGATGACACCGACCTGATAACGAGATCCGAGATTGCCGAGTTCCACAACAACTTAAATAGTGAGTTACTCAATGCACAAAGGCAGAACATACCATACAAAAAACTCAGATCAGACAACAATGACCCTAAATGGATAAATAATTATTTAAAGAACATCATTGGCCAAAGGAAGGCTATAGGTAGAAGGATAAATTGTGGCGAAATTTACCTCCGGGATTATTATAGGGTATTGGCGAGTAGGATTAAAACCGAGATAAGGAAAGCCAAGAGGAATAATGAGGTAAGGATAGCAAGGGAGGCGAAGACAAACCCCAAAGGATTCTACCAAATGTATCAAACTAAAACACGAGAAAAGATTGGACCAATACGGTCAGACACCAGCGAGTTCAGTGATAACGACAGAGAAATGAGCAATAATTTGAATAATATTTTTCAACAGTTTTCACCACCGAAAATTTAAACATGATACCCAGGGCACCGACTCTATTCAGAGATAGTGAAGAAACCAAATTAAGCGAGACAGTAGTGACTAGTAACAATGTTAGTAAGCAAATCGACAAACTAAAGCCTAACAAGTCACCGGGTCCCGATGAGATATTTGCCAGAGTATTAAAGGAATGTAAGGAAGAGCTGAGTATGCCCTCAGCAAAGTTGTTTAACATGTCCTTAAAAACAGGTGTAGTAACAGAATCCTGGAGGATAGCGAATGTAATACCAATTTTCAAGAAGGGGGATAGATCACTATCCTCTAACTACCGCCCAATCAGTCTAACATCAATAGTAGGCAAATTACTGGAAGCAATCATTTCAAACTATTTGAAATCACCTGGAGAAGCACCGATTGATCAATGATTCCCAGCATGGCTTCACGAGCGGACGTTCATGTCTAACTAATCTATTAACATTCTTTTCATCAGTTTTCGAATCGGTGGACGAGGAGCACAATTATGATGTGGTATATCTCGACTTTAGCAAAGCCTTCGACAGCGTCCCCCACGAAAGACTAATTAGAAAGGTAGAAGCACATGGCATCAAAGGTAATATCCTTAAATGGATTAGGGCGTGGTTACAGGACAGGAAACAGCAAGTGAGCATTAATGGCACTAAGTCCCATTGGAGCAATGACACAAGTGGAGTTCCCCAAGGCTCAGTACTTGGACCATTATTATTTATTATATACATAAACGACATAGATATCGGCATAGACAGCAACATAAGCAAATTTGCTGAGGACACTAAAATAGGACATGTTATTAAATCTGATGAGGACTCCACAAAACTACAGGAATATCTAAACAAATTTTTCGAATGGTCTGAAAAATGGCAAATGAAATTCAACGTGGACAAATGTAAAGTACTCAGTATAGGAGATGTAAACAGGTAAACCAGATACCAGATGAACAACGATGCCATAGAGAAATCCGACTGCGAGAGAGATTTAGGAGTAATGATAAGTAGGAACCTTAAGCCAAGTAAACAATGTGTTTTTGCTCGTAACAAGGCTAATAAAGTACTTGGGTTCATACAAAGGAGTGTTAGTTACAAGCCTAGCGAGGTCATCCTAAAACTGTATCTTGCTCTTGTGAGACCACACCTGGATTACGCAGTTCAGTTCTGGTCACCGTATACAGAATGGATATAGAATTCTTGAAAAGATTTCAGAGGAGAATGACAAGACTAATCCCGGGCATTAGGAACCTTGAGTATAGAGACAGTAAAAAATATTTTTTTCTAGTGTATTTGTGTGTGCTTAGACCGAATATGACCTTCATTTCTGGCGGAAAATAGCCTTTTTTTTTAACGAATTTTTTTCGTTGGACATTTTCCGAAAAATAATCATGGCAAAATACACCAAAAAAAAAAAACACTAGAAAAACAAAAACCAAACCTAACCTAACCTTAATGACTCTCGCCATATGATGGAATCACCTATTTCTTAACTTATTGGCCTGGTTCTTGCTCGTCGTTGGATTCTGAGATTCTTACACAACGCCACATATGTTGGTCTTTACAATATTTACATTCAGTCTTGCTCTTAGTACACTTTACTGAGGTTGGAAGAACACCATGCGATCGAAAAAATGCTATAGTTTCTTCACTTTTCCCCCAAAACTCGTCATCAGCTCCATATAATTTGAGTGACACCCATCGCAGACTTCCATGGTCGGAACTGAATTTGAATTTCAAAATACAAGACCCAAAATAAAACTAGAATTTGATTGGGCCAAAAATACCGCAAATCAAACCCAAAATCATTTTAATTGGTTGCAAAAACAAAAACGCCTTTGATTGGCCGCGTGACGTGTACGGGAACACATGAGCGTGATGATTTATGAAGAAGACACTCAGTGTGGAAGGTGAGGTAGGCGATAATGGCACAAGATTAATGGAAGAAAAGAGAGAAAATTTTGGATACGCTTTCTCCATTATTATACATTTCCGCCGGTAATGTAATAGATGAAAATTATCATATAATTAGACGTCTTATTCGAATATGATCATAGATTAGTGGTAGGAATGTGTGGTGTGTAATTGCAAAAATACCAAACCTAACATACAGTATCTTCCCGTCCAAGTTCCTATACAGTACTTAATTTTAACCTAGCACAGTACTGTACAACATTTCACATAAGAGCAGAGCACATAGTATATACATTACAGTATATATACATCACATCACACCACAGTACAGTGAATCACAGCAGTGAAATATCACAGCAAGCATAGTACATTACAGCATATCAACATCACAGTATAGTACATCGTCACCGCATGCTAAAGATTCGTTTTACCTTACCATTATAGTAAACTACATCACAGCACGGTATAAAATCACAGTACAGTTACACCGCGTCACAGTTCAGTACATGACATGACAACACAGGCCAGTACACATTACAGCACAGTACTAAAACACCTGTGCGTGTGTGAGGTGAGTCTCTGTGCCTCCTGCCAGCTTGTTTGTGATAATCAGTTTAAGTCATGGACACCACAAACTATTTTTTGCTTCTATATTTAAGGTAGTCTTTTCCTTCACCCCCAAGTGGACTTTACTTCCATCCATTAAACAATTTAGTGAAAATTCCAAGAACACAATTACAATAAAATCATTTAAAGTACCGTATACTACACCAGTCATAAAGTGTGAACAACTTATGAAACATTTCATATTATTAACCTGAGTCAAAAGTTGGTTGTTAATAACGTTGAGTGAGCTAAAGCACACTATTCATTCCTCAGGACGAGGATCACCAACGAACTTGTGATGTGTTGCACTGTTGTCCTAACCGAGGTTTTAGCCTTTACGTTGATAAAATGGCGGAACTATAAGTGACGTGAAACAGTAGAATTTGGTACTACATAAATTTAGATTTTCCTTAAATACTATTCAAACAGGCTTTAATCCCTGTAATGATCGTAAGTTGTTTCATATCTTTGGATCAGGTCAGGCATGACTCGTGCACTAGAGGATAGGATTCTTTCTTACCCTCTTGATCATCTTATTACTATTATAATACATTTTCAAATATTCACTTTCATTGTGAGAGGTTTGTTACCTTATTTTTCATTATATTCCAATAAACATTCAATGGCTAACGGCGTGTTTACATATCAGTGTTTACATTCAAGGGTAATGTCAAGGTCGTCGTCCCTTTAGAATAAAATCCTTCCCTGGGAAACGGTCGGTAAATTTATATCTAGCTCGTTATGTGACATTGTGAGATGTTGTGTTGTTGACTCTCTTATTGATGTTCCCACTGCTGTACCATCCTTGCTCATTCAGTGACATTACCCACATGAATCAGACCTATATATATATATATACTGTATATATATATATATATATATATATATATATATATATATATATATATATATATATATATATATATATATATATATATATATATATATATATATATATATATATATATATATATATATATAGGTCTGTTATATTTCACACAAAGCCTGTTCATCGAGCTGATGGCGCCGTGAACCTCATTGGGAAAGTCTAGAATTGCTTTTACTGTCCTTGTGGCCTAGCCGGTAAGCGTTCCCTAGTCCCACCCAGTAGGTCGAGGGTTCGATTCCTTGCTGGTGAGGTCGTTGATTATATGTTCAAAGTCCGCGTGTTATATGGACTAAAAATGAAGTATATATATATAGCTGTTACACTTAATGAATATTATGTATTTCTTTGTGTATGAACCTCTGTCCTGAGTGGCAGTGAGAAGTGCTACTGTGGGGTACGGGTTATTTGGTTCACACTCAGGATGGGATGGAGAAAGGAAACTCACAATGTGCTCTCTGTATGCATATTGTATTGGATGTACAGTGCAGCTTGGTGCTGGGAAGTGGCAGCGTGGTTACAAGCGTGATGTAGAGAGAGCTGGTTGGTGAGGGTGCTCAGAGGAGGACCAGCTTGTGGGTCGCCATGCTCGCCGGCGAGAGCGAGGACCGACAGGCAGGAGGTGGAGGTGTTGCTTGCTGGTTGGTGGAGGTAGAAAGAGCGGTAGGTCACCACGAGGTCAGGTCTTATATAGCGGAGGTAGGCGTGGCTTAAAAGTTGACCTCCGTCATGTAAGGCGGCGCTGGTTGACCTAGACCACGAGGCATACACTGGGGAATTCGCGGGGTCGGCTACTCAGCGACAAGCGTTTGTAGGGGAGGAATCCACTACAATACCACCCTCAGTGTCAAGACCTGACTCAATTACTCAGAATAGGGAAACTCTACTCCAAGCTTTGTCAATAAATTTGTTAAGCTAAAAAATTGCTCATTCATATACTCATAAAAGTTGAAAAAGAACGCAGCCATGTTAGGTAAAGCACCACTAACTGACGTGTTGGGGAGGTCCGGTGCTGATAAGGACGAATCATGATCTCGTGACCAACTGTATGTATACTGTAGTGGATAGGATCCACTACAATGCAGTACGTATGTAGGTATATTTAACAGATCATTCAGTATCTAAAGGGCTAAAATATTTATCATATTTTGTCATGAAATAGGAACAAAATATTTATAAGTTACAAATTTAGAACTGAAAACTGCATGTAGGTACAGTACACAATATAATACAGGGTATTGGATAAGTTTAGGTTTAGGAGGGAGATAGGAAGGAACTGGTTCACAAATAAGGTGGTAGATGAGTGGAACAAGCTTAGCAACTTTATAGTAAGTGCTGGAACGCTGGAAAGTTTTAAAAAGAGGTTAGATAGATTCATGGAAGATAGAGAGTGGTAGTAACTCTCGACAGGAGCTGCTATGCACAGGCCAACCGGCCTATTACAGACGCCTTATTTTCTTATGTTCTTATGTTCTTTCATATTTACTGCCATATAAAATAGAATCTTTTGTCTACAAGTAAAATTATATTAAATTTATTTATGTACAGCTCACTAGTACTGGTGGAAAGTTAACGGCTTCTTAAATTTATTTATATTTAAATAGGATGACCGAAAAATAACACTTTACCCTAACTTCATCTACCCTTGCCTAACCAAATCTACCGAGTCCCTAACCTAATCTCTCTTACTCTAACTTAGCTTTAACTAACCCAATCTAACCAAACCTAACCTATCCCCATGTAACGTTACAATGTTTAATCATCAGGTGAAATAATCTGGTGGGGCTAATGTTCAGGTGAACCATTAAACATCACTAACTCATCAGAGTAACGCCACCTGTCATATCACACTGTCTCATCATACTGTCATATCATGCTCTTACCATACTGTCATCATATTGCCCTATCAATGATAGCATGAGATAGTATGATAGGCTATCGTACTATCTCATGCTGTATATCATAGAGTATCACAATGCTGCCATATCATGGGGTATCATCATACTCTCTCATCATGCTGTCTCATACTGTCATAGCATAGGGTATCAGCATACTGTCTCACTTTATCTCACCATACTGTCATATTCACTCAGCGTATTATATACTCACATGCTATCTCATTATACTGTTATAATATCAACTGTCTCGTCATACTGTTATATCAGTCTTATAACAGTAGTTATTGTCACTATTACCAATTAAAATTATCATTGCATGTACACAAGACATCATTCTACTTTCTATTACCAAATTATAACCAACTATCGTCTGTTTTTTTAGCTGACGAAAGTGTGAATTTGATGTGACTTCGACGGTAAATATGCTTCATAACATCCTTTTCTGTCCAGTTGTAACAGTTATATCTATACATACATTAAATTCGGCGTAAAAAGGAGCCAGAACTGATTATCCTTAACAGTGAAGTAACGTTGCCTAGGTGGAGAGTGGTGGGCGGGGCGTAACACGTGGGGTGAGTGTGGTGGGCGGAGTAAGGACACCGGCGATACGCTACTGTTATAAGTCGCAGGTTCTCGAGAGGCGCCGTAGTCAGTGTTGAGAGATAGCTGGTCGTGTTTGGTAGTGTTAATTTATTGTCCTTGCACGTAGTTTACTTTTTACCTTTTACTTTGTTGTTATTTTAAAGATTTATTTTAATATATTTCCCAGTAATTCATAGGGCTTTGGAAATGTCCAGATCATAGTGACAGATTGTAAAGAAATAGCTTAAAACGTTTACCATCAAATAAATGAAGAGCCCGGCCATGTGACAAACCTCAGTTCTAAAACACAGGAAGGTAAGACAAGTGCCGTGTATTATTTGTTTTATTATATATACAGTATATTTTTTGTTATGAATTTGATAGTGTGATACCTGAAAGGACATAAAGCACAGAAACGGAGTCAAGTGGAAGTTTTCTATATTTATAAAAAAATAATAATTTTTCTTCCTGCAGATATATTATTGAATAGTATTGAAGCCTAAGCAAAGGACACAACTAGAAACAACTGATGGCTTTGTCAGTTATCCTTGGTCAAAGTACCTTATTGTTTACTACTGTTGTATAGCTGTACTGTTTTTGTACTTGGTTGATTGATTGATTGATACGTTTATTGAGATACAAAAAAAACATTAATACATCTCAAAGGGATGAAGTGACATAAGTCATCCCCACCCCAGTCCAGGAATGTCCCTCTCAGGACTCACATAAATCCCTAATATTTCATATAATCAGTTATAGTACATAGTTATATTCTAGATGCAAAATTTCTATATTTCTTTAATATTTCATCTATTTTACTATTTTTAAACATCCACTCTATTTGCTTGGGGACATTATTTATATGGGCTTTTCTATATACATTAAGCAATGGGCATTCCAGTATATAATGTGGCAGGGTATGGGATCTGGATGTTCTACAAACTCTACATTCTTTATCCTGTTCACTTCTCTCAGCTCCAAGTTCCCAATAATATTTATATCCTAATCTTAACCTCATATACACTGAATCTTTCCACCTACTCCTATCTTTCCCATATGTAAATTTTGTGTTCATGAGAACATGATGGTAATGTTTCATTGTTTCACTTTTCGCGTATATTTCATTCCTTTTGAAATTATTTTCTATTGATTGTATTTTCCGGAATTTGCTCCTTAATTGCTTCAAGGTTTAGTACATATTATGTCGATCTCTGCCTTTTCCGTGGCTGTTTTTACTATTATATCTACTGCTTCATTAAGACCAATCCCCACATGTGAAGGGACCCATACAAATTGAACATTATGGCCATTTTTCCTTATTGTATTTACTAATTTTCTACATGAACCAATATGTGTCCAAAGACTGGACTCCCACTGTTCAAAGAATCCAAAGCTGCCCTACTATCAACAAAAAAATATGCATCTTTGGAAATTATATATCGTACTGTACCTCCGAACTACCACTGGAATTTATATCTTTAAGATGAAATGGCAAAATACGTTCTTGGTATAACGTGCGCGTGTGTTTGTGTAAATGTAAACTAAGTGTCCCGGCCAATTCATTTAGTGGGGAAAATCAATACACTAACTAAAAATAAAACAACTAAACACTTCCCGGTGAGGAATTAAGTTTTTGCAGCATCAGTTTGTGTGTAAAATATGCTGTATGTGCAGGAAGCTGAGGGGGAAAATGAGCTTACCTGAAGATAAGTCACCCCAGCTTATTTTATCTTAAAATTAACAACGTTAACCTAACTGACGCTGACCTTCATTAACCTCATACTGACGTCAATCTGACTTAACTATCGCTAACCTTACCTTAATTTTCGTTAAATTAATTTAGCGTTAATCTAACACAATTTAACCTAAACTAATCCAAACCAGCGGGTAGAGTTAGGGTGCTTAATCCTCAGATATACACATTGTAGGTATAGAAATAATTTGCATACACATTACAAATATAATAACGCAGGTTTAGAGACATTAGCAAAAAACATTACAGGCCCCTGACAGAGATATACTATATTACCGGCAATTCTTATCAGCTGGCGGCCAAAGCTAGACCGATGACTCACTCAACTCGCAACCCGACTCTCACACCCTCTCTCACTACATCCTCACTTGCCCTAAGACCTCCTCCTACAGGTCCCCAGCCGTTACCAACACCTCTTCCCTCCAAGACCAGATATCCCTCCTCCTAGTCACAGGCCTGGCATTTGACATTATTAGGGACCTGCCACTCTTTGCCATAAACAGATAAAATGTACCGGGAACTTTCCCCCACACACTCATCATTCTCTCACTTTATGTAATTTGACAGAACCTATGACCCTTCAGGCTTTTACGCCCTTAATGTACGAGTCATAAAGGCAAGTATGAACTTTTCATACTTCCCTGTTGGGCGCTGTAAACGCTTCTGCGCTTCACCTTGCACAGGATGTAAGGGGGTGCCCAATAAACTAGCCCCCTCGGGGGCAAATCTGAATCTGAATCACTCAACTCGCCTTCACGACCACAAACTGACTGACACTTGTCACCCTTCACTACTATGATACCACCTACGCTGCCTCAAGGATAAGATACTTATTTTAGTCTTTGTGCTGTCTTCCCAATATCACAGTTACGGTGTAATAATTGACACTGGCAACTGTTTGTTTTAAAAAGAACTTGTAGTGGCGAAAATTATAATGAATTATACGTTGGTGAGTTATTTCCTGAGCCAGGCATTCTTTACTAGACTGTGTGTGTTGAACATGATTTATAATATAATTTGCCCCGCGAGGGGGCTAGATTATTGGGCACTCCGTTGCATCCTGTGCATGGCAAAGCGCAAAATGTGTTTGCAGCGCCCAACAGGGAAGCACGCAGAGTTCATGTGTGCCTAGTCGACTCATGCGTTTAAGGGCGTAAATTTTACGTTTAGGTATTCTATCAATGGTCTCATAGGGTATTGGGGGTTAACGTATAGTCAAGTGTGAATAGGATGGCATTTTAAATCCACTTCTTATATGCATTTCATTGTATCTTAAGTTACAAGGAAAATTTAGACCCCCGATGAAAACCCAACTCGGTTAAAAAGTATAACTAAATATAAAGGACAAACAAGACATATGAATCACTGATAATTTGGTGTTGTAAATGAATATGAAACTCATGGTTGTATAAGCATCTCAAAGGGTACTACTCAGTCGAATGCCCCCACCTACTGTAGAGCTGGTGGACGCCCCCCCCCCCCAGGGGGGTCTCAAGGTTGAAGAAGCCGCAAGCCCAGGAAACTGTGAGGGGCCAAACTTTTTCGGTGTGAGAGTTGTGAATGCTTGGAACAATCTGCCAGAGTGTTGTGACGGCACCGAGTGTGGGCTCTTTCAAGACCAGACTTTTTTTTTTTTTACGGGAATTAGCCAACCCGGGCACAGGTCAAACGACCCACAACGGAGCCTGGGGGGCGAAAAACAAGAACGGAAAGAAATTGAAAATATAGAAAAAAAGGTTATTCTATATTAATCTACACCACTTGACTAACGTTGGAGTAGGTTTACGCTCGACCAGTGGTGAAGAGAATAAACGTAAAAAGTAAGTAAAATTTATCAATACCTGTCTCATTGGTGGTATTGTAACACGTAGTTGTGTGTGATACTGACGGTATAAAGGACCTTATATTGACACAACTTTGACTCAGTGTACTATCACCAACAAACTCCTGTCACCTCTCCTGTGAGGCATGCGTACAGCTTCCAGCGTATAGCAGGGCTGTTGGATCACTTGGAGATCAGCCATCGCAGTTTATATTACCTGATGATTAAACATCTTAACACTATCTAAGGGATTTAGAGTGGGTCAAGTTATATTAGCGCTAGGGTATTATCTTCAAGTGAAGCTATGGTGCTAATATTCATGTGATCCGTATTGTCTGTATATTAATTTGATTGTATATATTATTAAGATCAAATTTATATATATGAACGTGTAGAACTGTGTATACTGAAGGAAGTATTCGATAACGGTAATATTCATTTTGTGTTGAATACGATGACAAGAATAAGTATTCAGTAATCAGTGATGCAATAATTGTCATGGTTACGAGACATACGAATGGGTGGTTATGGTGCAACGTAAGGTGGGGTTAGGGTAGTGTGTTTATTGGACCGTCTAGAGGTTGAACTGGTAGGTAGGATAAGGAGGGAGGGGGTGCTCTGCCATGATGCACGCACAGAGAGAGGCGCATGATTGCATCACTCTTTCACAATCATTCTCTCGACGTAAATAATGTCTAGTGAAAAATTTTAATGTAATGTATATTTTTTCCTTACATGGTCATTTATATTCTCGACTTTTTCTATAATATTGGTTGCTATTTCTGTCATTGATCGTATGTGTTTAGAGACTAGACAGGTGTGCAAACAGTGTTAACCAATTATAACTCAAGAAAACTAGGATCAACTGAAGAATAGCTCAGTTTATTTCACCTTAAGATCCCAATGTAACTTTATTTAACTCCTCGGGTAGCAATAGGGTGCTTAATCGAATCCAGGGAAAAAAAAGTCGAGAAAAAAAGTCGGAAAAAAGGCACGGAAAAAACCCGACCTAACCCAACCTAACCTAACTTAACTTAAACTAACTTAACCTAACCTACGTGCAATGCCATCATATATATAATGTGTTGTCACCGTACAAGTAATGTGACTTTTTTTCCTGTAACTTTATTTCCGTTCACCGCTTAATCATCAGGTGAAATAAATTTGGGGCTAATCGTAGGTGATCCAATACAAGTAGTGTTAGGCACGGGATAATTAACAAATGAAGAATATTGAGATGTAAGGGAATTGTTACAGTATGGTGTGAGATGGCGCAACACCAAGTATCCTCCCTAGGTGACGCGTGATCAGACTTGTCTTAACGTGTTAGACGGCTCCACATCCCTTTCCTCGCCAAACACGAGGAGTCTGTTGCAGCCATCACCCACAGTGCTCTAAAGGTCGGATCATTATAATTTTTATCATAGTAACAATGAAAATAACAATAATACTTGCATAAACTTTCTCCTTTCATGACCTGTGTACACTTATTAACAGTTAAATGTTCGACTTCATGGCATCAAGCCAGCCACGAAACACTCGCGCGAGCAATCAGGTAAGTATACACACAATTATAATGAATGTCTTCGAAATCCGATTTTTTATATCAGCGTAAATTATAAAATTTAGGCTCAATAACTTCCATCAAGTAAAAGTACCATGAAAGTGTGTGTGTGTGTGTACAAAAAAGTCCAATTTATTACTTTTCTTCCCGTAAATTTGGATCAGAAAAATTTCGTAAAAGTTGCTTATTCGAGAAACCAGACAACAAACGGGGCGGGGCCAAGTAAAAATGTTGCCAATTTGTATTTTCACTGAGCTGTCCTCCTACCTTGAATATGGCAACGTCGCAATACCAAACTTATGCATGGAGAGGTAGTAGCCTTGTAACGATGGAGTTGATTGGTGGACAATTTCGGGCACTAGACTGCAGGAGAACGGGGATTGTGGGGGAGAAAGGGGGATCCTTGCCCCAGAGATGAAACTGAGGGCTTCCTCACTGCCTTAATATAATGCTAAATATTTAACCCTCCTCAATCATGTTAAGATAAATTTTCTGATTATGGCTCTGAGCACACCCGTGAAGACGATCCCCACAGTTGCCAGTTTGCCATGATTACAGCTCCACATTCCATGATACAGGCCCTTCTACTTTTGCTTTTATCCTCTTTGCCACTGACCGACTCATTAGCTGCTTGGGTGATCGGTCACCTATCTGTTGTAAGGGGGGTGGGGGGATTTATTATTATTTTTTCTATAATTTCTTTACACTTTCTAAGTGTACTTATATCCTCTTTACATTTCTGATTGTTTATTCCTTTTAGTTTCTCTTTATTTATTTTCTTTTATGTATATTCTACATTCTTTTTATATATATTATATTTATTTTACTTCTTAGTTTCCCATACATTCTGATCTTTGGGATTACCTCATAAACCCTAGGTTACTGCACAATCATCAATTTTCACTATATTACTGTCCAGGCAGCTGCCACCACTCAGATTTTGTATCAGAATATACTGTATAACCTAACATTAATCTTTTAAACATTCGGTAGCAGCGAGGCGAGGGCTGGGCTCGTGGGGTCTATTGTATTCAATGGCACAAATTATTTGGAAGAATAAGAAGTAGATACATGCTGCGCTGATAATAATAGCATACAAGACATTATAATTATTTATTAAAAATTAAGATGAGTATCTGAAACACTTTAAAAAAACAATTCATGAACCACTCCTTGGGGTTTACTCAAGATTTAGTAAACATTACGTTAACACTGGTACAAAATATCAGGACCTACTACTACTTCACTGCTTTGCTGTCACTCGAAATCGAGTATGACGATCAAAGAGCTATGGTGAAATGAAATGAATTATTAAGGATGTTACCTACGTTGGTGAATTCTGTGGTGACTATAGAGGCCGATATGGGACTGGTGGGGTCGTTCACAGATGTTGCACATGTGAATGGCTACATCTAGAGCAGGAGGGGCGGCGGCAGTGTCTTTCCGGCGTTGGCACTTGTCTGCCTCGGTATGCAGTCGGGCCAACTCGAAAGTATTGACACCCTCTCGTGTGGTGCTCCTCCAAGCTTTGTGGTGTGGAGTAATCGTCTCCCAGGTGAGGGGGTCGATTTGGCACTTTTTCAGGTTTGTCTTTTGGCTATCCTTATACCTTTTCAGTTGCCCGCCAGCATTGTGTTTACTATTTGATAGGTGACTGTAAAATAACTGCTTTGGCAGTCTACTGTCGTCCATGCAGGCAACATGGCCAGTCCAGCATTGTTGTTCATGGATAATGGTAGCCTCAACGCTCCTACAGTTTGTGTCAGCGATAATATTGGTATTTGTTCTCTCTTCTTCCCAGCAAACTCGGAGGATGGAACGTAGACTACGTTGGTGAAAGTTTTCAAGTGCCTTGGGGTGCCCACTGTATGTGACCTATGTCTCGCTGCCATATAGCAGGGTGGGGAGGGCCACTGCTCGATATACATGCAACTTTGCAGATAATTTCAGGTCCCTACAGCTGAAGACATGGGTACGGAGTCTGCCAAAGGCTTGAGATGCACATATGATCCAATCGTGAATCTCTTCATCAATGTCCGCAGTGGTGGACAGGTGGGAGCTGAGATACCGAAAGTAGGTAACATTAGCGAGGGTAGTACTATTAAGCTGGATAGATGGTGGTGTGACTGAACCAGTGGTAGGCTGAAAGAGAATCTGAGTCTTAGGCCACGGCTGCACTGAGAGCGGGCAAGTGTTGTTGCCAGCTCATGCCCGCTGCCAGTGCGGCCACGTCTATGGGTTACAATGCTGCAGTCTTCTGCACCAGCCTGCTCTCGCCTGCCCGCTCTCAGTGCGGCCCCAGCCTTACGTACAATCACCTCAAGGCCGAAGTGTTCATGCGCATCTGCGTAGGTGTTCAAGATCTCCTGTAGGTTTCTGCATACTGAAGTTCAGTAATGGAAGCTGCCAACATCTTTGTTCCTGCCTGGAATCATCTTATGTTGAAAACACCCTTCATCTGGTACTCAATTCCCACCCCGACGGCTAAATTGGCACTGGCACGAGTAAGGAAGGCAGCCAAGAAAATGGAAAAACAGAGTAGGTGCCCCCTTTGGATGGGGAAGAACTCCAGACTCAGTGCCATTGTGCAGGGCACTGCCTTTCATGCCATCGTGAAGTTGCCTCACAACAGAGGGCTTCCCTGTTGACCAAGTGGTGAGTAGCCAGAGCGAGACCGATAGTGATGGAAGCCTGAATGGGGAGATTGAGCCCCAGACTGCCAGCGTGGTCTCTTTAATAACCTCAGGTCTGAAAACTGTCCATAACCCTGTACTTCTTCCATTATTTTTGGAGGAGGAACTCGCAGGACTAATGAAGGAACCTGTGTATAAAAATCCTATTGGAATAAGAGCTGTGAGACGCATTATCAGGAACTCCAGGGGTGATGAATTTGAAAGGGTTAACATATTGGTCAGTTTGATTTATGAAGCCAAGGCACTCTCTCTACTCAATTCAAGGTGGAACGAGTAGCACGAACGCTTAGGTTCATTTCATAGAACATCCGGAGTGTTAGCCGAAAAGAATTTGCCCTCACAATTTTTGGGACTTAGGCTTTTAAACCTTGAACTGCGACCCCTAGTGGGGCCTGCGTCCGCCAGCTTGAGGTATGGACACTCGACTGAGTAGTGGCTTCTGGGATGTTTATAAACTTCAGTTAATTCACCCCTTGCCAGTCTAGTATAAGCTAGGCAGTTGCAGGCATTCTAATCGCTCTGGGTAACTGAGGTGCCATAACACAGGCACCAGTCTGATTGCCTCTTTTTGGATATCTTCAATCAACTGACAGTCTCTAGCATATCACGGGAACCAGATGGGGTGACAGTACTCCAAACAGGGGAAGCACCTCACTCTTGAAGAGCATTACGAGGGATGGACTGTCTAGATATCTGAATGACCTTCTTAAAAGACCAACTAGCTTGGTTGCTTGATCCACCTTCTTCTCACAATAGCCCGAGAACTTTAGTTTGTTGTCAACATATACAACCAGGTTCTTTTCCCATTGGGACATGTGATATGCCTCCTTACTGTTGATATGACCTAGGTACATCCTCTTATACTTTGTGATATTGAATCTTAACAGTCATTTTTTAAACCATTAGCTGTCTTTTAGTCTATAGACAACTGTATTCTTGCCACAGATTACACTGTATCTATCTACTGTATTGACAGTCGTGTATTCAAGTGGTGTCACTGTGTGGGTGCTTGCTTAACACAAGGATTCTATACTGTAGGAGGATGGCTCACTCCAATGGGCAAACACTTTCATCTCTGAATGTGGTGCCGCTAAGTATAAAAAATAAAAAATTGATATGTTTTTCCATCGAGATAACCCAGCCTCAGTAGTCAAGACCTTCATTCACACGGTGTGCACATTCAAGTCTTCCCATGGTGAATCCAAGCTTCTTCAGCTGCATTTGTAATTGGAGAATGTTTAATTGCCTCCAGGAGTCATCTGTCATTACCTAGGGTAGTTACTTCCTGGGCCCAACACACCTTGGTTGGTCTCTAAGGTTCCCTGATTCTTTCCATTTCCTGCACCAAGGTCGGAACCGTGGACTTGGAAACTCTAAGTTCGTTAGCGATGCGAACAATAGAAAGAGAAGACTGTCTTGTGCCGACAATTTCTCCCCTAGTACAGAGCCTCTCATGCTGAATTTGCTACCTCAATATTAATCCCTTCTGTGTGTAAGTGAACTTTTGATAATCTATTCAAACATGCTTATGTTTGTTTTGGCTAACACCCGACTATTTATTTTGGTTAATGCCAGATGATTTTAGTCAGCATAGGAAGGACCTCTGCCCCCTGCAGTATTAACTCCTTTATTATGGTTTATGAAGACTTTTGTCAGTTATTTAAAAAAAATACCAGAATTACACAGACAGCAAAATCATTAATGTTCATATTAATAATTATAGAACAATTCAAATCAGTAGGATCAGGTGATTTTATTCCAGTGAAACCTAGTTGGGTATTTTATTGGAATGAAGAAGTGGGGTGACTGACCAAACTGAGCTCATGGCTATGCTAAACCTACTCTGATGCATACTGTACATCCTTATATAGTACAGGTAGTTCTGCTATAACGCGATAATTGTGTTCTTGTAAAATATCGTGTCATAGAAAATCGCATAATAGAAATAACAGGGCTTATGGAGAAAATAGGGTTAGGTGCAGATTACTCGAAATCGAAAAAATTTAGTAGTTAGCCTAACACAAAGGATAGCACAGTCTAAATAAATGTTACATTCATATCTAATAATGAAATCATACAGTAAATGTAACACTTTACCTTGAAAAAATATGAATGTAACTTGATGGGGGAGAAGGGTGATTTTGAGGTTGATAACATCGAGCTTCTCTTCAAGTGTTATATCCTTTCTTTTACGATAATCACCGGAAATTCTATCATCAGAACGCTTTTTGGAGATATTCTTCTTTACCATATTCACAGTTAATACCACAAAATTGGAGAAATAGTAAGCAAAAATTGCGTTATAGCAAACAAGCGTTCGCGTTATACAAATATTGTTCCGAATTCATAAATCGCGTTAGAGCAAATTCGCGTTATCAAAACACGCGTTATAGCAGAACTCACTGTACATGTACAAGTGATCGAGGGCCCTTCGTGCCCGGTGAAAGCTTGAACTCTCGTGCTTGGCTTGCGCGCAACCGCCGTCCGGCTGACAGCATACAGCGAATGAGGGTGCGCCAAGTCCGTAGACTTGCATCGTTTTCCAGCGTAAATAAAATGGTTAATTAATGCCTTCCTAAAGAAACCATCGACATGGAACCAGGTTTGTTCCACTCTATGAATTTTTTGCAATTTTTCCACCAAGTTTGATGAAAAACGATTGTGCCGTTACGGCTGGTCAGAACAGACAGACAGATACGCAGACACACTGCTATTTCTATAGTATATTAAATTCATATTTTTATAATATATTATTCCTTTTCTGCTGTATTGCTTAGTACAGTATTATTATAATATACACCATGCATGAAGCAATCTACACATACAGTACAGTGACCCCTCGTTTAACGAACACCTCGGTTAACGTAATTTCAATTAACGAACTGCCTTCCATAAGGATCTTCAATTCGGTTAACGAAAAAAAATTCGGTTAACGAAGTTCTTACGAACCGACCTCAACATGTTTTCGCTTGCACTGACCGGGCAACCAGCTTTAGTATCAGTCCGCCAATACATTAATCGGTTCTAGGGCTTAAATTCCTTACTATTTTAGTAAATATCAAGAAGTTTATACTATTCAATAATTTTAAAAGTTTAATATTCAATTTTTTAGTCATTTTAACAATTATTGAACTTAATTGAAGTTAAAGTGACTAGTTTAATGCACGGCATCCAGCCTCTTAACACAGCAAACAGGAGTTAGTCTCTCTCTGTTTTCACTGGAGGTAACATCTTGCTTGAGACTCTTCAACTGAATGCTTTTTTTCTGTGTTTCCAAGCAAATTATTGGTCATTTTGAAATATATTTTACATATTGACAATATATAATGCAGTGCAGTGTTGATTTAAAGAAAATAATCTTGAATTACACCAGAACGCTAAAATTTTATGGGTGAAATGGCGCCATGGGGTGACTTCTCTTGTACCCCAATGCCTTCTCTTCTTCCTTCTCCTCCACCCCCATTCTAAATACCATCATCATCATCCAGGAGCCTTCTACATACACACCTCAAAGTAAGTGAACTTTTCTACCATTTTTGTTGAATTTAGGAAATTTTCGGTGAGCTGGAACCAATTACCCAAAAACCCATTGAAACAATGGTGTCGGTTAACGAACTTTTCGGTTAACGAACGACCTTCTGGAACGGATTGAGTTCGTTAATGGAGGGGTCACTGTATTATGAGTTCTGAGGATTTCAGTATTTTGAACCATTGTATGATCCGTTGTGTGATTTGCCAAGATCCTAATGTCCCTGTGTGAAGAAGTTTCCTGGTCTACAATAATCATTAATTAAAAAAAATTCCTCGTACAGTATACTGCATGTTTTGTTTTTAAAGCCTTATCACTCATACTGGTATTCTTCCTTATAAGAAACATCTACTGTATGTATATATTATTTATATTCAGTTTATATTCCAACATCTATTTATTATAGGTAGTAGGTAGTAGGCAGCTACCAAACAGGGAGGTAATACCGCCTGGGAAGATATTGGAAGCATAATGTGTTATCTAATGGTAGACCCTGCTGCCATATGGCATCACGAAAATTGTGACCAAGTCCCAGGTTGCTGATCTGACTTTCTGCCTCATCATTTTTTCTAAATTTATTTATGGCTCATTATTATTATTATTTATAATTTGTATTAATAGTATTAATATTTTATTTTATTATAATTGTTATTTATTATTATTAATTTTATTGTTATTATTATTATTATTATTATTATTATTATTATTATTATTATCATTATTATCATTATTATTATTATTATTATTGTTGTTGTTTTATTATACTTTCGCCCCCAAGGCCTTGATGTGGGTCATTAAAAATTACCTGTGCCTGAGTGGCTTAATGAACGTAAAAAAAAAAAAAAAAAAATATTTCCTAGCAAAATTGTCTCGGAAAATGTTACACCAATCAGCTCTATTGTTACACGATTACTATGGATTCATTCCTTTACCGATATTGACTGTAGTACAGTGGTCCCTCGGTTAACGAACACAATTCTTTCTACAGATTCGTTCGTTAACCAAAAATTTCGTTAACCGAATCTATTACAATATTTCTGTGGGATATTGGGTAATTGGTTCCAACTCACAGAAAAAGTTCATACATGTACAAAAGTACTGTATACCAGTAATAGAATTAACAAAACATTAAATATGAACTAAATAGATTACTGTACTGTACAGTATACTGTGTATGTCGTATTACCGGCAGCTTTGTTTACATATCAAACAACTACAGCTGATTGTCGAGTATGTTAACTAAATTTCAGAATGACCAATAATTTTAATATAAAAAATGCAGAAATATTCAAGAGACCAACTTTCTTGATATTTACTTCACTGGAAACTAATGTAAACATAGAACCAATTACTGTATTGGCGGACTAGCCGATCAGCTGATGCGCACAACAAAACGTGTTTGTCGTAAGGATTTCGTTAATCGAACTGAAAATCCTTATGGGAGCTAATTCGTTAACCGAGGGGCTACTGTATTGTGTCGCTGCCACATGTACAGTCAGGGTAAAAAGTCTTGAACAATTATCAATATCTGGCATCTATTTCTGATTTATACATACCCTGTATATGGTTGGGATATACTAATAACATTACTTATCATCACATATTATGCCTGAACCACAAAATGGGATAAAACTCTCCCTAATACCTAAACGTACATAAACGCCATCACAAGGGGGTAAAGGAACTCTGAGGCAACTGTACATAGACTATGCAGGTATACAAACAATGTACTGACCATACATGTATACTGATATACAAACTGTACATAAATTGCAGGTATACAGTGAGTGGTAAACATTATATTCACTTAACCAAGACTGACTGAAAGAGGTTATAACAACATTCTAGTCATAACATCAGTGATAAAGGGATCTTAAAATTATGATGATATTAACTTGACAAATGAAAGCATGCCATAAGACCTTGAAGTATTTTATTTTATTTATTCAGAGATAGTAACATATCAGTTTTTACTATACAGTACAGTATTGTTCAGTACTACTGTACTCTCTTTACCACTGATCGGACTGTTAGCTGCTTGGGCAATCAGTCACATCTCTCTTACTCACTTGCGGCAAGTACTTTACTGTATACTGGGGATGTAGTAGGTCCAGAAAGTATCTGTACCTGTCTGAGACTATGACCTCTAGTGGGGCAGGTCTCTGCCAACTCTAGATGATTCATATACCGGGTACCTGTACTTAGCATACAGAGCAAAATCACAAGGCTCAGCAGAAGCCCAGGACCTAATACCAGAGATGACTATACAGTACAGTTCAAAGATACAATATGTTACATACTAGAGTAGAGCAGTGTGTGTGTGTGTGTGTGTGTATGTAGGTATTTATTTACTGATTCTGATATTGACAGGCAGAGAGTCAACTACACGACATCATCATGGGTCTTGGCTTCGGGCAATCGGAGAAAGATGAAAATGGTTCACCACAAGAACATGGCAGTAAAGAAAAACAACAGGATGATGATGTACGCGACACACAACAAAATTTGGATACATATGTCTGTAGCCAGCCCATACCCCAGCCTCAACACACAAGGACGCCAAAGCGCCCTTATGTAGATGAGGATGATTCTGAAAGCCAACAGAAGCGGCTATGTATGAATAACACAGATCATCCAGATGTTCAGCAGCATTCTACTAATCAGTAAGAAACATAATGCCATATTGAGTTGCATTTTAAATCTTTTCTTATCTTGTATTTGTGATTTCAATTTAACATGCCATCTTCCAGCATACAGCAAGTTAAATGGTGCTTTTCCTTGTGTTTCACTGCACACCTTACACTACACTACACTTGAACTTCGGAAACAGCATGGCATCCCAGTGGTCCTCCATACTCTCCAGATCTGGTCGCCTGTGACTTCTGGCTGTTTGCAAAGTTCAAATTGATTCTCAAGGGGAAGAAGATCATGGACAGAATGGAGATCCAGGACACATTGCAGAAGGTGTTCTCCAGCCTCACCAACAAGGACTTCCAGATCTGCTTCCAGAAGTGGGAGGAGGGGATTCAGTGCTGCATTGAGGCCTCTGAAGAATATTTTAAGGGTGACTAAAGTTTCACTGTAATATCTTAAAAAAATATTGATTTTATGAAGCCAATCCGGGAACTTTTGGATCACACCTCGTGTATGTATATATATATATATATATATATATATATATATATATATATATATATATATATATATATATATATATATATATATATATATATATATATATATATATATATATATATATATATATATAAAACATGTAAATACATTATCTTATCCTTAAAATTGTTTATACGGTAAGGTAAAGTTTCAGCTTAGATTTTCTACACTTGGCATATTGTCTCATATTTCCTTTTGGATCCACATTTTTGCCTATTCCACAGTCTTGAAAATTAGATGAGGTGGTCCAACCAGCTTGATGTAGAACAGGCATGGTGTAAGACTGGTGCTGAAACAAGTTCTTGTGGAATTAATACTGTACAGTACAGTACTGTACTGTACTGTAATAGTGTTTATGCAACTGAATGAGTGCTCTCATTCACTTATTGGTGTGATTAATTACAGATGAACCATGCGGTGGTCGACAAAGTTAAGAAGAAACTCCAGAAATTCAAGGCGTCGGTTAAGTCAAACGATGAGCAGGACAGGAGGGTGTATGCAAGAGCAAGGAACCAAGCAAAGTCAGAGTGTAGAAGGGCTGACAAGGAGTTCCAGAGGCTGGTTGCAAGCGAGGTAAATTCAAACCCAAAAGAGTTTTACTTCTATGCAAAGTCGAAATTAAAAATGCGGATTAGAAGTATCAGACCTGAGGCTTGAAGATGGTAGTTATGCAGATTCTGACCAGGACAAAGCTTCTTTTTACCTTGGTGTTCACAATAGAGGATGTGATTAACCTACCTGTGTTTGAGGACAGATGGTTCGACACAGCACTGACCCACATTGTGTTCACAGAATAGGTTATAAGAAATAAACTGTCAAAGCTAAAGGTTCATAAGAGTCCCAGCCTTGACATGGTGCATCCCAGAGTGCTAAGAGAGTTGTGCAACGAGCTTGCTGAGGTCCTGAAGATCCTGTTTTGTAAATGCCTGGATGAGCAAAAGGTCCCCAGTGATTGGAAAATGGCTTAGGTGAGTCCTATCTTCAAGAGGGGCGATTGTCACTCCACGAACAACTATAGACTGGTGAGCCTGACCAGCATAGTATGTAAAGTACTTGAGAGCATTATAAGAGATGCCATGATGGAACATCTATTACAAAACACCCTTATAAAGGATTGCCAACACGGTTTTATGCTGGGGAGCTCCTGCTTAACACAATTGCTCAAAGTACTGGATATTTGGACCCATATTCTGGAACAGGGTGGTAATATTGACAACCTATACCTAGATTTTGCCAAGGCTTTCGAGAGCGTACCCCATGAAAGGCTAAAAATTAAACTGGAAGGGTACAGGATTCGGGGAAATGTCTTAGCGTGGATTGAAGACTTTCTACATGACCGCAAGCAGTGTGTGGTGATTAATGGCACAAAAGCATCTTGTGCACCCGTCACAAGCTGGATACCACAGGGCAGTGTATTAGGCCCGCTGTTGTTTGTTTGCTTCATAAATGACATATCTGACGCTGTACATTCCTCCATACAAATGTTTGCGGATGATGCCAAGTTATTTCTGGAAATTAAGAACCAAGCAGACTGTGAAGAGCTACAGAAAGGTCTCTAAAAGCTTCAACAACGGTCTAAGATATGGTTGCTAAGATTCAATGTCACGAAGTGTAAGAGGCTGCACCTGGGATGTACCAACTGTAAGGGGGTGTATCATATGTCCCAACGGAATGAAGAAACTGCATTAATTGAGACTGAATGTGAAAAGGACCTAGGTGTGTATGTTGACAATGAGCTGAATTTCTTGGGCCATTGCAAGAAGAAGGTGAATCAGGCTGTGATGGGCCGAGTTCTTCTCATTTTATAATTTACCATCCAGATATTCTTTCCTGTTATTATTCTTCAATTCTTTATGAATAAATATACTTTATATTCTTATACAAGTAATTCTCTTCTCAGTTATGTATGTTCTTTATATTAAACTGTAATGATGTATTTATTTAATAATTTCTATGCTGTGTCATTAGTTCCACAATGTACGGTTCGGTACATACATGTCTTATCTTTCTTTTCTTGTACTTTCCAAGTCTTTCATTTCTTTCATATATATTATATTTACTCAGTTTCAATGTTCTTACCTTTCTGAAGTATACTCTGTTTTACGTCTATTCTTATACATGGGTTAGTCTGGGGAACCATGTTATTCTTAGTGCAACACTTTTTATACTTACAAAGGGTAGCTGCCACCACCCAGACTTTTCATTATATAACATAACTCATGGAAAGTTTTTGGGTAGTGTGGTAGATGTATAGGCACGTGAGTAAGTATTATTTTCTGGGAACCAATGTTTACAAGGAGTAGAGTGGTGATACTCGTAGATTACTAATTCAATATTTATTAACACAGTGAGTGGCTAAGATGCATCTTAGATTCACTCAGACAAAACAGAACCGCAAATTAACTTATTAAGTCATCAAACACTTCAAGAATTTATTACCTCATTAACCATCTCCAAATACTTATTATACCATTAAACAACTCCAAGTACTTATACCATTCAACAACTATAACTCATTACTTCATTAGACAACTGTTGTATTATTTCTTTGACAAGTAAGATTCAGAAATTACTACACACTGTCAATAACACTGGGCCTGCAGGTCTTACTTTTATAGGTAACAAACTACATCTTCAATACTTGGTTACAACATTTAACAATCAACAAATTATTCCATTGTTACTGCAAGTGGATAATATGACTCACTTGACACTATCCCAAATCAACTTATAACCTCACGTTCTATCGGCATGAACATGATACGTTTCCTTCAGTTCATGTACTCAACTCTCATAACATATTTCCTGGTAATATCAACATTTATGGGCTCACTACTTAACCTGGGATTTCCATATTTCTGTTAGTTAATCCCCCAATCAAGATACAATAATACTTAGGCTCGTGTAACCGTGAGGAGTGCCTCAGGGTATATATCCCGGGTGTCTCCATAACAAATGAAGATCGCTGTTAGGGGGTCGGTTGTAGACCGACACATGCCAAGGGAGCTGGCGCCTGAGTTGCAGGAAAAGGACTTCCCAGTTTAATCCTGTTGAATTAATGGCATCGTCCAACCTGGCTACCGACCTACGGTAGCCGATGAGTATTCAGCTCAACACACTGGCCTGGAGAGACGTTGAGGAAGAGTCGCGAATGCGTCAATAATTAACTTCAACTATACAAAACATACGTCTGGCAACGGTCCTGACGATACCTAAATCTCTACGTTACTCGACTTAATTGGCATAGAAGTTACTATGTTAAAACATGAACACTGATATTTACAAAATTGACTAAGTTAAACTGAATTAATAGGCGGCGGGGAACACACGTTAACATACCTGGAGAGACGTTGAGGAAGACTCACGATTGCGTGATTCTCCCTCGTGTAGAGGTATATACGTGCACCCGCGGGGCAGCTTGGGCCTCCGTATTCATACCAGAAAGGTCGATCTTACCCACAACAGACCTTCTCTACCATTTTGGATCACCGTATACTTAATTATAAACTCCGGTGTTCCTGATCAGGGTAATTTCCTGTGTCTGTTCATATAATCTAATCAGAGGTTGAGCTTGCCAGGAAAAGGCGGAATATACACGTTGATAACATTAATTCTGCGAGCTCAGGCCTGAGGCGAACAAGGAGCTATTCACGGGGAGACGTTAGATCTTGGAGATTATACAGGTTGACAGAATAGCTCAGGAGATTAATGACTTTCTTAAATAGACAACTGACACTAACTTAACTATAAACATCAGATTCTCTGATGTCTGGGCGACAAAATTATATAACTTCACGAGCGATCAGAAACTCATGGATATCCCCACGGACGACATAAAATATGCCACTCTAGCTGGCAAACTCGACACTCACTTACTTGACACGTTTTACTAACAATAAGGATAGTTGAAGCGTTCAACACCACTCACAATGGATCTTGAATGTTCCAACTGTAAACAGACATATCTAAGTTGACTCAAAACAAGGGTGTTCTCTCTCACATTCAAATTCATTTTATAGAGAGGTTAGTTTCAGTAAGTCAGAGAAAATGAGATAACTGAGGGCTGAGGCGTCTTGAAGTGATGAGAAAATGGACTCCTCAGATGGAGGACTCAAACGGAAGCAGAATTTCATGTTTGTGGGCTATTAGTTTAATATGAATCATTTGATTTTGGCACTAACTGACGTGTATGACCGTGGTCGTTACAAGGCAACTAAATTATTAGGTCTTATAAGAAGGTCGTTCAGATATCTAGACGGTCTGTCCCTCGTAACGATCTTCAAGAGTGAGGTGCTTCCCTGTCTGGAGTACTGTCAACTCGTCTGGTCCCCGAGATATGCTAGGGACTGTCAGTTGATTGAAAATGTCCAAAGGAGGGCCACCAGGCTAGTGCCAGCACTTCGGCACCTCAGCTACCCTGAAAGATTAGAACACCTGAAATTGCCTAGCTTATACTACAGATGGGCAAGGGAGGACCAAATTGAGGTGTATATACATCTCAAAGGGCATTACTCAGTTGAGTGCCCTTACCTGGAACTAACGGATGCTCGCCCCACAAGGGGTCACAGATCAAGGTTAAAAAGCCGCAAGCCCAGAAAACTGTGAGGGGTAACTTTTTCGGATTGAGAGTTGTGAACTCTTGGAACAATCTGCCAGAGAGTGTTGTGACAGCACTGAGTGTGATCCCTTTCAAGACCAGACTTGACCAACACTGGAGCAGGTTCAGATACATTCAGGAGTCGGTGCATTTCCACTACTTGCCAACAGTGCATAAGAGATGTGACTGATCGCCCAAGTGGCTAACAAGCCGATCAGTGGTGAAGAGGATAAAAGTAAAAAGTATAAAGAGGAAACATTGAAATGGCCATAAAACGTTCATGATGATGATACATATTTCACTTCATATGATACTACTCCAGGACTTGAGCCAACCAGGTACATTACCAGCCTTCATATCCCATTACACAGGAGCATTGATGGTAAATAATTCAAACGCTGTATTGAGCTGTTTCACACACATACACTTGACACAAATGGTGGAATACATGTTATAATTATGTACTTTTGCTTTTCACTTTTATCCTCTTCACCACTGATCAGCTCGTTAGCTGCTTGGGCGATCGGTCACGTCTCTGTTACACACTGTTGGCAAGTACTGAGAATGCACCGGCTCCTGAATGTATCTGAACCTGCTCCAGTGATGGTCAAGTTTAGTCTTGAAACAGCCCACTCTCTGGTAGGCTGTTCCACGAGTTCACAACTCTTGCTCCAAAAAAATTTGCCCTCACAGTTTTATGGACTTATGGCTTCTTTGAGATGTTTATACACCTCAATTAGATCCCCCTTTACCCGTCTGTAGTATAAGTAAGGCAATTTCAGCATTCTAATCTCTCTGGGTAGCTAAGGTGCCAAAGTGCCAGCACCAGTCAGGTAGCCCTCCTTCCTCATTTTCAATCAACTGACAGTCCCTAGCATATCTCGGGGACCAGACGGGGTGACATTACTCCAGGCGGGAAAGCACCTCGCTCTTGAAGATTGTTAAGAGGGATGGACCATTTAGATTCAATATATGAATGGTCCATCCTCACACAGTTAACCACATGTTGTCCACAGATTTTTGTTTACACTTCATGCACAATACTTGTACACTTTTTTTTTATTGCCATTAACCAGACATTCATGTAATGGTACATGTTTTGAGAATAACTTTTAAAATTCTTATACTGTATTGTCTTTATTTTGTCAAGACAGAAATTTTTCCTTACAGTTCCTTGTTATAATTCATGTTTTACAGGAATGGTAGTACAGGTACTGGCAATACGTCTACTTCACCAGAATGGAACATTCCTTCAGGAATGTTAGAGAGAGAGGTACAGGATAGTGATGGTGGTGGTAGTGACACTGACCACACCGAGAATGCTTCACAGCCACCTCAAGCACCCATAAATGAGTATGAGTAAGTATTACCTTGTGTTTCAAATTACAGTGAAACTTTATAAGAAACAGAACTGTATACAGTAAAGTATATACAGCCACTCCTTGACTTACGATGGGGTTAGGGACCTAAATCCAGGTCGTAAGTCGAAAATGAGAAGATAATACATAGAAATTCTAAAATGGGTGTCTCTTTTTCTTCTCAGCACCACAAAACTCTCACTTTATGCTTGCCAGTCATTTTAAAGGGCATTACAAACGAATATTTTGTCAGTACACAGCGCAATCACTAATGTCGGAACTCGAAAATTCGTAATTTGAAATTTTTTTGGTACGACTGGGGTGCTCGTAAGTCGAGTAGGTCGTAAGTCGAGGAGTGGCTGTATATATACAGTACAGGGGTACTTCCTTTATCCTCTTTAGCACTTATCAGTTTCTTAGCAGGTTGATCAGATCTTTACTACACCTTGTTGGCAGGTACTGTACTGGGCATACACAGGCTCTTAAATGAACCTGTACATGTGTCAATAGTATACCAGATAAGCCTTTTGTTAATTTTTTCATGCATGCCTTTCTCAAGTGCACACACACACACACACACACACACACACACACATTTGTTTCATTCATCCATTCTTACTACTATTGTAACTATATTAGATGTGTTCTGTTATGCATTTGGTCAAGGGTTTTTTTAATTGTTCCATAATTGCAAAATGTTTTTGAATTGCATTTTATTGCTGAGTGGGTTAAAGACATACAGTATATATATATATACTGTATATATATATATATATATATATATATATATATATATATATATATATATATATATATATATATATATATATATATATATATATATATATATATATATATATACAGCTAGACCCCGACTTACGACTGCTTCGACTTACGACCGTCGGGACTTACGACCGCTGCAGTTGTGACCATTTTTTTTTTTCAATTTTCTTTTTTTTTCAAATGACGCACGTATTTTCTATACCGAAACGTTTCCAGTTAATGTAGGCTTCATGTATAATTAGAAAATTATGGGGGCCCCATGTGCATTCAGCTGACTACAGTCAACCCTTGCTTTATGCGGTCCCACTTTACGTGTTTCCACGTTTACGCGGTACCCTGCCGAAACCGGAATGCTCACTTTCCGCGGTGTGTGTACCCTTTTACGCGGAGAGCGGCGCGAGCAGGGTGCACATAAGGTCGCCCAGTCATCAAAACATTACCGAGTTCTTCACCCGCCACCCACCACAGCCGGTCCAAGTCAGTGATAGTGATAATGATAGTGAGGATATGGACTTATATGGACTTTGAGGGGTTTGACAAAGAGGCCCTGCAAGCTCTGTGGTGGATAGTGATACAATTGATACAAGTGAGGGCCAATAATCTGCCCTCTGCCTCGGAACCAACCCCCCATCCCTGTGTGCCCAGCCATCTTTTCTACTAATGTAAGTGTTAAAAAACCTAATATTATTGATATTTCTCTTAATTATTAATTGTGTGTGCATACCATCATAAAATTAAGAAGTTATTTTTACTACAACGTAGGTATTGTGTCTGAAAAAGTGGAGTTTGGGGGTCGGCCCGGTCTCTATTTCAATTAATCCCGTATGTTATGTTGTTCACTTTACGCGGGCCGCCGTGGGTTGAAATAACTGCGTAAAGTGAGGGTTCACTGTACATTAAAGGTAAGTGCTCAGTCACACTGTATCCATTCCTCATTATTTATTACTTTCACTGTACTGTATTTCATTGTAGAATTTTTATTTATTTTTTTATTTTTTTATTTTTTATTATTATCTATGTCGGACTTACTCTGAGTAAATATGTTATCTTTTGTGCAAAATATATGACATTTATGTTCAAAATATTCCTGGTCTTACAAGGAATCCAGCAATGTCAATTATATTATCCTAACCTTAGTTTGAGGTATTATTTATTACTATACCTGGTTTTCCCCCCAAAATTTCTCAGAGAGGGAAGAGCCAGCGAGTGTAGTGTGAGAAGAGGGGGAGGGAGTTGAGTCCATTATTTGAATGGACATTAACTTGGCGACTGTATTTCTCTATTTCTCTTAAGTATTAATTGTGTGCATGTACCATCATAAAATTAAGATGTTATTTTTACTAGAACATAGGTATTGTGTTGGAAAAAGTGGAGTTTGGGGGTCAGCTGGTCTCTATTTCATTTAATCCCATATGTTATGTTATTCACTTTACGCGTTTCTCACTTTCCGCGGTACCCTGTGGGTTACATTAATCCAGGTTTACAGTTACAGTGTACAGTATAGGGTAGTTAACTTATAATGTCTGGTATATTGGGAAGAATAATATGTTTGTTCATCTTCCAGGAGTGTAATGGCCACATCTTCACCACAGCAGACAAACCCCAGTGCTTACCAAGACACTGATGAAAGGATTCTAGATTTGTCACCTGAGGAGATTATAGCTGCCTTAGGGCTAAATGGGACCATAGACATCCCAGGTATTCCCTTTTATCAGGAAGATTCTGGGGAGGAAATGACGGAGCCAGAATTTTTCGGCGAATTTATCCGATACAGTACTAAATTTTCTGGTTAGTTACCTTTATCCTGGGGAAGAAACTCAGTCATTTAACTCTCCTTTTTTGGTTCAAATGGGGTGGATTTTGTTTGATCTTATTTGCTATCTCAAGCTAAATATGCATATCTATGATTTTTTATTTATTTTATTTATTTTTTAAGTCTCACACGCAATAATTGGTAGGAAACGATTCTCATATTCTGTTTTACAAATTAAAAATTTCCATTTTGAGAAACGTAAGACGGAATACTTTACCATTATTATTATTATTTTTTTTTTTTTTTATTATTACCTGGGTAAAGATTCATTATTTGCTCACTACTGTATTATTAAAGCAGTATAGTACAGTGCAGGTATATTTTACAGAAATAAAAGACAGTTTTTATCTATGAAATTATGAGTCAGAATAGGGAAAAAGTGTTCTGGAACAACTACAGTACATATATTTTTAAAAGAAAACCAAAGAATTGGCAGAGGAAAATATTATCAATTGGCAGTGAAGAAATTGCTCTTAACTCTGTGTAAGAGAGGGAGGATACTCTACTGTACTGTTATCTGAGAGCTGTCATCTCGTAGTGTTTAAGGAACCTTACCCCCAGGTGCCTGCCCCTGCAATAATGATTCCCATGTACTACACATGAGTGTCATTGATGCTTATTCTAGTGTGAATTAATTTAGGTAAAGATAAGCACGCTATGCATACGGCATTACTATGTGTGCAGCATAACATTCCCAGTAATTCGTTTAGTCAGAATTCTGACTATTATCAGGGAATGCAGTAGTAGAATACATTATTAACTGCAGTATACAATTACATATTACTGCACAGTACTACAGTATATACAAATTGGTACTGTATTTCTAAATTATTCTCTTCAAATACAAGTGTAATAAGTGCAGGTAGTAGAACCATTAGAACAATAATCCTGCCTAAAAAACTGTACTATCTCCAGAAAAGTGACAGATACTTGCAAAAGAATGTTACATTACCATAATCATTTCCTTCCCAAATATAATCTAATTTGTGTAGACATGTACTTGTCAACTCCAGATTACAGTGTTAACTCATGTGCAACATGTGTCTTCAAATAATATTAATACTATAGAGTACAGTACAGTTAAGCCCTGACTTATATCTGCCAATTTACCATCATATTTTGAATCATTGTGTCTTGGACCTTTAATGTTAATTCACTTAATGCTATAAATTGATGTAAATAGAGCAAATAATACAGTAACAATCTACCGATCACAGAGTAAATGATGGGAGTTGCTATATGACAACAAGCCCCACACAACCTATAAGTCCACACCTGACTCAGGGAGGAATAGCCTGGTTAAATATTCCATGACTTAAGTTTCAGTAATATTTGACAGTGTTTGAATGGAAAATAGTAACTTTTGAAATGCGTTAATAGTTTTTAATCAGATATACCTGGAGGGAATAATAGTGTATAACTTACGTAAACCCGGTGAGGCCAAGAACAATCCTTTCCAGCTACAGTGTCAGTATTAGTGTACAGTACAGCACAGATTATCTTAATGTCTGGTGGGTTTCTTTTGAATAAAAGCCATACTGTACAACACAGGTATACAGTATACAAAATATATATACAGTGATCCCTCGGTTAATGAGCGCCTTTGCTAACGAGATTTCGGTTACCGTAACGAGTTACCTTCCATAAGATTTTTAACTTCGGTTAACGAGCAATCCCTTGATTATGAGTTTTTTACGAGCCGACCTCAACATGTTTTCACTTGCATTTGGCGGTCCACCAGCTGTAGTATTAGTCCGCCAATACAGTAATTGGTTCTAGGGCTGAAATTCCTTACTATTTTAGTAAATATCAAGAAGTTTATACTATTCAATAATTTTTAAAGTTTTATATTAAATTTTTTAGTAATTTTAACAATAATTGAACATAATTGAAGTATAGGAAGTAAGTTTTTTGCGTGCCATCCAGCCTGTCAACACCTCATACAGGCGTCAGTCTCTGTGTCTTTTCAGTGAAGGTAACATCTTGCTTCAGACTCTCTTCAACTAAATGCTTTTTTCTGTGTTTCCAAGCAAATAATTGGTCGATTTTAAATTTATTTTACATATTGACTATATATAATGCAGTGCAGTGTTGATTTAAAGAAAATAATCTTGAATTACACCAAGAGAACTAAAATATTATGGGTGAAATGGCGCCATGGGGTGACTTCTCTTCCACCCCAATTCCTTCTCTTCTCCCTTTTCCTCCACCCCCATTCTAATTCCCATCATCATCATCATCATCATCATCATCATCATCATCATCCAGGAGCCTTCTATATACACCCTCAAAGCAAGTGTACTTTGCTACCTTTTTTGTTGATTTTAGGCAATTTTCAGTGAGCTTGAACCATTTACCCAAAAACCTATTGAAACAATGGTTTCGGTTAACGAGTTTTTCGGTTAACGAGCAATCTTCTAGAACAAATTGTGCTCGTTAACTGAGGGACCACTGTATACAGTATATATTTCTTTAATGAACAGGAAATATGTTCACTCCAGTGTGTATTAATGAAAAATAAACACTAACACTCACTTCAGTACTGTACCTGTATATTAGTGGTAAAGAAGAACACATGGATATTGAGGATAAAATATCTACTGCCTCTCACTTGTCGAAGCATTTTACTGTAACAGTTACCTCTAATTTGGCACATGAATTGACACTTTCTTTTAGATTTTGTACCAGCACAACTGATATCACTTGGTTGCTCCTTTTCAATAATTTTTAAGAGAATTTTCAAAGAGGAGAACTTATAAGCATCAGTATAATGTGGCACCAAATGGGTGACTGAAATGATTCTATGTGCACTATCTTAAATAGTTTTGTGTTTTTTAGAGAATTTTTTAATGACAAATTATTTTATCTTAAAAAAGTTTTTGGCCTTTTAACAATAATCCTTTTAGTCTTGCCCTTGTGTTTGGTGGCTGCAAAGGAAAACAGTGTTTGATGGAAAACAGTGATAAAGAGGAATATTATGACAATGATACAGTTTAGTGCAAATACAGTACAGTAAGATCTCATATTTTGTGCACACTACCTAATGTAACCAAGTCTTATATTTGGCGTAAAATATCGTGAGTTTCGCGAGATCCAGCCAGCTGAACGCTGTAATATTTTATGTTGCAGCATAAATATAATTTTTGGTAACTGGCCAGCCACACTCTCCCTCCCCCCGTGTGATGTCAGGGCATACAGACAGCAGCCACACACTTCTCTTGAGTCAGTTTCATCATTGCCCGGATGAAATGTGTCACCTTTATACTGATCCAGTATATGTGAAGAATACAGTAAATAAATATAATTATAATAGGTAAAATAAATAAATACTGGGTTGCCATTTGGCAATCATTTCACAGTACAAGAGACAGAACAATTGGTCATCGTCTTGTATGACATCACAGTCCTCATACCAGTTACTCCCTCGCCATCCTACCGACCACCTGGGCTGCTATTGTGTGCTTTTTTGGGTGACCTCTACCTCTACTGGGGGTCCTACTGGTGTTGGTGGGGGTGGGACAGACCCACCTAAGTGGCCAAATAAGGAAAAGGAGGAACCTATCATAAGGGAGTTAAGTTTGCCAAATACTCGATGCAGGATAAGTAGCGTGTGATTAAGTTACTTGAGGAAGGCCTAAAAGCTAGTTTCCGGAAAGTACAATCAGGTCAATAAAAGTGGAATTTTTATCATTTGGAGGATATAAATGGAAAAATCAGAGGTTGATGTAGAGTGGCCAGTCGATAGTGTTATTTTTCCCATTAGTTTATGTATTTGCATTTGGCGAATTTGAATTTGGCACAATTTTTCCAGTCTATGTTACTGGCGAAATACAAGATTTTACTGTATGTATATGTGTCAACACAGGGAGATGCCAGGTAAACATAGTGAGTGGCCCAAATTATTGCACCACTAAGGAAACATAAAGGGACTACAGCACCTAACTGAAGTTTATCTTCTTTTTTTAATGTTTTATGGTTTTTAACAGTACTGTTTACAGCATTTTATGAATTCATAAGTTATTAAAATGAAAAAAAAAACAGGCTGGAAGGCACAAAATAGACCCAGTTTAGGACTGAATGGGGTAATTAAAATATTATAACCCTTGACTGAACAACACTTTAACTCAAAATTAATCAAGTGCTACTTTTATGAAGGTTTTATGAGGAAATCATCAAAAGTCAGACTGTCATAACTCAGGGCTTTTCTGTGCTTTCATTATAATTTGTTGAAAATGGGATCTGTTTTGATCTTTTTAAGGACATTTACCAAGCATTATTGCATAAAGAAACATATGCATGTTCTAAGCAATTGAGGCCAATCTGTAATGGATAACTGTTACTCAATTGTTGTTCCTCAGTTAATATTCATATCTGAACTTAGGAATGTGCTTAACTACAGGTACCTTCAAGCAGTGCTGTACTGTACACTGCTTCACAAATTTCTTTAACTTAAGTACAAATTATGTACAACAAATTTCTTGGTATATTTTGAGGAACGTCTTTTTTATGTCTTAGAAGGACTAGTCGTGTCATTAAGTATATTTTGACAGTAAATATTGCATCAACATCTGATTGGGAGTGTCCTGTACCCAGTAACTCTCTTGGTGCCATCAGGTGTATACACAATACAGTAGATTGCTAATATCCAGTGATCATAGTCTATCATGGAAACCTCTGATGACCAAACCTGGGTATATAATATTATATATGTATTATACAGTAGAACATAGATTTAACTCAAGATACTTTCCAAAAGAGGTCGCTTTAAATCGAATTAGCACTAAATCGAAGTGTTGTTTCAATGGAATAATTTAATTTGGTACTTGAGAGAAACACAAAATACTAAAAAGATTTTCATTAACTAATAAATATGAGAAAAATTATAAGGCGTAATGATATATGTGCAGCAAGAACTCCCTGCAGTCGAGTTGAGAGCTGGACGGTACTGTTACTGCGTGGTACTGCACTGTACTGTCTGCTGCCGCGCGTCACTGGCCCTCCCCCTACCCCGACTGATCGTCTACCCAGATGCACCTCAGCCCATATCCTAGAATAAACAAAACATTGTTTTTTGTAGTATTATGCTGAAAAAACACTCATAAATTAACACGGCTAAAATTACGGGATGCGAAATGGTCTGTTTACTAGCGATCAGCTGATGTGAGAGGGTGGTCATACTGTCGCCGCACACCAATCGCCTTCCAGCATCTTGTTTTTCTGCTCCAGTGTAATTGCTTGCCTAGATTTCTTGGTCTTAGCCTCTTGGACATAGTGGCAATGGTCGATGCACATGGTGGAAGGTGATAGTGTCACACAGTATGTCCGTTCACTAGAACGTCAGAGCGAGAACTGAGGATGTGGGAGGGTGGCAGGCAGCCTTGTAGTGTGCCCAGAGAGGCATCTGGCGGGAAAAATTAGGCAGGAAACTTAAAATAGTGGGCATTTCCATATGATGCGCCAGATTTGTTTCGAGTAAAATAGGAAAGATTCTATTTAAAATTATACGTTGTCCTTAATTGTGGGTGTCCCTTTAAATCAATAATTTTAAATCGATTTGCATTAAATTGACGTTCTACTGTATAGAGTTGTGATGTTGGTGGTTGGTTTGTGACACTGAAAGTTAAGATAGCGATACAGTATATGCAAACTGGCAATTTTAATACTCATTTGTTATGGCACCTTCTGTACTTGTATTCAATATATATCGCACTGTATGTACAATTGTGGGGAACTACACCCTGTATATACAGTACTGTTTTCTTATTTCCTATGTGGTTATCAACATACATACATACATACATATATGTGTGTGTGTGCATTTATTGATAACCACATAGGAAACAAGAAAACACGAAGTTCACAAGCGCTTTCATGTAATTCACATCTTCAGGGGCGAGTACAGACTAAGGAGTAATTACTGAAAAGCCCACATTTTTCTGTTATTATTCATATACAAAAAACCAATGGTGATGTTTTTCATTCGACTTGGCTCAAACGTAGATAATTATAAAACAGTAATACACACTCAATAGTTTTTGGTGTAGCTAACAGGTCTCAAAGGTCAACATGCAGAATCATGTCATTTCTCATTAGCTAGTTCATTAAGAATATTGTATATGCACATTAAAGCAGGCTATAATTTCACAGTTACTCTACTGTTCCTATTTGTCAATTGATAATTATATATCCAACACCAAACCCAGTACCTCCATGAATGCAAGGAGACCACTACATACAAACCATGTGGCGGTTGGCAAAGTTGAGAAGAAAACTCAGGATTTCGAGATGTGGGTTAGGACAAATGATGAGCAAGACAGGAGGATGTATGCCAGATCCATGAACCAAGCAAAGTCAGAGTGTAGACAGGCTGTAAAAGAGTTCCAGGGGCAGATTGCAAGTGAGGTCAAGTCAGACCCAAAGGCTTTTTACAGCTACGCAAAGTTGAAATTAAAAGTGTGAGTAGGCATATTGGACCTGGGGCTTGAAGATAGTAGTTATGCAGATTCTGACCAGGACAAGGTGGAGGCATTGAACAAATTCTTTTCATCGTTGTTCACAAGAGAGGATGCGAACAATCTTCCTGTGTTTGAGGAAAGACGGCTTGACACAGTGCAGACCCACATTGTGTTCTAGGATGAGGTTAAAAGAAATAAACTGTCAAAGCTTCTCGGCCCAGATATGGTATACTCCAGAGTGTTAAGAGAACTGTGTAATGATCTTGCGGAGCCCCCTTAAGATCCTGTTCTGCAAATGCCTGGAGGAGCAAAAGGTCCCCGATGACTGGAAAATGGCTTATGTGAGTCCTATATTCAAGAAGGGTGATCATCTCTCCACGAATAATTAAAGACCAGTTCGCCTGATGAGCATTGTGTCAGGAACATCAGCTATGAAACAACCTTGTAAAGGACTACCAACACGGTCTTATGCCGGGACGATCCTGCTTAACACAATTACTCAAGGTACGGGATGTTTGGACTCAAATTCTAGAACAAGGCAGAAATATCGACAATGTATTCCTAGATTTTCCCAAGGCTTTCGATATCGTACCCCACGAAAGGCTGAGAATCAAACTGGAAAGGTACAGAATTTGGGGAAGTGTCCTGGCATGGATCGGAGACTTTCTGCATGACTGCAAACAGTGTGTAGTGACAAATGGTACAAAATCGTCAAATGTACCTGTGACAAGCGGGGTACCACAGGGCATTGTATTGGACCCGTCTGTTACATTAATGATATCCCAGAAGCTATACATTCCTCCATACAAATGTTTGCAGACAATGCCAAGTTATTTAGGAAAATTAAGAACCAAGCGGACTGTGTAGAGCTACAGAAAGGTCTCTAAGAGCTTCATGAATGGTCGGAGATATGGCTACTAAGATACAATGTCACTGAGTGCAAAAGGATGCACCTGGATCGCACCAACAGTAAGGCGGCGTATCACATGAGACAAAATGTAAAAAGGACCTGGGTGTGTATGTTGACAATGAACTTAAGTTCTCGGACCATTGTGAGAAGGTGAATCAAGTTAACAAAACTAGTAGGTCTTATAAGAAGGTCGTTTAGATATCTGAATTGTCCGTCGCTCGTCACGATCTTCAAGTGTGAGGTGCTTCCACATCTGGAATACTGTCACCCTGTCTGGTCCCCGAGGTATGCTAGAGACTGTCAATTGATTGAAAATATCCAAATGAGGGCCACCAGACTGGTGCCTGTTCTACAGAAACTCAGTTACCCAGAGAGATTAGAACACCGGCAACTACTGTACCTAGTTTATACTACAGACGGGCGAGGGGCGACCTAATTGAAGTGTATAAACATCTCAGGAGGCATTACTCAGTCGAATGTACATACCTGGAGTTGGCGGACATCCGCCCCACAAGGGGTCACAGCTCAAGGTTGAAGAAGCCACAAGTCCAGAAAACTGCGAGGGCAAACCTTTTCGGGGTGAGAATTGCGAACACTTGGAACAAACTGCCAGAGAGCGTTGTGATGGCACTGAGTGTGAGCTCATTCATGGCCAGACTTGACCAACACTGGAGCAGGTTCTTATATATTCAGGAGCCAGTGCATGCCCAGTATTTGCCAACAGTGCATAACAAGATACATGACTGACCTCCCAACCGGCTAATGAGTCAATCAGTGGCGAAGAGGATAAAAGTAAGTAAAAGTGGTAAATTTTTTTTAGGTGATAGCTTCATTTTGACAATCCCACTCTAATGTCAGCTATAGGTCCTTAAGATCTCATAAGCTCAGGTACATTTTGGTCTGTGTCTTATTTCTGTGTTAATTTATTTATAGATTTTATTATAATCATACATGAAAGGCTGGATTATATATTTATAGTATTCATTATTTTCATTCATATAGTATCGATTATTATTTAATTGTGCAATTCTTATATTGTACTCATACTTGGAAGGCTGCTGATGTAATTAGACAATTCATTATCTTCAGTGGTCACCAACCCATTACAGTATCATAATTAAAAGTGTACTTACAGTATTAAAAAAAATGGTAATCTCTAGATTTTGCTTAAATATTAATAATATATTACATCACTTTTTTCATTCCAAATTCTTTATCATCTCAACATCTGGTTTTAATGTGACAGGGTTTACATGGCCCTCATTTTCAACAATGCTTTAAGAACCTTAGGTGACTCACTAGCTTGAAGGAAATATTTACCTACCTTTATGGAGAGCATCATGTGTGAGTCACTCTCTCCCTTACAGGTGCTTGGTTCTAGTTTTTAACATTAATGTTCTATTTTTATTATGCTACACAAACATTGTACTTATAACAAAATACTGACCACGCTCAGATTACTTGGTTGTGTGCACAGTACTAACACTGGGTAGTCATGTCCCTTCACCTCCTTTTGAAAAGGTGAATACAGTATATTTGGTTTCTGCTCAATTTTTTGCATTTCCTTAATTTGCAGCTTCAGACAATGTTGTATTTAAAAAAAAATTATCAAAGTAGAAGTATATACAGGTTTCTTTACGAGTAAACCTCATCACTCTAGTGTTGTGCCCCACTGTCAGTATTTTAAGTACAAATGATAATACAAAACACACCACCTTAGTTTTCATTGATAAATTTGTCAAAACTTACAAATCCTAAACAAAAATTCTTAAACATGCTCTGTATTCATGATGGTTATTACTATGGAGCAGTGATGTACAGCTTTGGACAACAAAATATTCTTTGTAGATGAAGATATCAGAATGCACCAAGCTGACTGATTTAAGCTCAGATACCAAAACATAAAGAAAAAATTATACCAGAACTCAAAATGTCTACAGATATATTCTATTGACACCACTTTGGACAATATTATGTATGGCAGATGAACTAATTAGAGTTTCAGTATAATTTGAAACTTTTTTTGTTACTTTTGTAACATAACTTACATAATGCAGTTAGGTGAATTCTTCTACGAGACGCTTCAGGCGAGAACGACACAAGTGGCAAAGTGACTTGAGATGTGTAAATTAAACCTTTATAATCCTAAAACTTCCCCCTAAACTTTTAACTGTTTTCTACCATTTATACTTTTGTTGCTTGTCTACTTCATACCTGCAGTGCCTCATATATTCACTTACGTATAAACTGAGAATTCTGACCTGTGATTGCCTTAGGGTCACATCGGCTTTAATAGAAATACTGTACAGTACTGTACTGTACCAGTAATTAAGAAAATGAAATTCATAGTTTTATTTGCCATTGTGTTACCAAATCTTTAGATTTTAATGAATAAATTATTAAAATGTTTTAGAGTACTGTACATATAGCAAGGCTCAAACTGACAGGTTCAAATTTATTACCAGAATAAAAAAATACCACTTAGAAATTGATTTGTTATTTGAAAAAAATAAATTTAAAAATGAAAGTTAACAGAACTGTTGAATGATAAAATGAAGCCATTTAAGAAAAGCGATCCCATCTTTTTGCCAACTTTTGAGAAATGAGGTGATTAATACAACAACTGACAGCTTGAGCCTTGTTATAGTAATGACTCATTCACTAATGTTACACTATTAAACATTATACGTACGTATAGTTTTAATTTGTTAAGAGAGCTCTATAAATTTTTTTTAAAACTGAATATTAATCATATTATATATATACAGTATATGTATATATATATATATATATATATATATATATATATATATATATATATATATATATATATATATATATATATATCATATAACTTGTAGGTCTTTATTCAAAACATCTCCATCAGTTGCCTCTTATATATTATATATGATATATATATATATATATATATATATATATATATATATATATATATATATATATATATATATATATATATATATATATATATATACAGTATATATATATATATATATTCTAGAACAAATTTATTAATTAAACAATAACTTTCAATGTCATTCCTAGTCTCCAATTTTTTTTATACTGTACTGTATTGAGAGATGTAATTTGAAGAAATACCAGTACTTAATTTTATCTTTGTTCTCCCAAAGATCCTTGTTGTCTCTTCTTCATAAAGGCCTACAGTATTTGTTAAGACATTCATAGACTCATAACTGCAAAACAATACGATAGTTAAGTTTTATTGTGCAATGTATGTGATATTTCTGAGTCACTTTTTGGTGCAACTTTTTTATATACTGTACTCTGAGAACAATAGTCAAAGGCTGCTTCACAAAGGATATACTGTACTGTACAGTATATAGGGTAAGGCTTATTCTTCTGACAATCAGATTACTGTAATTATGGTCTAAAAACTTAAACCGTCATAAGTGATAATCAAATGTTTTCAGGGATAATGGTAGAAATCATTAAATACAGTAGTGTATTTTTCGTAGTTAATATATTAATAAAGTTTGTCATTAGAGTGTAAACTTATTGTAGTTTTAACTTATGGTTGATCTCTGAAACATTGACTAAAAACCTGTCACAGCATCATGAGGCAGCTTGAGCAGTTAGAGTTTTTTGCCACTCTGGCAAAAAACATTCATTGAGAGAGCCACTTCTACCACACTATAAGAGACACTGCATGTTGTAGCGTTTACATATGCAATACAGTACAATATAAGTAATTTTTTCGAGAGCCGCAAATTAAGTAGTTGCGAGCCGTGCAATGAGTACCTTGGATCTACTGTGTAAGAGATGGTGGTTGTACAATATCTCATTCATTTGTCCTGGGTCAAATCCCTGGCCTATGGCAGATGTGAGAAGGGTGTTATCCAGTGTGACCCAACCAAACATTGCAGGTTTTCAAGGGTACAGCATAGTAAAGACCAATTGCCCGAATGGCTAGTAAGATAATAATGTACAATAAGTGTTGGAATGACAAACAATCTCAATCTTTTTTTTAGTGTTCTTATTTTTCTTTCCCAATGCCTGCTTGTGTGTCATATTTAAAATCAGGTCAGATATGTACTGGCAATATCTAAATACCAGATATTCATTTTGCATTTTTTTTTATATGCATTACATTAACCTATTTCATATGAGTTTCCTAATGGCCATACTGAATGATATTTTGGTATATATATAAAAACAACTGTAATCTTGTATTGATTGTAGTACCCTCTACAAATTACAGCTCAGTACATGAAATTACTGTATAGTACTGTGTAATACGATCTTTTGTTATTATATAAAGTTTATGCTTCCGCACATCTTTGACAATACTTAACCTAACAAAACCTAATGGCAATACTACTGTACATGCACTGCAGCAGGCTCAGTTCTAACAGACCAATTTAAAGGCTATCCAGGTACAAATACATTCTGGAGCCAATACATACCCTGTACTGTACTATACCGCACTAGCCAACCATGTGTAACAGAGATGTGACTGACTGCCCAAGTGGCCAACAGGGCAATCAGAAGCTAAGAGGATGAAGATAAAGACAAGGTGAGGAGTAAACTGGTTCCCTGCTAGAAAAAGCCAACCGCTATAGATTAGCAGACACAGCTTCTGACTGGCTGATTTAGCTAACTATATTCTCAATCTCATTGAAATTTAATGACAAGTCCATAGAAAGAGAATTCATACATGTGTAAGATAATAAATTGGAGCACTGGAAAATTACCCACCCTAATACTACCTGGGGGTTGGTTTAGGTTAGGTTAGCATTCATGTGATAGATACTCAGATGAATAAGCTTGAATCATTTGGTAACCCTTTCATGCAGAGAACTGCCCAAATTTCAAAATGACCAATAATTCAATTTATATACCTTCAGATAACTTATAAATACATACCGGTATTCAGGTACTATATTATTTATATACAGTAAACAGTATTGTATTTGAATTCTGTTACTGATATGGGAAGCAGGCATATGAACCTATGAAGATGCACTGGAAAATAAATCCAACATTTCAGATTGTAAAGACAGAAACAGTAACAAACTTTTTGGGGAACTGTACATTACTTCAACGAGTAAAACACACGATTTGTCGCAGCATACCGTATGTTATATGTACAATTGTACAGTACTTGACAGGGCGATTCATTTGCTTGCTGTTAGCTCTGGAGCTTTATTAACCCCTTCACTACGGGGACACCACTTAATTTTTTTTATTTGGCTAATGCCATTTGATTTATTCAGCCCAATGGCGACACCTTACACCAGTAGTTAATATAAATGTTATTTAAGGAGCAGTCAGTTGATTGAAAAGGTTCAAAGGAGGGCCACCAGACTGGTGCCTGCACTTTGGCACCTCAACTACCCTGAGAGATTAGAGTGTCTGAACTTGCTTAGCTTATACTACAGACAGGCAAGGGGCGACCTAATTGAGGTGTATAAGCATCTCAAGGGGCACTACTCAGTTGAGTGTACAGCTACTTACCTGGAGCTGGCGGACGCTCGCCCCACAAGGGGTCACAGCTCAAGGTTGAAGAAGCCACAGGTCCAGAAAACTGTGAGGGCAAACTTTTTCGGCTCTACACAGTCTGCTTGGTTCTTGATTTCCCGAAATAACTTGGCGTCCTCGGCAAACATTTGTATGGAGGAGTGTACAACGTCAGGCATTTCATTTATGAAACAAACAAACAATAGTGGGCCCAATACGTTCCCCTGTGGTGTACTGCACACATCATTGTCATTCCTAAAAACCCCAATTAATTCATATTACGCTATATAACATTCAAATGCACCGCGCTTGTAGAACCTCAGAAAACGGGAAACTGTAGGCCTACGTGATGAGGAGCGGCGGGGCAATGCCCTCAGTCTTCCTCGTTCTACCGTCACCTCAGGTCAGTGTCCTAGCGGGCTATATCCCGCCCTATAATTAAGGTTTATAAATAGAAGTCATTACAGTTTAAAGCTTTGCCGGATATATAAGTGTAATAGGAATGTGTTAAGGGGTGGGATAACCGCCCGTCAGGCATTATTTCTCAGTCTTCCTCGTTCTACCGTCACCTCAGGTTCCATGCGGTCGGAGTACCTTGCCGCCCGGCCGCCATTATCCCTTTGAGCGTCACAACAGGTGGCGACTACTCCCGCTATGCCAATCCACTGTGAACCTGTGGATTTCCAGCGCACCACTCCAAATGAATAGTCACAAATAAGGAGACCGTGAGAAACTCTGCGGTCGTCACTTGGAGCGACCTATAATACCAGGCGTAGAAATAGTGCTGGTATGTCTCTAGGTGAAGCCCTCGTCTTTACCCACCGAGGGCGGTGTGCGAACGAGGTGCCTTTTGTGTATATCTAAAAGTCACAAGGAGTCCTATACTTGCAGGTATGGAGTGTAACATGTGTGTTGAGATGGTGCTACTATGTATGATAACCGACGGTGCTAGATTCCATACAGGTGGAGCAGTCTGATGTGTTAAGGGATAGTGTAAGAAGGAATGACCGAGGGAAGGTGGTCACAGATTGTTATGCAATAAGTAGGTGGATGACACACCATCAATGTAAGAGTCTGGGGCCCATCTGGGTAACCACATTTCCGTTGTTCTTCTGAGGAAGGCCAATTCATGTACCTATATGTTTTTTACCAGTATGTTTTATAAGGAATAAATCAATTAAGACACGTTATGGTTTCACCCTTCTTTACCCTTATCGATCTGGTCAATGGAAAACCTAACCCAATGACCTAGTCCACTCTGCACGCTACCTAACGAGCTACATGCTGTCCAGAGGGGGTCTGGTGGCAGCGACCTTTAGAAATAAAGATTAGAGTTAAATTATCCCCTTAGACTTAGTGACCCCAGAATCTGGCAGTATAGTGGTACCCCGCTTGTGACAGGGACCGATGATGATTTCGTGCCATTAATCACCACACACTGCTTGCAGTCATGTAGAAAGTCTTCTATCCACGCTAGGACATTTCCCCGAATTCCGAACCCTTCTAGTTTGATTTTCATCCTTTCGTGGTGTACACTGTCGAAAGCCTTGGCAAAATCTAGGTAAGTATTGTCGATATTGCCACCCCGTTTCAGAATATGGGTCCAAATATCCAATACCTTGAGCAATTGTGTTAAGCAGGAGTGCCCCGGCATAAAACCGTGTTGGCAATCCTTTACAAGGTTGTTTCATATTAGATGTTCCATTGCGGCATCTCTGATAATACTCTCAAGTGCTTTACACATTATGCTGGTCATGCTCACCGGTCTATAGTTTTTCGTGGAGTGACGATCGCCCTTCCTGAAGATAGGACTCGCATAAGCCACTTTCCATTCACTGGAGACCTTTTGTTCATTCAGGCATTTACAAAACAGGATCTTCAGGGGCTCGGCAAGCTCGTTGCACAACTCTCTTAGCACTCTAGGATGCACCATGTCAGAGCCGGGACTCTTATGGACCTTCAGCTTTGACCATTTATTTCTAATACCCTCTTCTGTGAACACAATGTGGGTCAGTGCTGTGTTGAACCGTCTGTCCTCAAACGCAGGAAGGTTAATCGCATCCTCTCGTGAACACCGAGGAAAAGAAGCTGTTCAATACCTCAGTTTTATCCTGGTCAGAATCTGCATAACTACCATCTTCAAGCCTCAGATCTGATACTCCTACTCGCATTTTTATTTTGACTTTGCATAGCGGTAAAACGCCTTTGGGTTTGACTTGACCTCGCTTGCAACCAGCCTCTGGAACTCCTTTTTAGCCTTTCTACACTATCTTTGCTTGGTTTCTGGCTCTTGCATACATCCTCCTGTCCTGCTCATCGTTTGACCCAAACCACGTCTTGAATTTCTGGGTTTTCTTCTTAACTTTGTCAACCTTCGCATGGTTCATGTGTAGGGATCCCCTCGTATTCCTAGAGGCACTGGGTTTGGTTTTGGGTATATATTTATCGATCAAATGGGTCACTTTACTAGTTATGATATTCAGCGTAGTGTCTGCGTTCTTGTGCCTTAATGAGCCAGGCCAGTTGATAACCCTCATCTCTTCCCTCATCCCTTTGTAATTTCCCTTGTAATATTTGCACCTTGGCCTGGCCTTATGCCTGAACTAGGTAACAGTTAAATCTGAATGACAACACTATATGGTGACTGGTGCCAACTGGGGCAAGGTGATCCAGTTTGACCACCATACCCTCCTCGTTTGTTATGATGAAGTCTAATGACTTGGGTGTTTGCGCCCCTCTTTAATGTGTCGGGTCTCTAACATGTTTGAACAGAAAATTATCTCTCAGAGTTTCTACAAAAAGAGTAGCAGGGTTATTCAAGTAATTTGGGGTGAACTCATTTCTCCATTCAATGTCGCTATAGTTAAAATCCCCCATGATAAGGAGGTGGCTAGGGTTGAGCATTGTCGCTTTGTCTTTTAAGGCTCTTAAGTTCCTTTGATTTAGTGGGCCACAGTTTGGGGATCTGTAGATACACCCAACGATAAATAAGTCCCCTCCCTTTAATTTAATTTTACACCACTTGGACTCTTCAAAAACATCCTCTCCCTGTACCCTCGCCTGGCTGGCTCTAAGGTCTTGCCTAGCAAAGATAACCACACCCCTCTTGCAAGTTTCTTGAGAAAGGTTCGTAAATGAGTCATATCCAGCAATACTGAACTCACATTCCTCTGTGTCGATTCTCCTGTTCTTGTACAACAGTTCTACAACTCCCACAATATCTGGTTGGTGTACTCTTAGTAGTTTCAAACTCCTCTCTCTAATCAAGAAACGTGTCAGTATTAGTGTACATGACATTCAAGCTAGAATTTGTTCTCGGTAATGTCTCTGCTCTTAGTAGTAACCCCGCCCCCCCATTCTCAGAAGCTGCAGCATTTGCTAAGTACACTGTATTTTGCAGGGTGTGGTTAGAAATATCATTGTTTACACGGCGCTCACCTCCTCCTGTCTGGTAGGCGGAGCTGGTGCCCCCTCCCGGGTAGGGGGTAGAGCGGGTGGAGGGTGCGCTGCTGCCCCCTGACCCTGCGTCGGCACACTTGCTTCCACAACCCTCCCTTGAATATGACCCATGTACACCTGTCCCCATTCCTCCTTGACTCCTCCCTCTTCCGCTTCAAGTCCTGCAGGAGCTTCTTGTGCTGTTCCCTCTGCATTACCGTGCGATCTGCGTGAATGAATACACTCCGAGATGCCTCGCTCCTTTCAAACTTTTTTTCCTGCCGAATAACCTCAAGCTATGAAACTGTGGGGTTTCGGGATGTTAAATCGCACATTGGATGGAGGTGAGAAGGGAAACTCAGCTATGGCAGTTTTCTGATATAAATATATTACAGTATATGCAAAACAGTCTGGTGCGTGGTAGAGGAATTAGGCTTGTGGTGAGAGTATCCACTACAAAACTATCTTCTTCTCCTATTACCCACTCCTCTTTCATTACTTCTAGGGCCAAACGGAATTTTATAAAAAGAAAGACCGCTGTCCTGACTAGTTCTTCTAGTAAATCCTTCTGGCCCTTAACCAAAAACATCTGTAATAACTTCTGCACTCCTTCTTTTCCTCCTCTCTTCCGACCTGATAACTCTATAGCCAACTCTCCCCCTTTAGCACCCTATTCTCCTCTAATTCCACCTTAGACGATTCCTATTCTATCCCTCCTACCCCTGCCCCTCCTACTGAACCTATGCCCTTTCCTATAATCTCAACTCGCAGGGTTGCTGGTGTGTTATCCAGCTTAAGTTTATATCCACAAGATGTTACAACTCCTGTATATCGTTTAGAGTTCTAATATATTTTACACATATTTACGTATAGTCGGTATAGAGAAGCATAAACAGGCTGCGAGTCCCTTGTTGCTGCTTCAATTGTAGGTAATTTGTTACCACCTATTCATATTCCAAATACTGTAGTAATAATATTAGGCTTCCGGCCTCGGCTGCCTGAAACCGGTGCTCTAAATTACTGACAGCATAATTTAAAAGTAGAATAAAACACATTTACGTTTATCTTATCGTAAGAAGCGTATAGCAACAGTAAAGTAGTAACTTAAAAGAACTATTTCTTAGCTCTTCCATACAAATGACATTTTCTTTTACTTTCAAAGAAAATGTAAAAATTTGAGGACTGCCTGAAATATACAAGAAAGGTTAACTTATATTGATAGTTCTAATATGTCCCTTTGCTAAATATATAGTTACTACTAGTGTAAAAAATGTAAACACTACTTTTTACTGGAATGGTAGAAGTTATAACAAGACTACGAAGATGAAACGTAACGTAACCCATTGTTGCGACGGTACCAAGACAAGACTTGAGCAACACTGACGCAGGTGCAGATACATTCTAGAGCCAGCACATGCCTAATACAGTACTTGTCAACAGATGCAACAGAGACGTGACCGACTGCCCAAGTGGGGAAGAGGATAAAGTTGTAGCACACCAACTGCCTGACGGCTAGTTTAAGCAAATAATTTGTCAACTGATAAATAGATAAATAACCAAACCTTAGTTAACCAACGCTGACATACCTTAACCTAATCTAACTTACCTGCAGTGGCGGCTCGTGCATAGGGCTGCAGTCCCCCCAGACACTCACTGCCAGGCGTATGATTCCTTTAGAGAGAGACAGCTGAATAATACACTACCAACAAATATATCATTTTATATGTTATTTAATTATTTTCAATACGTTGCTAAGTGAATTTTCATTAAAATCAGACCAAAATTTAAGTTACTTTCATAGTTGCTGTCAATGCTGTACGATTCATGTCTGTTATTAATTGGCGTCGCCGCACAATGAGCTGCACTTGAAGCAGCTCAGTCTCGTACAAGGTGTTTACATTGCGTGTGGACGGTGTGGTTAAATCGTGCTTTCTTTAATTACCCTTTGACGATGGAAAATCGAGTGAAGTATTTGCAAAACATCAACTTTTCCCAGCTGAGATTAAATGAAAAGACTGAAATCAAAGCAAGAGGAAGACCTACACCAGTTTTATCCATTCAACAGAACAGTACAAGCAGGAACAAAGAATATACACGCCAGTTTAACATGAGTGTTTATGGCTCTGTGGTTGTGACGAGGCAAATACTTTATTCTGCTTATTGTTTGGTGGGGACTCGGCATGGACGAAAAGTGGTGTGACTGACTTGAGGCATTTGCCACAGAAAATAGTGAAACATGAGCAGTCAGCCAAACATATGAATAACATGATTAATTTATCGTTGCTGGGTAAAGTGAACATTGCAGCTCAGATAACAGAAATAAAGGATTTTAATGAAATAGTAATAAACAATTTTGCTACATCAAAGAGCAGACGCGCTGACTATATTTTCAATTAATACTGGTCCATCACCACCTTCTACCACCAACACTACTACCATGCCCTGGGAATTCGTGGACATCAACTACAACTCATACCTGAGGTAGGTCAAATTTGTGTATCCTACTGTTGTGTGAGGCTTGCAGTCCCTCCATTTTATTTTTCACGAGCCGCCACTGCTTACCTGAACCAAACTAACCTTATTTAACCCTCTCTTCCCCCAGCCCCAGGTAGCGTTAGAGTGGTTAATTTTTAGATGAAATATGGTGGATGTTTACGAATCTGTTGTGTGACGTCAGGCAGCACAAGTGGGAGCAGTATTGGAAAAAAAAAACGCACCAACCGAGATTTAAGAATTATAAAGCAAACTTTCGAATATAATTTTACAAATCCCACGTAACCTCACACTCTAGATTGAAAAAAAAAACTGAAACCTCCAGAAAGATTTAGCATCTCTAGAAAAGATTTATTACAGAGCGACTGAGATGATTCCTAAACTATGTCAACCCGATTATCCAGACAAGACACAATAGCCACTTAGAACAGATCTTTATACAGAGACATTTTACAATCATGAAAGGGATGGGAAACAGGAACCCGGGGGGACATAACTTAACATAAGAACATAGGAACACAAGAATGGAGGAAACTGCAGCGGGCCTATTGACTCATACTGGGCAGTCCCGTTTATACCCAACCCCTATTGCTCATATCAGCATCCAACCTATGTTTGAAGCTATCCAGCGTATTCGAGTTAATGATGATATTTGGTAACTTGTTCCATTCATCCACTACTCTGTTTCCGAACCAGTGTTTACCTATTTCACGCCTAAATCTAAATTTGTCTAATTTAAAACCATTTTTACGAGTTCGCTCCTGGTTGGATAGTTTGAGTACCTTTGTAATGTCCCCTTTGTTTAACCCTGACTTCCATTTATACACCTCTATGATGTCGCCCCTCACTCTACGTCTCTCGAGGGCGTGCAAATTAAGATGCAAGTTCGTTCCCAAACTCGACAGTGCTGATGAGGTTTTCTCCATTCGACAGAACTAAATTGAGTATATTATTACCCCGGGTGGGTTCGGTTATATGTTGACTTAGGAAACAGTCCTGGATCGTTTCGAGGAAATCCTCTGATACTGAGTTACCCGTAAGGTCAGTCCAATCTATTTGGCCAAGGTTAAAGTCGCCTACTATACAGACTTTGTTGTGTATGGAAGCCCTGCGCATTTCATCCCTGACACTCCCGAGTACACCTCTGACACTCCCAGGTACACCTCTGACACTCCCAGGTACACCCCAGACACTCCTAGGTACACCTCTGACACTCCCAGGTACACCTCAAACACTCCCAGGTACACCTCTGACACACCCAGGTACACCTCAAACACTCCCAGGTACACCTCTGACACTCCCAGGCACACCTCTGACACACACAGGTACACCTCAAACACTCCCAGGTACACCTCTGACACTCCCAGGTACACCTCAAACACCCCAGGTACACCTCTGACACACCCAGGTACACCTCAAACACTCCCCAGGCACACCTCTGACACTCCCAGGCACACCCTCAAACACTCCCAGGCACACCTCAGACACTCCCAGGTACACCTCAAACACTCCCAGGTCCCAGCACCTCAGACACTCCCAGAACACCTCTGACACTCCCCACCTCAAACACTCCCAGGTACACCTCACACTCCCAGGTACACCTCAGGTACACCTCAAACACTCCCAGGTACACCTCTGACACTCCCAGGTACACCTCAGACACTCCCAGGTACACCTCAGACACTCCCAGGTACACCTCAGACACTCCCAGGTACACCTCAGACACTCCCAGGTACACCTCAGACACTCCCAGGTACACCTCAGACACTCCCAGTCGCTCATTAACTCTATCAAGATTGGGTGGTCTATATATTACTCCTATGATAAATTTTTCCAAATTGTTTCTGTATTACGCTCAGTTTTTATTTCCTTATTTATTTCGCACTTCAGATTATCCCTGACATAGATGGCTACTCCGCCTCCTTTACTGGACGGCCTATCGGTATGGAACAATTTGTAATCCGCAATTTGGTATTCTACCGGTAACTCACGTTAGTCTAGGTTGATCCATGTTTCAGTGAATGCTATTATATCGATTTTTCGGTACATACCAAAGCTCGACAAGCTATGGTGAACGAACATAAGGAAATAATTCATCAGAACAGAGGGCAGTAAATCTATGGAAGAGTCTATCAATGAAGCCAAGTCAAACAACTATCTAGAACAATGTCGGGGGGGGGGGGTCAAATGGCCTCCTTCCCTCCCCCTCTAGTTTGGGGTGACCATTAGCTAGATAAGAGGTTAGGTTAGGTAGATGACAGTTTATGGTAATTCAATTCATCGACTTTTAAAAGAACAGAATGAATTATAATTAGGTACATGACTGATGGTCTGTAGTTAAAATCTGTGGAATAGTTTCTCTCTAACTTGAGTGATTTGGAACTTGGCTTTTCTTGGTCGAATTCTCAGGTACCATTTATATTGTTTATGTAACCGAATGATCTAGGTAGTACATTGTTTGTATACCAGGATTATCTATATATACACGCTGAACTGTACACCACACACACACGTAATCAGAACACCTGCTTCTCTCATTATTCAAGAGAAGATGCTCCGGAACGCCCGACAACAATCCTTTCGCGACCTTGTGGTGGTGCCCGAGGCTGAGGTCTCCTACAACCTTGATGGGGGAATGGGTCTGGTATGTGTGACGTCATTGGATGAATTGAAGGAGAGAAGGAGGGAGGGAAGGTAGGTGTATACCGAGGGGGGGGGGTGTTCTGGGAACTGTGGGCTTTCTCCTGGCTAGAGGTGGCAAAATGATTGAGAGAGAGAGAGAGAGAGAGAGAGAGAGAGAGAGAGAGAGAGAGAGAGAGAGAGAGACCATATTTAACCCTCGAGATAAAAACTGCCACAACGACAATAAAGTCTTCACAGCGACGACACGTTTCCCCACACTGTCCAGCTGACCGCCAGTAAAATCACTTATTATTATTATTATTATTATTATTATTATTATTATTATTATTATTATTATTATTATTATTTTCATTGTTATTATTATTAATAATAATAATAATAATAATATTATTATTATTATTATTATTATTATTATTATTATTATTATTATTATTATTATTAATATTATTATTATTACACTGGTGACCGTCATACTTGTGCAGGGGAAAATGATTTTGGTCGGGGAAGGAAGGGCCTTTAAATTCGTCGGGTGGGGGGGGGTTAGTGTTAGTTAAAATGGGTCTCAGTCATGATAGGTTCCACTCAAAATGGTCCCAGTCATAATCGGTTCCAGTCACAATAGGTCCCAATCAAAACCGGTTCCCAGTCAAAATGGGATCCAGTCAGAATGGGTTCCAGTCAAAATAAAAGTGAAGTGATGCACCGGGTAACTGGCTGACTGGCAGGATGAACACACACACACACACACACACACACACACACACACACACACTTTTCTCGAGTTAAAATAATGCCAGTCGACTCCTGTTGGCTTGGTGGTGGGGGAGAGACTAACCTACTATACATGGCCTACCTCATCAGCGGCTTCTTTAGACAAGCAAAAATCCTGTAATTTGCAGTAATTGTTGGGTCTCTAGGCGGCGTGCACTAGTGGAGGGGCGGTATTGGTGTAGTGTTCAATTGAAATGCGGCTTAGAAAGTGTGCTTGTGTTGTAGTGTTAGTGGGTGGTGGTAATTGGTGGGTGGTGGTGGGAATTGGTGGGTGGTGTTGGTTTTGGTGGTGTTAATTGGTGGGTGGTGGTGGGAATTGGTGGGTGGTGTTGGTTTTGGTGGTGTTAATTGGTGGGTGGTGGTGGTTTTGGTGATGTTAATTGGTGGTTGGTGGTAATTGGTGGGCTGTGTGGTAAGTGGTGATGGTTTTGATGGTGGTAGGTGGTGGTTCGCTGCCAGCCTCTTGTACAACATCTTACACACACATACACACATATACACACACACACACACACACACACACACACACCCCACAAAATGGTATTATTATTATTGCCATTATTATTACTACCATACGTCCTGGCTCGGTCGTATGTGACAGCCGGCCCACGACACCAGTGATGGAGGAGGAGGTATAGATCAGAAGATGGAGGGAAGGAGTAGGTCAGGAGGTTTAGGAAGAGAAGGAACATGGATAAATCAGAAGAAGAAGGAGGAGGAGGAGGATGGATTGGTCAGAAGAAGGAGGAGGAGGAAGAAAAAGAAGAGGAATAGCAGAAGCAGGTCAGCAGAAGTGGAGGAGGAGGAAGAAAAAGAAGAGGAATAGCAGAAGCAGGTCAGAAGAAAAGGAAGAGGAGGCTAAAGAAAAAGCAATAAAAGGCTTCCTCTTATGGTTTACGGTCAGGAGTCGTGCAGGGAGATAGGGGGGAGGGGGCTGGGGTTGACTTGACAATGGCAACCTTGTCATTAAACGGCTAGGACGTGGTCTCTCTCTCTCTCTCTCTCTCTCTCTCTCTCTCTCTCTCTCTCTCTCTCTCTCTCTCGTACCTATATTGTTTGCATTTGCCCAAGCTACCCACAGTATACGAGGATAGTCCGAATAGCAAACAAACAAACTGTGACAGAATAACAAACAAAACGACTTTCTACCCATGTAAACAAACAGGTGTGTCATTCTGCACATACATATATACATTGTAAACAACAGGTGCCAGGGTAATGTAGACAAATGGATAGATTGGTGATGTTTTTAGTTTGCAGAGAGCCTAACTACGTACAGGTTGTTTACAGTGTGTGTTAGAGGGTGGAGGAGGAGGAGGAAGAGGAGGGAGTGATTGGTAAATGTTTGCTACGGTTACTCAAGGAGGAAGAGGAGCTAGAACGTGACATACAAGCACTTGAAAGCACTGAGAAAACGTCCCCCAAGAGGTGTGTGTGTGTGTGTGTGTGTGTGTGTGTGTAATTACCATCACATATATCTATTCATTATTCTGTATATTAATTTATTTATTTACTTATAATACTTTCGGTATATAGTACAGTATAGTTATTTTTGTGTTCCAGGTGAGTGTTGGATAGCGAGTTGAGACTGTGTTCAGGTATGTTAATTAATGTTTACCTGTACGACGTTAATTACACAGGTAAGTTATATCGTTGATTTGGTTAGCGTTCGTGTTAGGAGAGAGGGGGGGGTCATGAAAAGGTATCTCTCATTCTCTCTTGCTTTCTACACACACACACACACACACACACACACACACACACATCTGTATTTGAGTAGCTTCACCAGATGTGCTGTAAGCCTGGGAAACACACTTCACGAATTAATGCAGTGGCTGTATCATGAAATATTAGGTCAAGTACAGAACTACAGGGAGTAGAGTTTGGTATAAAGTACAGGTACAAGTAATTCATCGCTACTGTATCATCGGAAATACAAAAACAAATTTGGGTATGCAGTTACAGGTATAAAGTACAGTAAATCAACACCACTGTATTATCATAAGGTCAGGTATATTAATTTACTGAGTTAGGGTAGAGCTTAGTATATATTGTTAATGAATAAGATCTATTTCTTTGTGTATGAACCTCTGTCCTGCGTGGCAGTGAGAAGTGATACTGTCCCCAGTGTCAAGACCTGACTGAATTGCTCAGAAAAGGCAAACTGTTCTCCAAGCTTTGTCAATAAATTTGTTAAGCTATAACAAATAGGTTAAGTAGGTTAGGTTAAAGACGGTCTTTATTAAAAGAGGGAGAGGGGGAAGAGAAGAAGAAGGCGTTTAATAACAGGAGGAGGAAGAGGAAAATGAGAATTAGAGGAAGAATATGAGGAAGGGGGTAGGGGCACGGGAAGAGGAAGCCCACGAACACAATGCAATATATCCATTAAGGCTGATATCACTCCGTGTACACCATGCGGTTTGTTTACAAGTTATTGGTAAGGGAGGCAGCGAGTCACCCTCAGGCACCACCCCGGCGTAAGGCATCGTAAATACCAAGTGATTGTTTATTATTGCTTGGTGAAGGGTAGAATCACAACAAACTCTCTCTGTTTAGTGAAAGGAAACACCAGACCACACGCACCACATAAGGGGACAGGGAAGGCAACTCCGTAGAAATCGCAGCAGGTTGTGGCGGAGGGGGGGCAGGCTCTTGGCCACACTGGAGGTAATTTGTGAGCTGTGTGTGTGTGTTGAAGGACCCAGAGGAAGTCTCCTGATTGGTAGCGAGGTTCCTGGTTCTCAGAGGGTCATACGATCAACATTCCTCGTAAGTGAAGGTGTGAGAATGTATCAAACTGGTTGGCTGGAGATGAAACACACAAATAATGTAACTTGTAACTGAGACTTTCCCTTAACTAGATACGTTCACTTAACCACAGTTATAGGAGACAAAATTAACCCTGGGACCTGGAGGTAGGGCTCGGGGATAGGACCTGTGGGAAGGACCTTGGGGTAGGGCTCGAGGGTAGGACGCGGTGTAGGACCCAATTAGTAGGGAACTTTATAATCCGGTCATTATGATTCCTTTTGTGCGTGTCCTCCAGCGGCGGGTTTCTCCTGACGGGTATAGCTACTGAAGGAGGGTGACCCACTGATTTGGTTAAAGGGAAAAAACAGGTAATCACACAGGTAAAAGCACACACACACACACACACACACACACACACACACACACACACACACACACACACACACCGGGTCACGCCTGCTGGGGAAGTACCAACTACGGTGATATAGATGGCGTGGTTCTGTATTTGTAGTTATGACCCGTGTGTGCGTCCTTGCGTGTTGTGATTACGTCAACACACTATAGCTGGAATCTCTTGATCCACTTGACTGATAATCTCCACTTCTTTCTCTTCCTCTTGCTTTTACTCCTCTTCCCTCTCCTTATCTTCTTCTCTTCCTTCCACTTTTCCGTTTCTTCATATCTGTCTCTTCCTCTCCTCTTCTTCCCCTTCTCTTCTTTCCTCTCCTTCCCCTTATCTTCTATTCTAAAATACAGTACTGTATATACCGATGTGCACCATTATGCCGAGACGAATTGTGGCGTGCATCAACCACGCCTCCAACACCACAACATCAAGGTCACTGACTGGCGGAAACCCACAATCACGGCGCCATTATCCTCTGCGGCGCCATTAACCGGTACAGTCGCCCGCCAGCCCTGCATATATACAGTATACTGAGTTTGTGTATAATGTCAAGAACACCTTTTGTTGCTCCTTTCTCGCGTCTTTAATTTGTTGTGGCGTCTGTACTTTGTTGTTTTGTGAGGTGTGATTCTGTGTTATTACGAGAGAGAGAGAGAGAGAGAGAGAGAGAGAGAGAGAGAGAGAGAGAGAGAGAGACTTACCTGCTCTAGATATACAGTCCAGGTGCAGTGCAGGTGTCTGAATTAATAAGATAACTCCCATTGGTCACTCCCTTAAGCACTAATAAAACATTCTCATAACGTTAACATTACTTAAAGACAAAGCCTCGTGAATACTAATAAACACCGTGACGCAATATGTAAATTAGTTCTCCTACGATTCACTGATGATGTTAAATGATGCTTCGTTAAGTGGTAATGTGTGTGTGTGTGTGGTCTTTCAACTTAGCAGCTGGGACACGGTGTAGAGTGTCTCATTTGCCACCGACTCTCCAACGAGGATGACGGTCGTGGGTGTAAAATGATCGATACTCGCGCTAGTGTTGTTGACCACACACACATTAGTGATGATGGCCGTCTGCTGGTTTCTCTTGTATATTACCGGGTTGTTTTCCTTCCTTTTTCTTCTTCTTTTCTTCATTTCCTCCCTCCCTCCCTCTCCCTTCCCCCTTCCCTCCCTCCCTCCCTCCCTTCCCGCTCCCTTCCTTCCCTCCCTCCCTCCCTCTCAGTGAAATTCAGCAATCATTAGTTTTTCGTCTTTGTGGTAAGAATGTTATGGTAGAGAGTTATGGTACAGATTTATGGTAGAGAGTTATGGTACAGATTTATGGTAGAGAGTTATGGTACAGATTTATGGTAGAGAGTTATGGTACAGATTTATGGTAGAGAGTTATGCTACAGATTTATGGTAGAGAGTTATGGTACAGATTTATGGTAGAGAGTTATGGTACAGATTTATGGTAGAGAGTTATGGTACAGATTTATGGTAGAGAGTTATGGTACAGATTTATGGTAGAGAGTTATGCTACAGATTTATGGTAGAGAGTTATGGTACAGATTTATGGTAGAGAGTTGGTGCACAGTTATGGTAAATAGTTATGGCGACATGCATAGTACAGTACAGTGTGGTGGTGTTGTAGTAGGGAGGAGGCGGGGGAAGGGAAGAGGGGGAGGAGGCGGGGGAAGGGAAGAGGGGGAGGAGGCGGGGGAAGGGAAGAGGGGGAGGAGGCGGGGGAAGGGAAGAGAGGGAGGAGGGGGGAAGGGAAGAGGGGAGGAGGCGGGGAAGGGAAGAGGGGGAGAGGGGGGGAAGGGAGGGGGAGGAGACGGGGAAGGGAAGAGGGAGGAGGCGGGGGGGGAAGGGGGGAACCTAACCAATTAACCAACCCGTGAAAGGTAAAAACATCGTCAGAAATAATTAATTGTTTTCCTAGAGAAGACGGTCATTATGAATAGTTTGGATTGAATTGAATTGAAAGTTTATTTAGTCAGAAAAACACAGATACAGGGTGGATAATAATACCAATATTAATATGGCTGAGCCAGTTGAGAACCTGAGCTCTCTTTTAGGCACCTGATATATACTATACATTTATCTCAAGGAAGTATTATGTAACATTTAGTGTCATCTGGAATAGTACAATAACATGGTGGTAATAAGAACATCTCATAATGTTACCACGGTTATCACTTCAATATTCATTATTTTTATTTATTTATTATTTTATTTTATTTATTTTTATTATAAGTATATACATAAATTGCAGAAGAATTGCAAACATAAGTATAACAGTACAACAGTATTAAGGTTGAACAAGAGGACAGAGCCGTCAGGATTATGTCTAGTTGGCAATTATATTTATTGCAATGGTAATTTCTTATCTATTTACATGATAATTTCCGATAAAACGGTTTTGATGGTACAATAAAAGCAGGTACTGTAAATACAGTAGGTATTACAAGAAATATTAATACAGTACTTAGACAATAGATATTTTTAAAACCTGATTATAATAAAAGAAGGAAAATGTGTTGCTGCTATAAATTATCGAGTCATTACCTGTGTTAAGCGTAGGTAAGAATATTAAGAGCTAAACTAAGAATATTAAAAGTAAAACCAGAGGGTAGACTAAAATAACTCGTGTAAGGTGTGTTCTCTGGTGGGGGTGGGGGGGGGGAGTCATGCTTACACGTACCTACAGAAACCACATGTTATTTAGGCTCTCCTGGGGTGTGACTGTATAGATGAGGTGAAGGCCAAGCTGGTTATACACGGGGGTTAGGTTAGTTTAGATTTTGTTAGGTTAGGTTAGATTAATTTAGGTTAGGCTAGCCTAGGTTAGCTTAGGCTAGATTTAGTTTAGCGTTAGGTTAGCTTATATACACGATAAATTTGAATGTTTTTAAAATGATTATTTAACTTTTCCTATAAAAAAAATCTTGACATGAAGAATCAATTGGTCATTACGAGTAATGATACAAAAACAAGGACAGTTATGTTGTGAGATACGCTGCATGTAAACAGTCTTAACACGTGAATATATCTACTTACTGTGACATATAGTGTGTGTATATCCACTCAGGGACCAGCAGGTTTCTTACATCAAACAAGAGGTTCAGAAGTCTTAGAGGTTACTGGAGGCAGGAGTCTTAGAGGCCACTGGAGGCCGTAGTCGGTGGGTGGGAGGTGGTGAAGGCCGAGGTAGTGTTGTTGGTAGTAAACTGGAGAAGGATCACCACGTAGGTCGCCACGAAGCTCCCCACCTGTACCGTCAACACACATGAGTGAGTAAAATATATTTGTGGTGAGTGAGCGGAGGAAATTATGAGTCAGCAAGGATATATGAGTGAGTAAAGTATATGACTCGATGAGTAAAGTGAGTTAAGGTGGTACTCACAGCCACAAAACAGTGGTTGTCGAGGGTGAAACAGCCCACTGCCTTGGGACACAGTGTTCTCTGCATGTCACCCACCAACCACCAGCCCTGTGTGTGTTATTAGACGTCATTATAATGTAGTATAATACTCTGGCTATACTGCGTTTGGTTATACTGTCTGGCTATACTGCGTTTGGTTATATTGCGGCTATACTGCGTTTGGTTATACTGTCTGGCTATACTGCGTTTGGTTATATTGCGGCTATACTGCGTTTGGTTATACTGTCTGGCTATACTGCGTTTGGCTGTACTGTTTCTAGCTTTGTTGTTTGGCCATATAGTACAGTTTCTGGCTACACTGTTTGTTTACACTGTGTTAGGAGGTGTTGAATTTTCTGTTAACAGTTTGAAAGAAATTCTCTCTCTGTCTCCCTTACCCTGGCCAGTACACGTTCGTCCTCAACTTGGAGAAGCTCGTCCTTCAACCAAGTCACGGAGGCGTCCCGCTGATCCGTGAAGGAGAAGTAGTTTCACTTTATAATGCATTTATATTATATCATCATCATCATCACGGGAAGGCAGAAACTAGAATGGATAAATTAGATTAAAAGCAGTGGTCGCCGGAGAAAAAGAGTCAGGATGGAGGGCCGTGACCACCAACCCTCAGACGCATTGACCAGTAGGAGGTGAGGAAGTGAGAGGGAATACATCATGGTGATAAAAGAGGAATAATAACATAGAAAGCGAAAGTTATTAATGTAAATAAAACTCAAAAATAGACACGAAGGTTAAATGAGACAGAATGAATCATGGTAATAATAAAAACAAATTGGTGGAAAAGGATAGTTATTAATAGTATTAGAATATAAAAACAAACACATACTTCCTTCTGCATTATCCAGGTCCCGTGTAGAATAACCACAAGGCTCAAAATGTTGGCGAGTAATGCCAGACAGCTCCTGGTAAAGACTGGTTCAAAGTTGAAGAGGAAATAGGTGTCGGCGATTGAGCTCAGGACGATGTTTAGGAAATGGCAGATGAGAGGTGGCCCGAAGTAGTCAAACACCCGATCTTGAAGCGTCTCTACCTGTCGGGAAGTACAGCGGCTACTAAGGTGGACGAGCTATTGTTTACATGTAAGGCTAATGATACTACATGCATGTGGTAAAGCATCGCCCGTGTTATATTAGCCTTCTAAGATGACAACCTATTAAAAAATGTACAAAAATTCACCTAAATTAGAGTGATATACATCTGCCTAATCCAGGTATTGACCACGCCTTACTGTTAGTTATTTCAAGCACGGAGATATAATCCAACAAGTTTTAAACTAATAATAAGTTCACTGTTAGTTTTACTTTGGTAACATAATATATTCATTGACAATATGTATGAGATTGACATTAACTCTCATTTACTGATACACGAGGTAACACACACCTGTCTCAGCAGTGATTCAAAAGTCTTTAGTTGTGCCTCATTTATCACGCTGGTCGGGACCAAGTCATGGAGACTCCAGTCTTGTCCACGTGCGCTCGTTCTCAGGTGTGTGGCGCCCATGGTGTTGAGGTGCCGTGCGTCATGATGACTTTTACTGAGGTCTCTTGTGCCTGGGTCGTCTACCGGAGATATGGGGCAGGTGACGTATGCCAAACGGTCATTGGATTCGAGGTGCGTAGCAATAGCTCGTCGCGTTTCTGTGAGTGTCTTTGCAAGAGTCCTCATGAAGCAAGTGATTAAACAGATGAAAACGAGACGCAGGAGAGAAGAAAAGAAGACTCTTATTACTTCCAAATAATAATAATGGTACAATGATAAATACATGTAATAACCAGTTTCAACCATAATCAAGGTCACGAAGAGAAATACTAGAAGATCAGTTTTCTCTATGCCTTTAAACATGAGCCTCAACTTGTTAATACATCGCAGAGGTTGTTGGCTGCCAGCGTTTCCTAACTTGCTGCCACTACTCTGAAGGAAAAGTTTCTGCACATCTGAAACGTTGTTGAGTAAATCTTGGAAACGAATAACGATCAGCGCGAGGAGGTGACTGTTGGTGACCTGGTAGAGGTAGGCGCACGTGGCAATCATGAAGCTCACGTAGAATACAAGGGCAGCGACACCTAGTGGTGTGAGAATGAAAAATAATATTTCCCATTTGATAAAACAAAAAGTCGTCAAGGAAACGTGTCCTATTGCAAACAGCACAGACCACGCCAGCAGAGGCCACGTCCTCTTGAGTGTTACTGAAGTCTGCTGGCCACACCTAACCAACGTCACTCCTACCGTGGTAACTCTTGTGAAAGGGAAACAACCCAAGAGTCGTAGAAGACAGAGTAAAGCTGGCAAACCTCTACAGTGAACCGACTTGCTCCCGTCCGTGTTTTCACGCTTCATTATCTCAGTAATAATGTCAGTCTTCTCAGTCGGTCTTGCTCTTGATATAAAGTCTTACCAAACAAGTGTCTTACTAAGACAGTTTCTGGTCCGTATTAAGTCACTTTATACTACAGTACCGTAAACATTGCTTTCATGATCGAGTTAGCGTTGATAATATCCTTAATATTGTGAACAATGAAGAAGTAGACACCGTAGGAACGTCCTGGTGTATCCAGGATACAACCAAGGTGGAGACGAGGTCGCTTGTTCCCCAGCAGCACTGCACCACAACTGATGAGAACACTTATCAATTCTGACGCAGTTATTGACAGAGGAAATAAACACAGCCACACCCCACCACTCCCCACTCTGTACTCAGGTGACCACGCTTCTACTGCCTTTGTTAACATTTGTCCGCTCATGACTCGGAGTGGTCTCTAGATATTGATGTACTGTAGTTGTGGGTCTCATGTTACTTTATGATTGGTTTAGGTGCGGTGCAGAGGAGTTTAGGACTTACTGTACCTGAAGCCCCTATGTCCCAGCGTCATGTTAAGAGTTTGTACAGTTTCGGGCTCGATTAGGTTAGATATGGTTTTGGTATAATGCTTTAGTCGTTTGGTATTGTAGGTTAGGTTAGATTACGTTAGGTGAGGGTAGCTATTGATGAGTTGTGAAGTATTATTTTCAGCATTCTTAATTTATTGATTGATTTTTTTTACCAGTTGGTGAGGGAAAAAATGAGAAAAAACTCTTGATGGAGAGGAACTATCTGTTGTTTATAACAACAATGGTTTCATCCTAACTTAACTTAACCCAACTATGTGTTCATCCTTGTAGCCCAGGATTTATAGGAAGGATTATTCTTCATGATGATAGAATATAATAATATTAATAATAATAATGATGATTATAATAACCAAGACAGGAAGAATTATTGAGGACCAACATTACCGTACATCGACCAGGAGGGCGTTGGTCGGCTCTGTAATAGTCTTATGTCCAGTAAATATTGACACGACAATACACTCGTTAAGCTTATTGTGAAGGATCGACCCGGTACTTGCTTATACACGGCGTCTAACCTAACCTAACCTGCACTTAACCTAATGTAAGGCGTTGTAGGAATAATTTGGTTATGTTATGATAGTAAACGACGTCTTACATGAAACAAAGCAAACTTTGGTGCATCTGAACCAGGTTTTATTAAGAGTTAATTAACACACACACACACACACGTATATATACACATACTTGGGTATTGGGACTAATTCTTATCCCCGGAATTTTTCCGGGCATTGGTGTAATGAGGGGGAACTAGGTAGAAAGTAATAGTAAGAATTTATAGTTGGAGGATAAAGTGAGGAAAGCTTGGTAGCGTGGCCGGTTGGTTACTTTAACTTGGTATTATAGTCGTAGGGGGAATCTTCTGAACACCAATTCTAAGTACAACTGTTTATTAATTAACTCAATGGTATGGACACATTAATAGATCATTATATTGACGTTACCAGACAATGACTCTCAGATGGATACACTTCCCACCGTAAGTAACTCACCCTAATGGATCGCTCTGATAATGACTCACGTGTGACCTGAGGGAGGCCCAGCAGCTGTAGGTGCTGCTGGAGTCTGTCTCCTGTGGGAGACTCGGTGCTGGGGAGGGAATTCTCCCTCCTGACCTCGACTTGTGATGCTGTGACTCTGAGTTCTCTCTCGCCCTGTCTGACTCTGGGAAGGAGCTGTTAGACCCTTCCCTTTTACAATAATAATCTGAATGCCTCGTGGAAGGAGCTGCAGGCTCTTATATTGGCGGTCACGAGCCGGAAGATGGAGTCACTAATCTGGGTGTGTCTGGCCAGGTGACAGGTGTACTGGCTGGAGGGTAGCTTCTTGAGTAACATGGTCATGTCGCCGGGTTAAGCTAATGACGCGGCGGTGAGAACTCTGGGTCATTGTAACCGTGACCTCTCTTGGTTCAGGTCTTAATCTCACATTAATTACGAAGGGTGGGTCAACTTACGAGGGTGTACACACCTGCTCTTCCGGTCACTGCTATATGTGCTGTTCTTCTCTGGGCTGTAAGCTGTGGTCTGATAAACAATCATTACATTGATGAATGTTTCTGAGTGTAAACTACTTGTCTGGCTTGAAGCACCATTATTATGGAGGCCTTAACTGCCTTCGGACAGCCACAAAGATATGTTCATTTATGAAATCTCTACTACACTGGCAAAGTATATGGTAAATGCACATAATATACTACTGTATACGCTCCACTTTACTCACCAGTTGATGCTGTTGTCTTGAGCTGGTGATACAAACATGTTACCCATATGAGTATGGGTGAGGCTACCTCCCTCACCTGCGCCTGGCATAACTTTCCGTTCTTGCCTCCTCAGCTTTTTTGGTATATTTCACATTATAAATGGCAGACATAACATCTTTTCGTTGTGCCTCTCCTCGGTCCCTTGGTGCTCGTGTTATTTGCTGTACCTTTAGGCATTGTGCATGTGCTGTATACTATACGTTCACCGTGTACACTGGACTGCAGTAGGCCTACACTGTCCACTGCTATGTACAGAATTTTACATACTGTACTCTCACAATTACTGAGTATGCAGTACAGTATACGTAATGTCTTTATTTTTTATGTATTAATAATACTTGAAGGTATTCTTGACTGGTTTTATCCGGGTACAGTAATGTACACTACTGCACAACACAGATAGTTGGGAAAACAGCAGGGGGTGAGCAAACAAGCTTGTACAATGGCAGCAAACCATGAACTGTCCTCATCATGATGCTAGAATTTAAAGACACAGGCAGCGAGATACATTAACCAATCTTAGGCATCCATTCCAGTCATCTGACATAAGTAGCCAATCGCAGCGCAGGAGTGCTCTAAGCCTACGGCCTACGTCCCTCTTGCAGCTAGCCCACCCACGTGCTGCGTGCCTGATGCAATCTCTTGGAAATTCATACAAATGGCCGGTAATAGAGAAATATTTTTTGGAATTTCTCAGAATTTTAAATGTTATTTTCCGGTATTGAAAAGTTCCGGGATCGAAGAATCTGGCTGTTGGGGATAGATTGTAAGCCTAGAGTTCAGTAGGTCAAAGATTGGAGATACATCACAATTATTATGAGTTCAGATGCTAGGGGTTAAGGGGGAAATTTGGAGCTATTTCTGAATCATCCCCGCTATACTTAAAAGTTTGAAAGCTTTCGTTTTGGATAAAAAGGAAACTTCTAATGAGTTACTGGAGGCAATAGTCTTAGAGGTTACTGGAGGCAGGAGTCTTAGAGGTTACTGGAGGCAGGAGTCTTAGAGGTTACTGGAGGCAGGAGTCTTAGAGGCCACTGGAGGCCGTAGTCGGTGGGTGGGAGGTCGTGAAGGCCGAGGTAGTGTTGTTGGTAGTAAACTGGAGAAGGATCACCACGTAGGTCGCCACGAAACTCCCCACCTGTACCGTCAACACACATGAGTGAGTAAAATATATTTGTGGTGAGTGAGCGGAGGAAATTATGAGTCAGCAAGGATATATGAGTGAGTAAAGTATATGACTCGATGAGTAAAGTGAGTTAAGGTGGTACTCACAGCCACAAAACAGTGGTTGTCGAGGGTGAAACAGCCCACTGCCTTGGGACACAGTGTTCTCTGCATGTCACCCACCAACCACCAGCCCTGTGTGTGTTATTAGACGTCATTATAATGTAGTATAATACTCTGGCTATACTGCGTTTGGTTATACTGTCTGGCTATACTGCGTTTGGTTATACTCTCTTACTATACTGCGTTTGGTTATTGTGTCTGGCTATACTGCATTTGGTTATACTGTCTGGCTATACTGCATTTGGTTATTGTGTCTGGCTATACTGCGTTTGGTTATTGTGTCTGGCTATACTGCATTTGGTTATTGTGTCTGGCTATACTGCGTTTGGTTATTGTGTCTGGTTATACTGCATTTGGTTATTGTGTCTGGCTATACTGCATTTGGTTATTGTGTCTGGCAATACTGCATTTGGTTATACTGTCTGGTTATACTGAGTTACTCTCAACTTAGTACAGTACTATTATACACTGCTTATCCCGATAGAAACTATAAATATTTAATAGCAATTCAATTTAGATTTAATATATATTTAATATAAATTCAGTATAGATTTGATCGAATTTGAGATTTTTTTTTTTTAATTTTCAGATTTGGGTAAATATCAATACGATCTTTAAAAGGAGTTCTACAGAAAGGAAGAGAAAATTACTGGGAATTTAACACATGCGTTTTGAATCGGTTCTTGTTTGATTATTTTCGGAAATTGGTAATGGAATATTTTGACGTTGAGTTTTGGCGCTGTTTATCTGATACGTGATACAGCTCATGAAGGAGTCACGCCAAGAGACCAAACCTGACACGTTATTGTTATTAGAACCTGTGTGTGTGTGTGTGTGTGTGTGTGTGTGTGTGTGTGTGTGTGTGTGTGTGTGTGTGTGTGTGTGTGTGTGTTTTATTGGACTTAAATATCAGTTTCTTGTTAATTCAGTTGGAGGTGTTGAATTGAATTTTCTGTTGACAGTTTAAAAGAAATTCTCTCTCTGTCTCCCTTACCCTGGCCAGTACACGTTCGTCCTCAACTTGGAGAAGCTCGTCCTTCAACCAAGTCACGGAGGCGTCCCGCTGATCCGTGAAGGAGAAGTAGTTTCACTTTATAATACATTCTCATAAATATGGTAGAAAGACAAAGATATTATTAGTATTTGAACACACACACACACACACACACACATACCTCCTTCTGCATTATCCAGGTCCCGTGTAGAATAAGCACAATGCTAAAAATGTTGGTGAGTATTGCCAGACTTCTTGTGACGAGAGCCACATCCCAAGTGAGGAGGTAGTAGGTGCTGGCGATTGAGCTCAGGACGATGTTTAGGAAATGGCAGATGAGAGGTGGCCCGAAGTAGTCAAACACCCGATCTTGAAGCGTCTCTACCTGTCGGGAAGTACAGCGGCTACTAAGGTGGACGAGCTATTGTTTACATGTAAGGCTAATGATACTACATGCATGTGGTAAAGCATCGCCCGTGTTATATTAGCCTTCTAAGATGACAACCTATTAAAAAATGTACAAAAATTCACCTAAATTAGAGTGATATACATCTGCCTAATCCAGGTATTGACCACGCCTTACTGTTAGTTATTTCAAGCACGGAGATATAATCCAACAAGTTTTAAACTAATAATAAGTTCACTGTTAGTTTTACTTTGGTAACATAATATATTCATTGACAATATGTATGAGATTGACATTAACTCTCATTTACTGATACACGAGGTAACACACACCTGTCTCAGCAGTGATTCAAAAGTCTTTAGTTGTGCCTCATTTATCACGCTGGTCGGGACCAAGTCATGGAGACTCCAGTCTTGTCCACGTGCGCTCGTTCTCAGGTGTGTGGCGCCCATGGTGTTGAGGTGCCGTGCGTCATGATGACTTTTACTGAGGTCTCTTGTGCCTGGGTCGTCTACCGGAGATATGGGGCAGGTGACGTATGCCAAACGGTCATTGGATTCGAGGTGCGTAGCAATAGCGCGTCGCGTTTCTGTGAGTGTCTTTGCAAGAGTCCTCATGAAGCAAGTGATTAAACAGGTGAAAACGAGACGCAGGAGAGAAGAAAAGAAGACTCTTATTACTTCCAAATAATAATAATGGTACAATGATAAATACATGTAATAACCAGTTTCAACCATAATCAAGGTCACGAAGACAAATACTAGAAGATCAGTTTTCTCTATGCCTTTAAACATGAGCCTCAACTTGTTAATACATCGCAGAGGTTGTTGGCTGCCAGCGTTTCCTAACTTGCTGCCACTACTCTGAAGGAAAAGTTTCTGCACATCTGAAACGTTGTTGAGTAAATCTTGGAAACGAATAACGATCAGCGCGAGGCGGTGACTGTTGGTGACCTGGTAGAGGTAGGCGCACGTGGCAATCATGATGCTCACGTAGAATCCAAGGGCAGCGACACCTAGTGGTGAGGGAATAGAATGTTTCCTTATCCATTTGGTGGCGTTAGTGATCACAAAAGAGACATTTCCTACCGCAAACAGCACAGACCATGCCAGCAAAGGCCACGTCCTCTTGAGTGTTACTGAAGTCTGCTGGCCACACCTAACCAACGTCACTCCTACCGTGGTAACTCTTGTGAAAGGGAAACAACCCAAGAGTCGTAGAAGACAGAGTAAAGCTGGCAAACCTCTACAGTGAACCGACTTGCTCCCGTCCGTGTTTTCACGCTTCATTATCTCAGTAATAATGTCAGTCTTCTCAGTCGGTCTTGCTCTTGATATAAAGTCTTACCAAACAAGTGTCTTACTAAGACAGTTTCTGGTCCGTATTAAGTCACTTTATACTACAGTACCGTAAACATTGCTTTCATGATCGAGTTAGCGTTGATAATATCCTTAATATTGTGAACAATGAAGAAGTAGACACCGTAGGAACGTCCTGGTGTATCCAGGATACAACCAAGGTGGAGACGAGGTCGCTTGTTCCCCAGCAGCACTGCACCACAACTGATGAGAACACTTATCAATTCAGACGCAGTTATTGACAGAGAAAATAAACACGGCCACACCCCACCACTCCTCACTCTGTACTCAGGTGACCACGCTTCTACTGCCTTTGTTAACATTTGTCCGCTCATGACTCGGAGTGGTCTCTAGATATTGATGTACTGTAGTTGTGGGTCTCATGTTACTTTATGATTGGTTTAGGTGCGGTGCAGAGGAGTTTAGGACTTACTGTACCTCAAGTGAGAATGTCGTTAAGTGTCCAAGATGTTATGATTCTTTTTGTTTATAACGTTAGTGTGTGTGTGTTTCGCGCCGGTTATTATTATTTAATGTCACATCTTTTTCTTCTTTTTGCCTCTTTCGATTGATATTTAAGCCAAAACACGTGTGTACGTGTGTTAGTGCTCAGTAAATATTGACACGACAGTAAGTCTCTTTTGCTGATTGTGATGGATCGATACGGTGCTTGGTAATACGCAGAGTCTAACCTAACCTAACCTAACTCAGGATCAGTTTTTAAGTGTCCCCTTTTCGTATGTACTTAAGTGGTGAGTGATACTTTTTTTGTCTCGATCGGTATACAAGTGTAGCAATCAATTCTTTTTATCTATAGGATGAGAATACAGTCATGAGATGGCGAGTGTTACGGTGTGAGCGAGTGATACATCCTGTACGCCAGTGTGTGTGTGTGTGTGTGTGTGTGTGTGTGTGTGCCCCGCTGCCTTGAGGATTAACCTCGGTAGGTATAAGGCCCCAACGGCGGTATAGGCGGAAGAGGTGACCAACGTTGGAACCCAACGACTGCACCGGCGGACGAAGGCAGTACATGATGGACAGGCTTCTAAGGCAAAACCCAACATACTGGGATATCGGCAGTCCATTGCAACTCTCCCTCTCCCCAGTCGCTGCAACTGGATCAGGAAGGGGAGAGCCAAGATGTGTGGTTGCAACCTGCCCTCCTGCCTCACCACATACAGTAAATCAACTCACAAGCAGCCATCATACAGCTCATCATACTTCTTATCATCATCAAAACCCCTTTACCCCAAAAAGTCCTATGGCGACGGACGAGTGGCGACGGATACAGGCAGAAAGGACTGCCGGGAATCTCTAGTCACAACTCTACACATGGGCGGCATAGATAAGATGGTCGTTTATGCACTGGGAACTAGGCAGCTGTGCAATCCGGTCCTATCTGTGCGACTGAGCAGCCCTTTCGAGGAGCCACTCTGCTCACCCCACATGGGGAGGGGGGCTAGAAAGGGTGCCCTACACATAGCATGCTGAAAGAACCATCCTGCATGGGCAACCGCACCCAGTAAGGGAATCCTCATGCGGTCGAGAACACAATTATAATCACAGATCCAAACAAAAACACAATATACAACCTCGTAGGGTTGCTACATGGAATGTTAGGACCCTTCTGGATACTGGCACAAATGAGCATCCTGAAAGAAGAGCCCTTGTGGCAAAAGAGCGGCTAGGTATAACATATACACAGCAGCCATTAATGAATCCCGGCTCCCAAACGAGGATCGACTCACAGAACGGGGGTTTGGCTATTCCTTCTTCTGGGAGGGTAAGCCTGTTGCAAAGAGAAACCGCATTTATGGAGTTGGTTTGCCATCCGCTAACGCATCCTACATAGGCTAACTGAAATGTTTTTTGGGATCAACGAGCTCCTCATGACGCTCGGAGTCCCACCGAATCACTCACGTTATGCCTTGATCAGTACATACACCTTGACACTGGTTGCAGAGGATGACATCAAGGAGGCCTTTTACGCCGACCTCGATAGATTGCTAACCTCTATCCCCAGAGAAGATAAGGTTGTGCTCCTTTGTGACTTCAATGCCAGAGTTGGCAGAGATGCTGACATTTGGCAGGGAACCATAGGGAGAAGTGGACTAGGGAAGTGTAATTCCAACGACCTACTCCTCCTCAGCAAGTGTGCTGTCTCATTTACTACATCATTGTCAAAGAAAGAGATTGCCGAGATGTCCTCATCACCCAAGCCATGTGTGGCTCAGACCACTGTGACACTGATCATCAGGTCGTCAGAGCTAAGCTCTCACTTCATGTTGCCCCAAAACGGCGGAGGCAGCAAGCCTCCAGAAGAGGTTTTTTAACACTAAGCGTCTGGAGGATCCAGCTGTAGCACATGCTTTCAGAGAGCAGCTCGAACATGGTGAACATGGACTGATAAACAGCCCAACAACAAACAACCCAAATCCCAATACCGAATGGGATATTCTCGACACTGTCATGACAAAAACCTGCAGAGAGACTCTTGGCCAGATCGAAAGAATACACCAGTACTGGTTTGATGAAAATGACCCGGAAATCAACGTACTCGTCGATGATAAAGTGCTGCTTTAACTGACTGGCAAAACAGCCCTTAGTCTCAGACCAAAGCTGATACCATCCGCAAGACGAAAGCGGCTGCCCAGCGTGAACTTCGCAATGTAAAGAACGACTGATTTAAAAATAAAGCATGTGAAGCACAAGATGTGCGAATTTTTCTATTCCACAAAACAATTTATGGGCCAGTCACTCATAGCGCGGCCCTTGCTCATCTGACGGTAATTCCCTAATTAAAGACGAAGAAGGCATTCTTCAGCGCTGGAAAGAGCACTACCATTCACTGCTCAACCAAAACGCTAATGTGGATGTCCTGACTACCCAGTAGGTCCCACAGCAGAAGGACATCTGTTTACCAGCCGTCTCCACTCTTCAGGAGAATATATGAGAAAAGGAGGAAATCCCTCAAGCTCTTAGAGGTGACTCCATCGTCAGTATTTATAAGAACAAGGGAGACCGGTCAGACTGTAGTAGCTACTGCGGGATCTCGCTGTTGTCCGTAGCTGGCAAGATTATCGCCAGAGTCTTCCTAAACAGACGTCTTCCTGAGGCGGAAAATTTCCTCCCAAAATCTCAATGTGGCTTTAGACCATCATGTGGCACCACTGACATAATCTTTGCTGCCCACCAGATACAGGAAAAGTGCAGAGAACAGCATCATGATCTGTACATGGCCTTCATTGACCGAACCAAGGCCTTCCACTCAATCAACAACAGGAAGCCCTCTGGGGGACCCTCAGCAGTTTTGGCATCCCACCAAAATTCATTGCAATTGTGAGGCAATTCTACAATGGCATGAACGACATTGTCCTTTACAATGGCATCCAGTCTGAGTTCTTCCCCATCCAAACGGGGGTAAAACAAGGGTGTAATGGCACCAACTCTCTTTTCCATTTTCTTGGCTGCCTTCCTTACTCGTGCCAGTGCCAATTTACCCAGAGGAGTGGACATCGCGTACCGGATGCAGGGTCTTTTTAACATAAGACGACTCCAGGCAGGAACAAAAGTGTCGGCAGCTTCCATTACTGAACTTTAGTATGCAGCGACCTCATCCTTGTCGCTCACACTGAACGCGACCTACAGGAGATCCTGAACACCTACGCAGATACTTATGCACACTTTGGCCTTGAGGTTAATGTACTTAAGACTCAGATTCTCTTTCAGCCTGTCCCTGGTTCAGCCACACCTCCACCATCCATCCAGATTAACGGTACTACCCTCGCTAATGTTACCTACTTTCGGTATCTCAGCTCCCACCTGTACAGCACTGCAGACATCGATGAAGAGGTTTAACATCGGAATAGATGTTCATCTCAAGCCTTTGGCAGACTCCGTACCCATGTCTTTAGCTTTAGGGAGCTGAAACTATCTACAAAGTTGCACGTATATCGAGCAGTGGTGCTCCCCACCCTGCTATATGGCAGCGAGACATGGGTCACATACAGGAGACACTTCAAGGCACTTGAAAACTTTCACCAACGTAGTCTACGCTCCATCCTCCGAGTTCGCTGGGAAGACAAGGGAACATATCCCAGTATTCTCGTGGACACCAACTGTAGGAGCATCGAGGCTACCATTATCCATTAACAACTATGCTGGACTGGCCATATTACTCGCTGGTGGGTAACTGAAAAGGTATAAGGATAGTCTTAAGGCAAACCTAGTGCCAAATCGACCCCCTCACCTGGGAGACGATTACTCCACACCGTAACGCTTGGAGGAGCACCAAACAAGGTGTCAATACTTTCGAGTTAGCCTGACTGCATTCCGAGACAGACAAGCGTCAACGGCGGAAAGACGCTGCCGCCGCCCCTCCCGCACTAGATGTAGCCCTCCACACGTGCAACATCTGTGAACGACCCTGCCGGTCCCGTGTCGGCCTCTTTAGTCAATGAAGGTGACATTCTTAATAACTCAAATCATTGTATCACAGCTGGATGGTCGTCATCCTCGATTCCGAGTGACAGCAAAGTAATAGTAATAGTGAATGTACACGGGTATGTATGTATGTTTGTATGTATGTATGTATGTATGTATGTATGTATGTATGTATGTATAGTTGTTTGCAGTGCATTCGTGATCTGACCTGGCAGGACAAAGTCCCTCATACTGACATCCTCCTGCCTGCCAACACCACCAGAATAGAGGCATTTCTGGCGAAGCGACGATTGCAGTGGACGGGACACGTCATCCGCATGCCAGAGCACCGACTTCCCCGCCAGATCCTCTCATGGCAGCTGTCCGAGGCACGCCGCAACCCTGGAGGACAATGCAAAAGGTACAATGACCAGCTCATAATGACGCTCAAAAAAGTAACATTCCTCCAATGGATCTTGAAACTATTGCATCCAACCTTAAGGCCCGTTTCCACTTGAGAGCGGACTCTCGATAGTTACTGTCGCTAGTTCTCTCATCTGTGTATCCATATGAGAGCAAACTTATGCGAGTTTCAGCTGTCGAGAGTCTTCCCGACAGCAGCTGTCGGAGAGAACTCTCAGTGGTGTGTCCACCTGATTAGAGCTACACTCTATAGTGACCCTCAGTAAGTCGGCAGCAATGGGTGAGCGTGACAGAAAGTTCATTTTTACCAGTTATTCTTTCAGTTCTTTAATATAAAATAATAATATACTTTAATAATAGAATTTTAAACGGTCTGTAATGTAGGAAATCGTTTAGCTATGAAATATGTACTGTGTATTACTTACATCTTAGTACATGAGACAACAAACAGTCTGTCACTCAGCTGTTTCCCGCCGAGGCGCCAAGCAGTGGTCCGTTGCAAGAGCAGAAATACCCCCCTTCCTCCTCTCCCTCCCGTGTCTACCTAGATTTAAATCGGCCTTGTATTTGAAAACTAACGCGAAAAACACCTATGACAATAAAACTTTTTTTACTGAGAATGACATGAACAATCTTCTCGAAGTATCTGACTAAACTCGCCTATATTAGTGTGTGGTAAGTTACTAATATTCATTGGTATATTTAATGCAACACATGTTTTTGTTATCATTTCTGTTGTTTCAGTCATTTACATATTTTATAATGTGAATAAACAAATACCATACCTGGTTTCTTAAATTGTGGAGTTTTTTAAGAATTTCCGACTCCGTGACATCAATTTTCTTACATATGATGGATATGACTTGGGATTTCTTCTGTTGCGGTAGTCTTCCCTCTTGTGATCCCACAACTTAGGATTCTTCTCATACAAGGATATCAACTGAAAAGTCTTCTCCTGAGTCCAGAGTGCCATGCTTCACCTCTCCAGAGCACTGTCAGATTGCGAACCTGACTCGTATAGCTGAGAGTTGAAGTGACAGTTGCGGGCTACCATGTGTCCACACGATAGCAAACTAGCAGAGAGTAGCTGTCCGACAGTAAACTCAAACGATCTGACAGTTACTCCCATAGCCATGTCTACTTGATAGCGCTGTCTACAGCACTTACCTCTCAAGTGGACACGGGCCCTTAGTCTATGGCGCTCCACCTGTATCCAAGGCGTCAAACATCTCGAGAACGAGCGTAATAGGACCAGATGTGGACGTAAGGAAAGGAGCACCCACCCACCCAAACCCGAGCTGTCCTGCCCAATGTGTGATAGAGTCTGCGGGTCAAGGATTGGACTCCACAGCCACATCCAGTGGCACCGCCGACAATATCCCGAGTTCATCATCATCATCATCATGAAAATCGATTTCATAATGAAGCAGAGTCGTCGTCGGCTACGACGGACAGCCTTAAGCACCGTCCTCACGTAAACAGTCCGGACTTATAGAAAAGTTACCCCCTAACCCTCGGGGGTAACTAGGGAGGGAAACTATGTCTTTAAATAGCCCTAAGTTTACCCCTTCCCCCTCTACCCCCTCCGTCACCCACGCCCATCACAGTCATAGGAGTGAGGGGGGGTCAGGTAATGTATGTGTGTGTGTGTGTGTCACCTGGGGGCTGGAAAACGCCCTCACGTGGGAAAGGGAGGGTTCAGTGTTGTCATTACTTCTGTGGTGCATAGCTTGGCTTGGTTAGGCTAGACTTGATTTGAAATGGCTTGGCTTGGCTTGGCTTGGCTTTGTGTACTTAGGGTGAGGTGCTCAGCCATTTTATGAGGTGTAAAGCGATTATTCTGAGTCTCCTCCTCGTTCACTCACTCACTCTTTCACTGTCTCACTCACTCACTCACCCACCCACTCACTCACTCACCCACTCACTGACAGAGCACACCCAAACGACTTCCTACGACCTTCTGACACTTAATTGAACTCACTTTCAAGTCAATTGATCTGTGTCCCAGCAGCAACTCTATACATGACACACACACACACACACACACACACACACACACACACACACACACACACACACACACACACACACACCCATTGATGAGTGTCGGCATCCAGTAGTTACTGTCTGAACCATAAGTAAAAACTGTCAAATGAGGTAGGTGGAGGTAATCAGGTGAGGGGGGGTCGTTACGTAGGGGTGGTGGTAGTTAGGGGTGGTGGTAGTGGTGAGGGGTGGTGGTAGTTAGTGAGGGGTGAGGATGGTGGTAGTTAGTGAGGGTGAGGGTGGTGGTAGTTAGTGATGGGGTGAGGGGTGGTGATAGTTAGTGAGGGGGTGATAGTAGTGAGGGGTGGTGGTAGTGAGAAGTGGTGGTAGTTAGAGGTGGGAGTGAGGGAAGTGGTAGTTGGGGTGGGTGGTAGTTAGGGAGTGGTGGTAGTTAGGGAGGTGGGCGTGAGGGGTGGTTGACAGACTGACGGACGGACACAGCTTAGTAAGGAGTAAACAAATCCCCTCAAATCCTTCCTTAATCCTCTTTGATATGCTAAATCTCCATGGTTTGATACTTAATCCCTTGTTGTAGCATTAAAAGGAATCCAATCCGTTTATCGTAACATTAAGAGGAATCCAAATCCCTCTTATGGGTCTTGATCTTCGTAATGTTGTGGTAAGGTAATCCCTCGAACCTCAAACACTTTATCGTAACAGTAAAATGAATCTAATCCCCTGTTTATGGTGTTGGAATCCCCTTGTTATGGTGAGGCGATTATAGTGATACACCAACCCTTTATATTCTGTTGGGTGTACTGTGTTCAGTTGGTGTTGCTCTCTCCCCCCCTCTCATACTTTCACTATCTTATACAATGTTGTTACCCTGAAAAACTTCAACACGTCCTCGAGTAATGATATCGTGTGTGTGTGTGTGTGTGTGTGTGTGTGTGTGTGTGTGTGTGTGTGTGTGTGTGTGTGTTGTGTATGTGTGTGTGTGTGTGTGTGTGTGTGCGAGAGATGGTAATAGTCAAATTGAGGTGTTAGGGAGAAGGGTGTTGTGGGGGTGTTGTGGGGTGTTGGGGAGAGGGGTGTTGTGGGGGTGTTGGGGAGAAGGTGGTGTTGTGGGGAAGGGGTGTTGTGGGGGAAGGGGTGTTGTGGGGGTGTTGGGGGGAGAAGGGGGTGTTGTGGGGAAGGGGTGTTGTGGGGGAAGGGGTGTTGTGGGGGTGTTGGGGAGAAGGGGTGTTGTGGGGAAGGGGTGTTGTGGGGGTGTTGAGGGAGAAGGGGTGTTGTGGGGAAGGGGTGTTGTGGGGAAGGGGTGTTGTGGGGGGTGTTGGGGGAGGGGGTGTTGTGGGGAAGGGGTGTTGTGGGGTGTTGTGGGGAAGGGGGTGTTGTGGGGGGTGTTGTGGGGGAAGGGGGTGTTGTGAGGGTGTTGTGGGGAAGGGTGTTGTGGGGGTGTTGTGGGGGAAGAGGGGGTGTTGTAGGGGGTGTTGTGGGGAAGGGGTGTTGTGGGGGAAGGGGTGTTGTGGGGGTGTTGTGGGGGAAGGGGGGTGTTGTGGGGAAGGGGTGTTGTGGGGTGTTGTGGGGGGTGTTGTGGGGGTGTTGGAGGGGGGTGTTGTGGGGGAAGGGGTGTTGTGGGGAAGGGGGTGTTGTGGGGTGTTGGGGGAGAGAGGGGTGTTGTGGGGAGAGGGGTGTTGTGGGGGAAGGGGGTGTTGTGAGGGGTGTTGTGGGGGTGTTGTGGGGAAGGGGTGTTGGGGGGGGTGTTGTAGGGGTGTTGGGGAGAAGGGGAAGGGGAAAGTCAGAGGTCACTTATGTCTTGACCTTCCTCCTGCTTGGGCTGTCGACACCTCTTGTTGTGTGTATTCTATTATTATTATTATTATTATTATTATTATTAGTAGTAGTAGTAGTAGTAGTAGTAGTAGTAGTATTTTTAAACGTAGTAGAAGAAGAAGAAGAAGAAGTAGTAGTAGTAGTAGTAGTAGTAGTAGTAGGTGTAGTAGTATCATTATCATAATTTAACCACTCGTTATAAAACTGTTATCCAATATTTCTACCTGACTTACATATTGCCATTAATAAAGAATATTAATCTTATTCTTCCTTTACGTTATCTACCTGTCCATGTTGTTGGTCTAATGTCATTGTGTTCAACCTCAACAACAACTGGTGGAAGAAGCGAGACACAATTATTCAGGTGTGTTAATGTGAAGTGTTATGTCATTGTTGTGTGTGGTTGGCTGGTCACCTGTGCGTCATTAATTACAGGTGTGTGAGTTAGGAGTTAGTTAAGTAATGAGTTTATCTGTGTGTGTTTGTTAGAGTAGTTTGGTTGGTTACCTGTGAGTTATTAATTATTTACAGGTAAGTTATGAGTCTGTTATGTAATAAGATTAACTGTGTGTGTGTGTGTGTGTGTGTGTGTGTCGAGTGCAGTCGGTAGGAGTGAAAGTGTACATAACGTGTGTGTCACCACTTCTCTACGCTAGTTTTTATGCGTCAGAATAGAAAAAAATCTACCATGGTATTGTCTTTTGTGTGTGTGTGTGTGTGTGTGTGTGTGTGTGTGTGTGTCAGGTGTGTCTGTTTAGTTGTGTGTATCTGTGTCCTTTTAGGTATGTGTGTGTGTGTGTGTGTGTGTTGCCTATGTATGAGTCAGGTGTGTGTCTGTATCAGGTGTGTGTCTGTGTCTGTATCAGGTGTGTGTGTGTCTGTATCAGGTGTGTGTCTGTAGGTGTGTGTCTGTTTCAGGTGTGTGTCTGTGTCTGTATCAGGTGTGTGTCTGTGTCTGTATCAGGTGTGTGTCTGTGTCTGTATCAGGTGTGTGTCTGTGTCTGTTTCAGGTGTGTGTCTGTGTTCTCAGGTGTGTGTCTGTGTCTGTTTCAGGTGTGTGTCTGTGTCTGTATCAGGTGTGTGTCTGTGTCTGTATCAGGTGTGTGTCTGTGTCTGTATCAGGTGTGTGTCTGTGTCTCAGGTGTGTCTGTGTCTGTATCAGGGTGTGTCTGTGTCTGTTTCAGGTGTGTGTCTGTGTCTGTTTCAGGTGTGTGTCTGTGTCTGTTTCAGGTGTGTGTCTGTGTCTGTTTCAGGTGTGTGTCTGTGTCTGTATCAGGTGTGTGTGTGTCTGTTTCAGGTGTGTGTCTGTGTCTGTTTCAGGTGTGTCTGTGTCTGTATCAGGTGTGTGTCTGTGTCTCAGGTGTGTGTCTGTGTCTCCAGGTGTGTCTGTGTCTCAGGTGTGTGTCTGTGTCTCAGGTGTGTGTCTGTGTCTGTATCAGGTGTGTGTCTGTCTGTATCAGGTGTGTGTCTGTGTCTGTATCAGGTGTGTGTGTGTGTTTCAGGTGTGTGTCTGTGTCTGTTTCAGGTGTGTGTCTGTTTCAGGTGTGTGTCTGTTTCAGGTGTGTGTCTGTGTCTCAGGTGTGTGTCTGTGTCTCAGGTGTGTGTCTGTGTCTGTTTCAGGTGTGTGTCTGTGTCTGTCTCAGGTGTGTGTCTGTGTCTCAGGTGTGTGTCTGTGTCTCAGGTGTGTGTCTGTGTCTCAGGTGTGTCTGTGTCTCAGGTGTGTCTGTGTCTGTATCAGGTGTGTGTCTGTGTCTGTATCAGGTGTGTGTCTGTGTCTGTATCAGGTGTGTGTCTGTGTCTGTGTCTGTGTCTGTATCAGGTGTGTGTCTGTGTCTGTATGGGTGTGTGTCTGTGTGTCTCAGGTGTGTGTCTGTGTCTGTTTCAGGTGTGTCTGTGTCTGTATCAGGTGTGTGTCTGTGTCTGTGTCTGTGTCTGTATCAGGTGTGTGTCTGTGTCTGTATCAGGTGTGTGTCTGTGTCTCAGGTGTGTGTCTTGTGTCTGTTTTCAGGTGTGTGTCTGTGTCTGTATCAGGTGTGTGTCTGCTGTGTCTGTGTCTGTGTCTGTATCAGTGTGTGTCTGTGTCTGTATCAGGTGTGTGTCTGTCTCAGGTGTGTGTCTGTGTCTGTTTCAGGTGTGTGTCTGTGTCTCAGGTGTGTGTGGTCTCAGGTGTGTGTCTGTGTCTCAGGTGTGTCTGTGTCTCAGGTGTGTGTGTGTCTGTGTCTGTCTCAGGTGTGTGTCTGTGTCTCAGGTGTGTGTCTGTGTCTCAGGTGTGTGTCTGTGTCTCAGGTGTGTGTCTGTGTCTCAGGTGTGTGTCTGTGTCTCAGGTGTGTCTGTGTCTCAGGTGTGTGTCTGTGTCTCAGGTGTGTGTCGTGTCTCAGGTGTGTGTCTGTGTCTGTCTGTTTCCAGGTGTGTGTCTGTGTCTCAGGTGTGTGTCTGTGTCTCAGGGGTGTGTGTCTGTGTCTCAGGTGTGTGTCTGTGTCTGTCTCAGGTGTGTGTCTGTGTCTCAGGTGTGTGTCTGTGTCTCAGGTGTGTCTGTGTCTCAGGTGTGTGCTGTGTCTCAGGTGTGTGTCTGTGTCTCAGGTGTGTGTCTGTGTCTCAGGTGTGTGTCTGTGTCTGTCTCAGGTGTGTGTGTCTGTGTCTCAGGTGTGTGTCTGTGTCTCAGGTGTGTGTCTGTGTCTCAGGTGTGTGTCTGTGTCTCAGGTGTGTGTCTGTGTCTCAGGTGTGTGTCTGTGTCTCAGGTGTGTGTCTGTGTCTCAGGTGTGTGTCTGTGTCTCAGGTGTGTGTCTGTCAACCTTTATAGCGTCTGATTATCTCTCCTGTCTCAGGTTCTGGCTCACCCCTCCCAATAGTCATTCAACAGTTAACAGTTACTCAACAGTCACCCAATACTTACTTTTAACAGTCACACAACACTCACTTTTAAGTCATCCAACAGTCACATAAGTCTGAACAGTCACTTAAGTCTGTCAACAGTCATCCAACAGTCACTCAACAGTCACTCAATAATCACCAACCATTCATCCAACAGTCACTTAAGTCTGTCAACAGTCATCCAACAGTAACCCAACAGTCAGTCACACCTACAGACCCATAACAATATCCTGGTGACAGTTATCTTGATACAGTTCACCAGTTTCTTGACGTCACCGTGACAGCAGCGGCTTCCTGACAGTCAACGAGGCGGCAGTTAACAGTTTATTAACATCATGACTGACTGGTGACAACGAGGAAGTGGGTGAACGTAACACATGACCGTGACTGTTAACTGGATTCCTCTGTCAATCTTCCTGGGTAGAGACTGTGTGTGTGTGTGTGTGTGTGTGTGTGTGTGTGTGTGTGTGTGTGTGTGTGTGTGTGTGTATTGTGCAAAGAGACAGAAGAAAAATAAAAAATAAAATAAAAATGAATCGGCAAACACACACACACACACACACACACACACACACACACACACACACACACACACACACACACACACAAAACAGAAAACATCAGAAAACGGTTAAATGACTCGACATACAGACAGATGTTTACTCCGTCAGCAATAACACACAAACTAGAAACTGTGGCTGTGATGTATAGACGCGTCCACCATGAGCAAGACCAGAGTATAATAAGTAGAGAATACACTATACAGACAGACAGACAGACAGACAGATGGACGGACGGACGGACGGACGAGATGAAGAGAAAGTCCGTAAGTGTCAAAAGTCTGAAAGTTTGAGAGTTTGAATTTTTGAAAGTCTGAAAGATTGAAAGTACAAAAAAGTTCGAAAGTTCTAAAAAGTCCAAAAATACCAAAGTCTGAAATCTACATTAAAATCGCGTGTTATATACTAGGTGAAATACGTAAACTTTATCACCTGAAGATTAGTACCCCGTCCCCTGAAGATTAACCCCCACCTCACCTAAGGATTAGCCCCCACTCCAGTCTCCCCAGCTTGTTCACCTAATCTATCAGTAACCTAACCTAACTTAACCTAACCTAACCAACACCACATACTGGGACCTCTTATGATTGGGGGTCTGTGATATAGGTAGGGAGGGAAGGGAGGCGAGTGAGGAGAGAGGGAGGGATAGAAGAGGCAAGCGAGGAGAGGAGATGGGGAGGTGAAGTGAGGGGAATGGGGAGAGGGTGAGGGAGAAGTGAGCGAGGAGTGGGTGAGGGGGAGGGGAGGCAAGCAAGGAGAGGAGTGGGTGAGGGGGGGGAGGGTGAGGCAGGTAGGCGAGGAGGGGTGAGGGAGGAGGAGGAGCGAGGGAGAGGAAGAGAAGTTGAAGAGGAGGGAGGATGTATTACTCGATGCGGTGGTGGGAGGGAACAACTTTTTTTTTTTTTTTTGTAGGGAAAGGAGGAATGAGAGGAGACTACAGAGGTGGGAAGGAAGATTAGAGGTGGGGAAGGAGATTAGAGGTGGGGGAAGGAAGATTAGAGGTGGGGGAAGGAAGATTAGAGGTGGGGGAAGGAAGTTATAGTTCGGAAATTGAAGAAATTTAGGAGGAGGTAAGAGAGGGCGGGCTGACTAAGCTAATAGTGTGTTAGGGTTGTGTCATGGGTTAGTTATTGTCTGTCGGTACAGGCACTAGACATCCTACCCTGTCCCATATATGGGTGTTTTAAGGGCCTTATTTCATATTCCGCCGGACAGGTCGACCACGGGGGGAGGGGGGGGTAATTATCTGCCTCAGCAGGTGTTCTGGTAGTGGGGAGGAACACCAGGTAGCCAGTGACCTTCGGCATTCTACTACTACTACTACTACTACTCCCCTCACTACTACCACTACTATGAAATAACTACTACTACTCCTACCATTACTGCTACTACTACTACTACCACCATTACTACAACTACTACTACTACCACCACCACTACTATGAAATTACTACTACACCTACCACTACTACGACCAACCAATTCAGAGTTGTGTTTGCCAGTCCTCCCAAGTGATGTGTGTGTGTGTGTGTGTGTGTGTGTGTGTGTGTGTGTGTGTGTGTGTGTGTGTGTGTGTGTAGGTGACAACATTAATCATGGTAATCATGACTGGGTGAATGCCTTAGTTTCTCCTGCGCGACTCTTCTAGCTGCAGGAAAGTGGTGGTGGTGGTGGTGGTGGTGGTGGTAGGTAGTAGCAGCTTTTCTATACCCCTTACACCTGCCACCACCCCTATACACCCCACCCCCACCCTGCCACCACCCTCATACACCACTACACCCCCTACACTTGCCACCACCCCTCATACACCCACTACACCCCTACACCTGCCACCATCCTCCACAACCACTACACCCCCACCTTCCACCATCCTCCATACACCCACTACACACCTACCACCCACTACACCCCTCCACCACCCATCATACACCCACTACACCCCTACACCTTCCATCACCCTCATACACCCACTACACCCCTACACCCGCCACCACTCATACACCCACTACACCACCTTCCACCACCCTCCATACACCCACACCCCCTACACCTTCCACCACCATACACCCACTACACCCCTACACCCCACCACTACACCCACACCCCCTACACCCCACCACCCCTCATACACCCACTATACACCCCCACACACCTACCACCCTCATACACCCACTACACCACCCCACACACCCTTCCACCCACACCCTACACACCACACCCCTCATACACCCACCACACCCCCATACACCTACACCCCCTACACCTTCCACCACCCCCATACACCCACTACACCCCTACACCTTCCACCACTCTTCATACACCCACTACACCCCACTGCCACCACCTACACACACCACCACACTTACACCTTCCACCACACCACCCCTTCCACCACCCTACACCTTCCACCACCCTCATACACCCACACCCCCACCCCACCACCATACACCCACTACACCCCCTACACCTTCCACCACCCTCATACACCCACTACACCCCTACACCACCCACCCACTACACCCCCTACACCTCCACCCCTCATACACCCACACACCACCCACCCTCACACCACCCCTACACCTTCCACCACCCTCATACACCCACTACACCCCACCTACCACCCCTCACACCCACCCACACCCCCACCTTCCCACCACACCTTCCACCACCCCTCACACACAGGCACACCACTACACCCACTACACCCCCTACACCTGCCACCACCCTCATACATACACCCCACACACCCTGGACACCCCTGGGTGACACATGACAAAAAGGTATTAGAAAGGTTGTTTTCATTCTCAACAGCTGGTGAGTGCTTTCCGTACGTCATGCAGGGGCGAGAAAGTGCTTGCCTGCCTGCCTGCCTGCCTGTGTACCTGCCTGCCTGTGTACCTGACTGCCTGTGTACCTGCCTGCCTGTGTACCTGCCTGCCTGTGTACCTGCCTGCCTGTGTTCCTGTCTCTCTCACCATGCAGGCAGAATAGTAAAGTGTGGGATGGTCACCTCTTGCCCCGCACGGTGAAGGTAGTCGACACAGAACACATTTGGGATGATCTGAAGATTCGCTTCCCACCTCACCCCCTAACCTAACCTAACCTAACCTAACCTAACCTAACCTAACCTAACCTAACCTAACCTAACCTAACCTAACCTAACCTAATCTATGTCCTTCCATTTTCGTTTTTTTTTTTCTTATTGAATTTTTATTGAACCTCACAGTAGAAAAAAAAAATCCATCCTTAGTTTTATGTCAATTTTACTTTAATATCAACTCCATTACGCCAGACGGAGCAGCGCCTGGCGTAACGGGTTAGACAATATCACAAATATAGATCAAAAGTAAATTACACTTAACGAGGTGTGGGTTACATCTGGTTTGTTACGTCATAAGTAAGCGTATAAGTTACCACGCCGCTGTAGAGACTAATTTACTCCGTCATGGGATGAGTGAGTGAGTGAGTGACTGAATGGGTGGGGTGGGTGAGTAAGGTAGTGGGTAGGTGAATGGGGTGGGTAGGTAGGTAGGTGGGTAAGTGAGGTATGGGGTGGGTAGGTAGGTGGGTACTGGAGGTAGTGGGTAGGTGAATGGGGTGGGTAGGTAGTAGGTGGGTAAGTGAGGTAGTGGGTAGGTGAATGGGGTGGGTAGGTAGGTGGGTAAGTGAGGTAGTGGGTGGGTGAGTAAGGTAGTGGGTGGGTGAGTGGGGTGGTTAGGTAGGTGGGTAATTGAGGTAGTGGGTGGGCGAGTGAATGCATAAGCGGGTAATGAGTGGATGTTTGGGTGGGTGAGGAAAGGTGACAACAACCATGGTAAAACTCACTACACTACACTACACTACACTACACTACACTACACTACACTACGCTACACCACACCACACTACACTACACTACACTACACTACACTACACTACGCCACACTACACCACACCACAATTACACTAGGTTAATACACTATTAATTGGTTACTACACTACATTCACATTGCTAATTCACACTACACTACACTACAATACCTTGTCTGTGTGTTATGTATAGACAAAATATTCTCAACTTGCTTTTTCTTCTACACAAGATTTTTATTCCGTGTGTGTGTGTGTGTGTGTGTGTGTGTGTGTGTGTGTGTGTGTGTGTGTGTGTGTGTGTGTGTGTGTGAGAGGAGGGGGGAGGGAGGGAGAGAGGAGACTTTCACTGCCACTTATTAAGACAATGTACAAATGAAAGCAAAGAATAGAAAGTTGTCCAGTCTTGTAAAATCCACGGCGAAAGAGAGAGAGAGACAGAGAGAAAGAGAGAGAGAGAGAGAGGGGGGAGGGGTGGGATCTGATGGGGGAAGGGGGAGGGAATGAGTGTACAACCAGGGTATTGAGGGAAGGGTGTTTCACTGACCCCCTTCCTCCCACCTCCTCTACTCCTATGCCCCTCCCCTTCCCGCCTCCTTACCCTTCCCGCCTCCTCCCCCTCCCGTCTCCTCTTCCCTACTCCTCCTCCCCCCCCCTTCCTCTCCCTTTGACGCTGGTATGTACAGATCAACAGGAATTTTACAGCCACAGGTACAGCCACAGGTACAGCCACAGGTACAGCCACAGGGGTACAGCCACAGGTACAGGCTTACAGGTACAGACACAGGTACAATTACAAGTGCAGGTCCAGGTAAGAGGTACAGGTGCAGGTCAGGTAAGAGGTACAGGCCTGAGTGCAGGTCCAGGTAAGAGGTACAGGTGTAGTCCAGGTAAGGGGTACAGGTACAGGTCCAGGTAAGAGGTACAGGTGCAGGACCAGGTAAGAGAGTACAGGTGCAGGTCAGGTAGAGGTACAGGTACAGGTGCAGGTCAGGTAAGAGGTACAGGTGCAGGTCCAGGTAAGAGGTACAGGTACAGGTGCAGGTAGAGGTACAGGTACAGTGCAGGCACCGATATAGATAGGGCACAGGTTAATTAAGCTGGTAACACGACACACACACACACACACACACACACACACACACACACACACACACACACGACACACACACACACACACACACACACACACACACACACACACACACACACACACACACACACACACACACACACCGAGAGAGACTCAGGTAGTGATGGCAGCAGTTCGGTAATACTAGTGATTGCGGCAAAAGTCACAATAAAACAGGCATAAATCACACACACACACACGAAAAGAAACGAACCCCACATCAAACGTACTCTGTATGTGTGTGTGTGTGTGTGTGTGTGTGTGTGTGTGTGTGTGTGTGTGTGCGTAGGTTTTATCAAGTACTGTAGGATGAGCAATACTCTCTCTCTCTCTCTCTCTCTCTCTCTCTCTCTCTCTCTCTCTCTCTCTCTCTCTCTCTCTCTCTCTCTCTCTCTCTCTTCCGTGGCAGGTGTCGTGGTGATAAGCTAAGGCCTACACTATTTAGTCAGGTGTCAACTAATTGTAATGTGTCGGCCAGGTAGTGCAGGTGAGAGAGAGAGAGAGAGAGAGAGAGGTGTTAGGGAATAAATACCTGTAATCAGAACGACAGCAGACAGGCACAACAGACAGGCACAACAGACAGACACAACAGATAGGCATACAGATAGACAGTTATTGTGATACACATTGACAGAGACGACGTGACAGTCAGAGAGACATTTGGACAGACGGACAGAGATAGACAAACAGACTATATGCAGACAGAAATACAGACATCGACAGACACACAGACAGACATACAGATATATATATATATTCACAGACAGACAGACAGACAGACAGACAGACACAATAGGATTCAAAGTCTTGTGTCTTGGTGTGTGTAAATGTTCCGCGGGACTTGTAGTGTGTTACGTGTTGCTTTTCCGCTTTCCACTCCCGTCCATTGCTGTTACGTATTGCTGCTGTTCCGCTCCCTTCTCCTGTCCATTGTTGTTACGTGTTACTGTTCCTTCTACCCTCTCCTGTCCATTGCTGTTACGTGTTACTGTTGTATGTTTGAGAGAGAGAGAAAGTTTCAATTAGGTCAGTAACACACTAGAAATAGAATGGATAGTTAGCTAGATAGAGACTATATCTGAAGCAGCACCATAACTTCTTATCCTCCAATCACCAAACAAAATAAAATAAACACCCCCCAACATCCCCACCACCTCCCCTCCAAAAAAACACATGGAAAAACAGACAAACAAGTCTTCACCTCTGAGCAATAAAATTATTCATTAACGCTGAGCAATAAAACAAAGATCAACCCTTTATAACTTATTAACTCTGAGCAATAAATTCGGGTTACTGGACCGCCGTCGTCTTTAACCCCTTTGAGTACGATGATTTAACCTCCTCGAGTACGATGATTTAACCCCTTTGAGTACAATTATTTAAATCATCGCACTCAAGGGGTTATCATCGTGCATTAAGGGGCTAAAAATGTATCGTACTCATTAGGTTAACCTCTTGAGTACGATGGTTCAACCCCCTTGAGTACGATGACTTAACGACAGGTAACCCAATGCAGAAAGGTTACCCAAGCCATGAATAAACTCCCGTATAGGAAATAATTTATTTAAACCAGGTGTTGCTGATGGGATCTATTGAACAGGTGTCAACTGAGGTAGCTTATGGTAGGGACAGGTAATTGGAAGTTAATTAGCTCTCTACTTAGGTTTGTGTACCTGTCTGAGTTGAAATTAATGTTCTTGTTTATATGTTTACTTCTTTTTTGGGGGGTGTAGGTATTTTTTTGTAGAGAAAGGAGGGATGAAGGAAGACTAGAGGTGGGGGAAGGAAGATTAGAGGTGGGGGAAGGAAGATTAGAGGTGGGGGAAGGAAGTTATAGTTCGGAAATTGAAGAAATTTAGGAGGAGGTAAGAGAGAGCGGGCTGACCCCCTAGCTAAGCTAATAGTGTGTTTGGGTTGTGTCATGGGTTAGTTATTGTCTGTCGGTACAGGCACTAGATAGCCTACCCTGTCCCATATATGGGTGTTTTAAGGGCCTTATTTCATATTCCGCCGACCCTACTGGCGGATGCTGGTCTAGGGAGGTTGTCTATTGCCTGGCCGTGTAGATCGGGGGTGGTAATGGACCTTTTGAGATTTGGTAACTTTTAGGGAACCATTTATGGTGGTTGTCGTTATCTGGTGGGAGTCTTTGAAGGAGTTCTTGCTCTGATCGTTCTATCTTTTGCCAGATTCTGCTGGCCAGGGTGTGCAGCTGCTGGTTGATGGGTTTCATTCTCAGGTCCCTATGTATCTCGGCTGTGGTTCTGGTGAAGGGGTATCTTTCGCCTGTGACGAATCTTAGGGCCTCATTTTGCACCACCTGTAATTTTAATATTTGAGTGGTGCTCATAGTATGAAGAGGTATTGCTGGGTAAGTTAATATCGGTGTGATAAATGATGTCACCAGGCGGAGTTTTATTTTCTCAGGAAGCGCTTTAAAGCGGTATAGTTTTATCAGCTCTCTTTTTGCTTTTTCCTTCCTGGTGTGGACATGATGGGAGTAACCTGTCGTCGATATATGCAGGCCCAGGAGGTTGCCTCTGCTTTTGTATTCTATCTGGGCATTATTGGTTACTAATGGATGGGTTTTCCTTCTGCATAAGGGTATCACTGTGAATTTCGGGAGACTGGTTTGGATTTTCCATTGTTTTTCGTAATTATTTACCCTTTCTAATTCCCGCCTGGTGTTGTCGACCTGTAACGCTCGCGATTTTCCTTGATGTGTTGTTATTTGAGTGATGTCATCTGCATACGTAATATCTTCGGTTAGGTTTGGGTTTGGACGGGGTGGGGTGGGGTGGGTTGGGGTGGGTTAAGTTTAAGTGGTGTGGAGTGGGGTTGGGTTGGGTTATATTAGGCTAGGTTAGTACGAGTCAGGTCAGGTTAGGTTAGGATAGATTAAGGTGGGTTGGATTAGGTTAGGTTAGGTCAAGTCAGGTCGGGATAGGGTGGGGTTGATTATCCAGGAAGTAGCAGTGAGCGTGAATGAGTGGACAAAATTGCGTCGACTGATCTCTTGGGTAATGATGTGTTAAAAACATAGATAGATATTTTACTGTGATGGGTGAAGCTGTCTAGTGTGACGTGACGATGGTGAACCAGGGAGAGAGGGAGAAAAAGGGAGGGATAATGAGGGAGGGAGGTTAGGGTTACAGTGGTGTAGGGAGCATCACAGCGGAACACATTTATTACAGCTGTCAGAGCGAACGATTGACAGCGTGTCATACAAGGGGTGGAAGAGGGAGGGGTGGAAGGAGGAAAGGGAGGGGGGGTTACGGGGAGGAGAGGGTTAGGAAGGGAGAGAGGGAGGAAATGGAGAGAGGGAGGAGAGGGAGAAAGGGAGAGAGAGGAGGGAAGGGAGGGAGGAAAGGGAGAGAGGGAGGGAAGGGAGAGAGGGAGGAAAGGGAGAGAGGGAGGGAAGGGAGAGAGGGAGGGAGGTGACATAGGCCAGGATAAAGTGGTCAAGAGATTTGTTCGACCGTCTCATTAGCATACAACAGTGACGGCTGACTGGGTGGTTTCTCCTGAGGACCATCCCCCTCCCTTACCTCTCCCTCCCCCTCCCCCATACCTCCCCTACCCTTTTCCCTCTACCCCTGTCAACCCTCCCTACCCCCCAGCTCCCCATCCTATCCTCTACCTTTCCTTACTAGCCTCCTCCTCCTCCTCTTTCCTACCCTCCCCCTCTCTCCTCCTCCCACCCTCCCCCTCCCACCCTCCCCCTCCATCTCCCCCCACCCTCCCCACCCTCTCCTCCTCCCACCCTCCCACTTTAATCTAACCTCCTCCCACCTCTCCTCCCACCCTCCACCACTCTCACTCCACCCCTCTCTCCACCTCCTCCTCCCACTCCTCCCTCACTCCACCCAACTCCCTCCTGACCTCTCTCCTACCTCCCTCCCTCACCTGACCCCAACCCCTCTCTCTCCTACCCTCCCTCCCATCTCCTCCTCTCTCCTACCCTCCCTCTCTGACCCCTCCCTCTCTCCTACCCCCTCTCTCCCCACCCCTCCTCTCCTACCCCCTCTCTCCTACCCCCCCACACTAAGCTATCAGACACTTGTATACATAAACTTATATACGAATATTTTTCCACTGTATTTTCATCACGTTCTTGTTGTCATGTCCTCTAGTGTTCGTTGTAGAGGTGGTGGTTCATTCATTCATTCATTCATTCATTCACCCGTTCATTCATTCATCCGTTCATTCATTCATTCATCCGTTCATTCATTCATTCATCCGTTCATTCATTCTTCATTCACCCGTTCATTCATTCATTTATCATTATCATTCATTCCATTTTCGTCATCATCATCATCATCATCATCATCATCATCATCATCATTAATCAACAGCATCACCAACACTCGGTACAGGTACAGACACAGGTACAGGTAATTGTACAGGTACAGGTAGAGGTACAAACACAGGTACAGGTGCAAACGCAGGTACAAATACAAACACAGGTACAAGTTAAACACAGGTACAGGTAAAACACTGGTACAGGTACAACCACAGGTACAGACGCAGGTACAGGTACAAACACAAGTACAAATTAAACACAGGTACAGGTACAAACACAGGTACAGACGCAGGTACAGGTACAAACACAAGTACAAATTAAACACAGTACAGGTACAACCACAGGTACAGACGCAGGTACAGGTACAAACACAGGTACAGACGCAGGTACAGGTACACACACAAGGACAAATTAAAACACAGTACAGGTACAAACACACAGGTACAGACGCAGGTACAGGTACAAACACAAGTACAAATTAAACACAGGTACAGGTGCAAACACAGGTACAGACGCAGGTACAGGTACAAACACAAGTACAAATTAAACACAGGTACAGGTGCAAACACAGGTACAGACGAGGTACAGGTACAACACAAGTACACTCAAACACAGGTACAGGTGCAAACACAGGTATGACGCAGGTACAGGTACAAACACAAGTACAAATTAAACACAGGTACAGGTACAAACACAGGTACAGACGCAGGTACAGGTACAAAACACAAGGCACAGTCTAAACACAGGTACAGGTGCAACACAGGTACAGACGCAGGTACAGGTACAAACACAAGTACACTCAAACACAGGTACAGGTGCAAACAAGGTACAGACGCACAGGTACACAAACACAGTACAATTAAACACAGGTACAGGTGCAAACACAGGTACAGACGCAGGTACAGGTACAAACACAAGCATACCAAAACACAGGTACAGGTGCAAACGCAGGTACAAATACAAACACAGGTACAAGTTAAACACAGGTACAGGTAAAACACTGGTACAGGTACAACCACAGGTACAGACGCAGGTACAGGTACAAACACAAGTACAAATTAAACACAGGTACAGGTACAAACACAGGTACAGACGCAGGTACAGGTACAAACACAAGTACAAATTAAACACAGTACAGGTACAACCACAGGTACAGACGCAGGTACAGGTACAAACACAGGTACAGACGCAGGTACAGGTACACACACAAGGACAGTGTGAGACAAGGTCAACGTAGATAAGGATGTGAGAGAGGAAATGCCGCGAAAGGTCATCAGTAGAACATTAATTTTATCTCAGAGGTTCATTCTTTCCTAACACACACACACACTCACTTTCCCTCCGTACTTTGACGTCAGGGGAAAGCAGGGAGAATTGCGGGTAGTGAGTCAAGCAGGATATGGTTGCGGAAGATGATAGTGGCTTTGGTGGGTCAGCTGATTGTTGTTTTGTTTTGGTGGGTCAGCTGATTGTTGTTTTGCTTTGGTGGGTCAGCTGATTGTTGTTTTGCTTTGGTGGGTCAGCTGATTGTTGTTTTGCTTTGGTGGGTCAGCTGATTTTGTTTGTTTTGGTGGGTCAGCTGATTTTGTTTTGTTTTGGTGGGTCAGCTGATTGTTGTTTTGCTTTGGTGGGTCAGCTGATTGTTGTTTTGTTTTGGTGGGTCAGCTGATTGTTGTTTTGTTTTGGTGGGTCAGCTGATTGTTGTTTTGTTTTGGTGGGTCAGCTGATTGTTGTTTTGTTTTGGTGGGTCAGCTGATCCGCCTATCATTTCACCTTAAGATTAACCAAACCTAATCTAACTTAACCTAACCAAACCAACCTAACCTAAATTAACCTTACCTAACAAAGTTAACGTAATCTAACATAAACTAACCTAACCTGACGTAATCTAACGTAACCTAACCTAACCTGACGTAAACTAACGTAACCTAACCTAACCTGACGTAATCTAACCTTACCTCTGATCTGTGTGGTATAAGGAGGTCAAGAGGGGGTGGGTGGGGGGAGGGGCTTACGTCAGTCCTTGAAGCTATACAGGTGAAAGGGATGGAAAGTGAGAGGAGGTCTTGTGGAGAAAGGAGAGAGAAAAAATTATGAGTGTGAGAGAGAGAGAGGAGAGAGAGATGATGGGTTAAAGAAAAGCTAGAGTAGGAAAGATAAGAAAGAGGAAATGATGGAGTAAAGGAGAGAGAGAGAGAAAAGTGAGAGAGAGAGAGAGAGAGCAACCACAATGATTCATCATGGTCATTTATGTTGGGAATTGCCACCATTGATCACTCTGTTGCAGGTGCTGGAGACTGTGTGTGTGAAGGGTCAGAGAGACGGCCGTAGGAGAGACGGGAGAGAGATAAATGGTTCTCTCAGGCGGCCAATTGGTGAGTATTGTTCTTATCGCGTTTGAGTGTCAGTGATGTTGAGGTATTTTGGTTGGTATCTCTCTCTCTCTCTCTCTCTCTCTCTCTCTCTCTCTCTCTCTCTCCAAAGGCTCGGATCGTCTCCAAATATTACACATTTCACTCTTTAAAGATTCGAACCGTATCGAGACAGTGTAGAGGCTGCTCGAACGCGGGTCATTTATGGCCTTGCGTAAGAATATTTTCTCCCATCCACGTTTTGTCGAATACTAGAGCGTGATGGGCGTGGTCGTGTGGGTGGGTGGTGCGGAGTGTGTGATGGTGAGTGTGTGATGGTGAGTGTGTGGGTGTGATGGCGAGTGTGTGATGGTGAAAGTGTGTGGTGGTGGGCGGTTATCGTTGAGTGGGTATTGGTATGGGTATATGGGCGAGGGTGTGTGGGCGTGGGTTATATGGGCAAGGGTGGTAACGGGCGTGGGTATATATGTGTGTGTGTGTGTGCAATGGGCCGTGTGTGCAGAATAGCTATACCTCCTACAGTCTCCACCCACCCCCAGAGACCTGAACACTGGGGTGAAGGCCAAGTGGTTTACACAGAGGTGATGATAATTGTACACAGGTATGGGCCAAATTACCTGTAATTGTAACAATTTCATTCATTACAGTCATGAAATTCATCTTACAAAAGTGAAAGTTGTCGTGTGTGTGCAATGTGTGTGTGTGTGTGTGTGTGTGTGTGTGTGTGTGTGTGTGTGCATGTGTGTGTGTGTGTGTGTGTTACAGAATATAGATTGAGGAGGGCAGGGGAGGAGAGTGGGTGGGAGGGTGAGGGAAGGACAGGGAGGGTGAAGTGGCATAACTTGTGACTGTCGTTAATGTGATGATAACGTGATGGTTGGATCTTAACACTTCCGGGCTGGTGGTGATGGAGGCTACCTTACCCCCCCTCCCCCCCTCCTCCCAAGGACTCCTTCCTCTCCTCCACCCCAGGACCATTTCCTCTCCCCTCCCGGGACATTTCCTCTCCCCTCCCCAGGACCTTTCCTGCCCTCCCCCCAGGGGACCATTTTCTCCCCCTCCACCCAGGACCACTTCCTCCCCCCTCCACAGGACCACTTCTCCCTCCCAGGATCGCCCTCCCCCTCCACCAGGACCACTTCCTCCCCCCTCCCAGGACCACTTCCTGCCCTGCCCTCCACCAGGACCACTCCTCCCCTCTACCAGGACCACGCCTCTCTCTCATAAAATTCCATTTACTCAGGCAATAGAATTTAACGCTAGCATAGAGAAAGAAGGGCCGACCGCAACAACATGACTTTCCCCATTCAAGGTTTACTTCGGCGTAGACAATTCTTCAACAACAACTGTATATGACTTCTGTTGTTAAATTCTGTGTGTGTGTGTGTGTGTGTGTGTGTGTGTGTGTGTGTGTGTGTGTGTGTGTGTGTGTGTGTGTGTGTGTGTGTGTGTGTGTGTGTCGGTCATGGGAACACAAGACCAGTGAGGAATTTTAAAGCGACTATCATCATCTTACATCAGTCATGGGAGGCGCTTAATGTGCAGCCCCTCCCTTCTTCTTCTTCTACTTCTTCTTCTTCTTCTTCTTCTTCTTCTTCTTCTTCTTCTTCTTCTTCTTAGTGAAAGTGAAGTAAGATACGAGTAAAAAATGACTATAGGATGCAAAAACAACAAACACACAC
>NW_024720773.1:6657500-6677500 GCF_018991925.1 Homarus americanus | reverse complement strand
ACACCAACCAACAACCAACCAACAACAATCACCACCACCACCACCACCAATCACCACCAACCACCACCAACCAACCACCACCACCAACCACCATCAACACCACCACCACTCACACCAACAACCAACCAACCAACCACCACCAACCACCACCACCAACCACCAACCAACAACACCACCATCACCACCACCAACAACAATCAACCACCTCAACACAACCACCTCCACCACCACCACCACCACACCACCAATCAACCAACCAACCACACCAACTCACCACCACCACCACCACCATCACCAACCAACCACCAACAACAACCAACTAACCACTACCACCACTCACCATCACTCACCACCACCACCACCACCCACCACCACACTCACCACCACTACTACTACCACTACCACCACCACTACTACTAACACTACCACCACCACCATCACCATTACCATCACCACCACCACCACCACCACTACCGCCACCACCACCACTACTACTACCACTACCATCACCACCACCACCTACCACTACCTACCACCACTACCACCTTCCCTGAATACTATCTTTTGTTACTGAGTGCTGCTGGGGTTACGTTCATTATATATACGTGGTCTTTTTGTATCAGGTAATGTGTGAGTGTGTGTGTGTGTGTGTGTGTGTGTGTGTGTGTGTGAGTGTGTGTGTGTGTGTGTGTGTGTGTGTGTGTGTGTGTGTGTGTGTGTGTGTGTGTGTGTGTTTTGAAAGGCCTATTGGAAAGTGATGACGTCATGCTGAACTTGTTCTCTTGTATCTCAGCTGACATAATGCATCTGTCTTGACACATTCATGACACATTCTTGACACATTCATTGTACATTCTTGACACATTCATTGTACATTCTTGACACATTCATGACACATTCTTGACACATTCTTGACATTCATTGTACATTCTTGACACATTCATTGTACATTCTTGACACATTCTTGACACATTCATTGTACATTCTTGACACATTCATTGCATTCTTGACACATTCTTGTACATTCTTACACATCCATTATACATCTTTGACACATTCTTCACACATTCATCTTATATTCATATATTCTTCACACATTCTTGACACATTCTTCACATTCATTATACAATCTTGACACATTCTTCACACATTCATCATAATTTATCACACATTCTTGACACATTCTTGACAACTAACCTAACCTAACCTAACCTTCACGGAACTAAACGAGTTAAGATAAAAGGCTATATAAATCATATATACATAATATAATATATATATATATATATATATATATTTTACCCAACTGATCATTATCTCTCGTATTAATAAAACTTGTCACCGATGTTTTTGTTTACCCAAGACAAAAACAGTTTAAGAGTTGAGTGTGACTTTTATTTTAATATTATTGTTTTTTTTATTATTATTAATTTTTACCCTTTAATTATTTTATTATTATTATTATTTTTTTTCCCTTTATTTTATTTTTTACCCTTTAATCTCCCTTTATATAATTCTTAAGTCCTGGAAAATATTGGAGTTTTTAATGTTTATGTTTTTCTCTTTTGATATTGTTCACATAATTCTGGAGTCTTGTTTATTTGTTGTTGTTGTTGTTGTAGGTTGTAACACACGTGGGAGAAGGGAGGAGGTGAGAGAGGAAGAGGTGAGGAGGGAGGGAGAGGAGGAGGGTGAGGTGAGGGGTGAGAGGAGGGAGGGAGGAGGAGGGAGGTGAGAGTGAGAGGAGAGAAGAAGGGTGAGAAGAAGGGAAGGGTGGGAGAGGAATAGGAAAATAAGAAGAGAATCCAGCAACAGACCATTCACTGGTCGGTGTTCTGGAAACCCACTTAGCAGTTCTCTACCTCCTTACCTCTCTACCTCCTTACCTCTCTTTCTACCTCTCTCTCAAGTAAAGGTGAATCCCCTTCAGGTGTTTACAGAAGTCATACAGGTAGTCACAGTTTATTTGGGGTAGTCACAGTGTATTTTGGACGCCATATTGTATTTTTGGGGTGATGGGTGGGGGGTTGTTAATGCGTGTTTTTGTGTGTTTTGGGAATCTCTCTCTCTCTCTCTCTCTCTCTCTCTCTCTCTCTCTCTCTCTCTCTCTCTCTCTCACACACACTCACGGAGCACAAACAAAAAATCATATGTGTGTGTGTGAGAGAGAGAGAGAGTAATATAATGTGCGTTGCGTGATTAAGCCTGATGGACACACACACACACACACACACACACCCATATACAGACATGCGAGTACATCAGGAGAATCCAAACATAAACACAACATCATAACCTGACCTAACCTGACCTGACTTGTGTCCTGACCTGACCCTAACCTGACCTGACTTGACCTGTCCTAACCTGACCTGCCTAAACCTGACTGGCCCTGTCCTAACCTGACCTAACCTGACCCTAACCTCACCTGACCTGACCCTAACCCTAACTGACCTGACCCTTACAATGACCTGACCTAACCTGACCTAACCTAAACTAACCTCGACCGTAAGTAAATGATGGTGTTATCTAAGAGCCAATTGAATACCTTTGTTATGTCCCCTTTGTTGAACTACAGAGAAATAATTGACGGGTCGGGAGAAATATTTGACGGGGTACAGAGAAATATTTGACGGGGTACAGAGAAATATTTGACGGTACAGAGAAATATTTGACGGTACAGAGAAATATTTGACAGGTACAGAGAAATATTTGACGGTACAGAGAAATATTTGACGGGGTACAGAAATATTTGACGAGGTACAGAGAAATATTTGACGGGTACAGAGAAATTTTGACGGGGTACAGAGAAATATTTGACGGGGCTAGAAATATTTGAAATGTACAGAGAAATATTTGGGGGTACAGAGAAATATTTGAAGGTACAAGAAATTTTGACAGAATTACAGAGAAATATTTGACGGGGTACAGAGAAATATTTAACAGGGTACAGAAAAATATTTGACGGGTACAGAAAAATATTTGACGGGGTACAGAGAAATATTTGAAGGTACAGAGAAATATTTGACGGGGTACAGAGAAATATTTGACGGGGTACAGAGAAATATTTAACGGGGTACAGAGAAATATTTGACGAGGTACAGAGAAATATTTGACGGGGTACAGAGAAATATTTGACGGGGTACAAAAGAAATATTTGACGGTATAAAGAAATATTTGACGGGGTACAGAAATATTTGACGGGGTACAGAGAAATATTTGACGGTACAGAAAAATATTTGACGGGGTACAGAGAAATATTTCACGTGTACAGATATAATTAATTGGCAGTTACAAACACAAAACACACAAACAGACACACAAACAAACATCACTTCCACCAATTATCTAGTTTATCTTCCTGTATTTATCATTCATGTTTGTTACTTATTGTTATTTGTTATGTCTATATTTATTCATTAATTCTCTTTATCTTTATCCTTTCTTGTTTGTTTTGGCTGATTTATTTATGTTCTTCTTTACCTTATTTATCCTCGTTCCTCTGTCTCTCTGTCTGTCTGTCTGTCTGTCTGTCTGTTCTTCTTTGACGTGGATGGGGATACGTAAACACTTAAAGAAAGGTGATAAGAGAGAGAGAGAGAGAGAGAGAGAGAGAGAGTTAGTAGTGTTGGTGCAAGACAAAAGTGTTGAAACGTGGAATGAAAAAGAAACGCACACACACACACACACACACACACACACTGAGAGGAAAGTAGTAAAACACACACTCACACACATACTCGCACACGATGGCAGTAAAGTATACACACAAACAGACACACAGTGGATCCCTCTCCTCCACATTGATTCGCAGCGGCAAAAATTAATCTGCTGCGGTGCATACTAAGTCAAGTTGCCGGGTCAGTCAACCTCCTCCTCTGTGTGTTGAGATGTAGGCAGTCTCTCTCTCTCTCGTATTTTATTAATAGTATTTATCTCTTGTTTCATTATTGCGTCCCCAGCTCTATGTGTGTGTGTGTGTGTCTGAGGATTAGGATGCACCTCGCTCATTCACTCACCCACTGACTCATTCACTTATTCATTGACTCATTCACTCACCCACTGACTCATTCACTACCCACTGACTCATTCACTCACCACTGACTCATTCACTCACCCACTGACTCATTCACTCACCCACACTCATTCACTCACCCACTGACTCATTCACTCACCCACTGACTCATTCACTTATTCATTGACTCATTCACTCACCACTGACTCATTCACTCACCCATTGACTCATTCACTTATTCATTGACTCATTCACTCACCCACTGACTCATTCACTCACCCACTGACTCATTCACTTTCTCATTGACTCATCCACTCACCCACTGACTCATTCACTCACCCATTGACTCATTCACTCACCCACTGACTCATTCACTCACCCACTGACTCATTCACTTATTCATTGATCATTCACTCACCCACTGACTCATTCACTCACCCACTGACTCATTCACTTATCCATTGACTCATTCACTCACCCACTGACTCATTCACTCACCCATTGACTCATTCACTCACCCACTGACTCATTCACTCACCCACTGACTCATTCACTCAGAGGAAAACGCGTCAACCACACCGCATTTTTGTAATAATTCTCCTGCTTACTATTTTGTTTTCTTTACATACATACATAAATACATACATACATACATACATACATACATACATACATACATACATACATACATAAATACATACATATTATTATTTGCTATTATTATTATTATTGTTGTTGTTGTTGTTGTTGTTGTTGTTGTTCGGCCGACTTTGCGGTTGGTTGGTTGATTGATTGTGGTAATCACATCCCTGGCGGTCGGCCGACTTTTTGCTGACGGGAAACAAGTTTTCGTGTTTCAGCTTTTTTTTTTATGAAAATGGAGAGCTTGTGTGTGAGTCGAGAAAGTGAGGCGTTTACACCATTAATATTTTTTGTTAAATGTTTTAGCCCTGTACGCACATGTGCATGCAAGCAGTGTGTGTGTTATGTATGTATGTATGTATGCATGAATGTATGTATGTATGTGCTGAGATAGAGTTTATACAGGAAAGAAAATATTAAGTCTTAAAGTGAGTTAAATCTCTTCCATGGCCACACACACACACACACACACACACACACACACACACACACACACACACACACACACACACACATACATTAGTGACCTTGACCCCCCATTCTCACCTGTCAACATCACCTGTATTTTTAATTGGTATTTGACGCGTTGTTGATTGTGATGTTAAGTATAGCCTTATCTGCCCCTGATAGCTCTGTTGAGGAGGAGGAGGGTTGGAGGGAGGTAGGGTGAAGGAGGGTTGGAGGGGGTAGGGTGAGGGAGGTTGGAGGGAGGAGGGGTGAGGGAGGGTTGGAGGGGGGTAGGGGTGAGGGAGGGTTGGAGGGGGTAGGGGTGAGGAGGGTTGGAGGGAGGTAGGGTGAGGGAGAGGGACGGTGAAGGAAAGAGGGGAAGGAGGGTGAGGGAGGAAGAAAGATGGAAGGAAGAACGTAAGAAAATTATTGGGCAAAGTAATGGTGGAAGGAGAGAGAGAGAGAGCACAGGTCAGAACTCAACACGAGAGGAACTCATTAACAAATCTCCAGGTAGATAATCAGACGGTGGTTCCTGTCTCTCTCTCTCTCTCTCTCTCTCTCTCTCTCTGTACGCAGTGTCTCATTATCTCTCTATCTGTACTAGTGTCTCATTATCTATCTCTGTAACGTAATATTCTCAGACCAATTACAGTATTAAGTATATCAGTTTTTGATGGACAGATATTGACAGGTAACATGACAGAACTACCTGGCGGAGAGATATTGGCCAGATAACACGGCTAATTTACCTGAAGACAGAAGCTTAATGACGCCAGCCAGGTGTGTTAATTTCCTTATGGTGGAAATGATCATTTAAACAGACACACATCACACACACACACACACACACACAGGTCAGGTAGGGGGCCCTGCTGTCAAACCAGTGAAGTTCTAGTAGTGCTGTTGTGGTGCTGTTGTGGTGCTGTTGTCGTGCTGTTGTCGTGCTGTTGTCGTGCTGTTGTAGTGCTGTTGTGGTGCTGTTGTGGTGCTGTTGTGGTGCTGTTGTCGTGCTGTTGTGTGCTGTTGTCGTGCTGTTGTCGTGCATGCTGTTGGGTTGTTGTTGTGCTGTTGTGGTGCTGTTGTAGTGCTGTTGTCGTGCTGTTGTCGTGCTGTTGTCGTGCCTGTTGTCGTGCTGTTGTCGTGCTGTTGTCGTGCTATTTTGTGCTGTTGTGGTGCTGTTGTCGTGCTGTTGTGGTGCTGTTGTCGTGCTGTTGTCGTGCTGTTTGTACCGCTATTGTTATTTTTATTATTTTTATTTCTAGTCTAATGCTGTAAGTCATTATTGTCATTTTCTCTGTATCCATCTTATTCTCTCTTTTCGCTTATTCTCTTTCTTTCTTATCTTATTCTCTTTCTCTCTTCTCTTATTCTCTTACTTTCTTCTCGTATTCTCCTTCTTTCTTCTCCTCTTCTCTCTTTCTTCTCTTATTCTCTCTTTCTTCTCTTATTCTCTTTCTTCTCTTATTCTCTCTTCCTCCTCTTAGTCTTTTTCGCCTCTTGTTCTCTCTTCCTCCTCTTCCCTTTCACTTCCATGGTGTTCTCAGACAAAATAAAAGAGAAGGGAGAAGAACCAGAAAATATGATGATTAATATACAGTACACTGGAAGATTAACCCTGTTTTTTGTATTTCCTCTGCGGTCTCCTGCGGTCTCCTGCGGTCTCCTGCGGTCTCCTGCGGTCTCTAGCGGTTCTTCCCTTATAACCGCAACCAACCTCGCCCCAGCTCAATCTCTTGTCTAGTGAACCGACCGTCTTAGTGTTTGGTTCTGGAGGCTTATAGAAAGTTCTCTTTGTTTTTCTCTCTTATTTTACTTCTTTTCTCTTTATTTATCCGTCAATATTTGTCTAATCTTTCCTTCTTGAACCCTAAACCAATCGTCTTTCGTCCTCAAGTCACCCATCGGCCAATCAGCGTCAAGCAATATTAGAAACATTTGCCCCCAGCTACCGAATCCGAATACCTGATGGTTCCTGCGTGTTTCCCCTTACTTGTGGGGTCAGTGAGGCCGAGCAGCAGGCAGGGAGGGACCGACAGGGGAGGCAGGCAGGGAGGAGCCAGGCAAGGGAGGGCCAGGCACGAGGAGGGGGCAGTCAGGAGGAGGGATGGGGGCAGGCTGGGAAGGAGAGCGGAGCGGAAGGAGGCAGTCAGGGAGGAGGGGGCGGAAGGCAGGGGAAGGGAGCGGTCAGGAGGGATGGGGCAGGCCGGGAAGGAGGCAGGCAGGGAAGGAGGCCAGGCAGGGGAGGAGGCAGTCCAGGGGAGGGATGGGGCAGGCTGGGAAGGAGGCAGTCAGGGGAGGGCAGGCTGGGAGGGGGCGGAGGCAGGGAGGGAGGCAGTCAGGGAGGGATGGGGCAGGCTGGGAAGGAGGCAGTCAGGGAGGGAGGCAGGCAGGGAAGAAGGGAGTCAAGCCAGGCAGGGAGGAGACGGTCAGGGGAGAGAACCAGGCTAGCAGGGGAGGAGACAGTCAGGGGGAGAGGAACCAAGGCTGGCAGGGAGGGAGACAGTCAGGGAGAGAACCAGGCTAGCAGGGAGGGAACTGATCCAGGGAGAGAACCCAGGCTGGCAGGAGGGAGACACGGTCGAGTGAGAGAACCAGGCTAGCAGGGAGGAGACAGTCAGGGAGAAGAACAAGGCTGGCAGGGAGGAGACAGTCCAGGGGAGAGAACCAGGCTAGCAGGGGAGGGGAGACAGTCCAGGGAGAGAACCAGGCTAGCAGGGAGGAGACAGTCAGGGAGAGAACCAGGCTGAGGGGAGGGGGAGACGGTCAGGGGAGAGAACCAGGCTAGCAAGGGAGGAGACAGTCAGGGGAGAGAACAAGGCTGGCAGGGAGGGAGACAGTCCAGGGAGAGAACCAGGCTAGCAGGGAGGGAGACAGTCAGGTAGACAGGCAGCTCAGTAGGTCAACCAGCCTCCTGTACTACATACGCTGCACTGGCCGCCATGCTAATACTTAATGGTGAAATATAATGGTGTTAATAGATGATAATGGTGTGTTATTGTGGTGTTAATAGGATGATAATGGTGTGTTATTGTGGTGTTCATAGATGATAATGGTGTGTTATTTATTGGTGTTAATAGATGATAATGGTGTGTTATTGTGGTTAATAGATGATAATGGTGTGTTATTGTGGTGTTAATAGATGATAATGGTGTGTTATTGTGGTTCTAGATGATAATGGTGTGTTATTGTGGTGTTAATAGATGAGTAATGGTGTGTTATTGTGGTGTTAATAGATGATAATGAATTGTTATTGTGGTGTTCTTAGATGATAATGGTGTGTTATTGTGAATTGTTAATAGATGATAATGGTGTGTTATTGTGGTGTTCATAGACGATAATGGTGTGTTATTGTGAAATTTGTTCATAGATGATAATGAATTATTATTGTGTGGTGTTAATAGATGATAATGGTGTGTTATTGTGGTGTTAATAGATGATAATGGTGTGTTATTGTGGTGTTCATAGATGATAATGGTGTGTTATTGTGGTGTTAATGGAGCGATAATGGTGTGTTATTGTATAGATTGACTATGGAGTAATGTGGTGTGTTATTGTGGTGTGAATAGATGATGTGGTGTGTGTTATTGTGGTGTTAATAGATGATAATGGTGTGTTATTGTGGTGTTCATAGATGATAATGGTGTGTTGTGTGGTGTTCATAGATGATAATGTTATTTGTGGGTGTTAATAGATGATAATGGTGTGTTGTTGTGGTGTTAATAGATGATAATGGTGTGTTATTGTGTTCATAGATGATAATGGTGTGTTATTGTGGTGTTAATAGATGATAATGAATTGTGTTATTGTGGTGTTCATAGATGATAATGGTGTGTTATTGTGTGTTAATAGATGATAATGGTGTGTTATTGTGGTGTTAATAGATGATGGTGTGTTATTGGTGTTAATAGATGATAATGGTGTTGTTGTGGGTGTTAATAGATGATAATGAGGTGTGTTATTGCGGTGTTTGCTAGATGAAAGTAATGGTGGCTATTTATTGGCTAGCAGATGATAATGGTGTGTTATTGTGGTGTTAATAGATGATAATGGTGTGTTATTGTGGTGTTAATAGATGATAATGAGGTGTGTTATTGTGATTGTTAATAGATGATGTGGAACGTGTTATTGTGGTGTTAATAGATGATAATGGTGTGTGTTATTGTGGTCATTTAATAGATGATAATGGTGTGTTATTGTGGTGTTAATAGGTCGTAATAAAGATAAGATAAAAAGAAGAAGAAAGAGGTGGAGGAGGAGGAGAAAATGAGAGCGTGTAACAACAACAACAACAACAACAACTTAACAACACCACCACACCACCACCACCACCACCACCACCACCACCACCACCACCACCACCAACAACAACAACAACAACAACAACAACAACAACAACAACAACAACAACTTAACAACAACAACAACAACAACACCACCACCACCACACACACACCACACACACACCACCACCAACAACAACAACAACAACAACAACAACAACAACAACAACCATAACAACAACAACAACAACAACAACACCCACTTACCACCACCACCAACAACAACAACAACAACAACAACAACAACAACAACAACAACAACAACACTCTCTTTGTAGTTCTTGTAACGAAATTAACATGAAACTTTCTGCAAATATTCCCAGATGTTTTACAGGTTAATTTAACATCATATACCAAAACATGATTAAGTTAAAACATCTACATTAATTAAGCACTTACCTGTCTCCAGCTTTCCCGACACGTTAATTTAACATCGTCCACCTGGCAGACTGTATACCTGTACCTGGTAATTTAACATACGCCGTACACGCAGCTGTTAGCATAATTAACATCACCCTTTCACATATTACTACGATCGTGTGTGTGTGAGAATTTCAACACTTTTAACACCGAATTTTAACATTACTAACTCAGTCCTCTTTTACTTAATTAACTCTCTAAGGTGATATCATTACGGTATATGAATTATTGAACTATAATACTATATTGTTTTGATTATTGTCTTAATATTAGGGAGCACCTGAAGATTAGCACCCCCTTCCCCGAGCTTATTTTAACTTACAGCTAAACACCTTAACGTTACCTGGGATGTTAGGTTAGGTTAGGTTAGGTTAGGTTAGGTTAGGTTAGGTTAGGTTAGGTTAGATTTGGTTAGTAGTCGTATTCATCTGGACTAATGGTTGTAAGGTTAGGTTAGGTTATGTTAGTTTAGGTTATATTTAGTTCGGTTAGATTTGGTTAGGTTAGGTTAGGTTAGTTTATATTTTGTTCGGTTAGATTTGGTTAGGTTAGGTTAGGTTATGTTAGTTTAGGTTATATTTAGTTTGGTTAGATTTGGTTAGGTTAGGTTAGGTTAGGTGAGGTTAGAAGTAGTGATCATCTGGACTAATAGTTGTATGGGAGTAAGTGGAGAACACCGGGTGAGACGAACACCTTACTGTACACTCCTGAGGTATACTGTACAGTACAGCGTCACGAAGGACTTTCTCAAAGGATTGGAATGCCTCTGAGAAAGTCCTTCGTGACGAGACTTTAGGAGTTATCTCTCTGATCCTGTGTTACTTTTGCTGCCTTACAACCACTGGATTAGGTTAGGTTAGGTTAGGTTTAGTGTTAGGTTAGGTTAGGTTAGGTTTAGTGTTAGGTTAGGTTGTGTATTGATCAAGCAAAATAACCTGGGGTGCCTAATGTTCAGGTGATCCTATTGATTAGTGCCATGACAATTACGCGGCAAGGAAGAGCCTGTCATCTTGAGGGAAAGAAACCCAGGTAGGTCGGTTATGCAGGCTCCTCCCACACACCTGTAATCGGCCATGCAGGTTCCTCCCACACACCTGTAATCGGCCATGCAGGCTCCTCCCACACACCTGTAATCGGCCATGCAGGTTCCTCCCACACACCTGTAATCGGCCATGCAGGTTCCTCCCACACACCTGTAATCGGCCATGCAGGTTCCTCCCACACACCTGTAATCATGCGGCAAGTCAGGGAAATTAAAGTGATCTCCCACACACCTGCAATCATGCGGCAAGTCAGGGTAATTAAGGTGATCGTAATTACCAGGTGTCCGGGTGAATTAGTCATTATTACCTGTGCTGTGTCACGGTGGTCACTGTTCCTTAACTGCTACAACCACTACTACCACTACAACCACTACTACCACCACCACCACCACCCCACCACCACCACCCCACCACCACACCCCACCACCACCACCAACCCCACCACCACCACCCCCACCACCACCACTTCACCCCCCACCACCACCACCACCCCCACCACCACCACCACCCCCACCCCACCACCACCCCACCACCACCAACCCCCACCCAACCACCAACCCCACCACCACCACCAACCCCACCACCCACCCCCACCACCACCACCAACCCCACCACCACCACCACCCCACCACCACCAACCCCACCACCACCAACCCCACCACCACCACCAACCCACCACCACCACCACCCCACCACCACCACCAACTCCCCACCACCACCACCAACCCCACCACCACCACTCCCCACCCTCACCCCACCTCACCACCCCACCACCACACCACTCCCACCAACCCCACCACCAACCCCACCCACCACCACTCAACCACCCCACCACCACCACCTCAACCCCACCACCACCACCACCCCACCACCACCACCAACTCCCACCACCACCACCAACCCACCAACCACCACCACCCCACCACCACCCCACCACCCCACCACCACCAACCCCACCCACCACCCCACACCCCACCACCACCACCACCCCAACCCCAACCACCACCCCACCACCCCACCACCAACCCCACACCACCACCAACCCACACCACCACCAACCCCACCACCACCCCAACCCCACCACCACCACCACCCCACCACCACCACCACCCCACCACCCCACCACCAACCCACACTCACCACCCCACCCCACCACCACCAACTCCCACCACCACCACCACCCCACCACCACCACCACCCCCACACCAACCCCACCAACCACCACCAACCCCACACCACCACTACCCACCACCAACCACCAACCCCACCACCAACCCCACCACCACCACCAACCCCACCACCACCACCCAACCCCACACCACCACCAACCCCAACCAACCAACCCCACACCCACCACCACCACCAACCCACCACCACCACCAACCCAACCAACCACCACCAACCCCACCAACCACCACCAACCCCACCACCACCACCACCCACCACCACCACCAACTCCCACCACCACCACCACCCCACCACCACCACCCCACCACCACCACCACCCCACCACCACCAACCCCAACCAACCACCACCACCCCCACCACCACCACCACCCCCACCACCACACCACCACCCCAACCAACCACCACCAACCCCCACCAACCACCACCAACCCCCCAACCACCAACCCACCACCACCAACCCACCACCACCAACCCCACCACCACCACCAACCCCACCACCACCACCACCCCCACCACCACCAACCCCACCAACCACCACCAACCCCACCACCACCACCAACCCCCACCAACCACCACCAACCCCACCACCACCACACCCCACCACCACCACCAACCCCACCACCACCACCACCCCACCACCACCACCACCAACCTCACCACCACCACCACCCCCACCCCCACCAACCACCACCAACCCAACCACCACCAACCCCACCACCACCACCACCCCACCAACCACCACCAACCCACCACCACCACCCCACACCACCACCACCCCACCACCACCCCACCCCCACCACCACCACCACCCCCACCACCACCACCAACTCCCCACCAACCACACCAACCCACTCAACCACCACCACCCCACCACCCACCACTCCCCACCACCCACCACACCCCACACTCCAACTCCACCACCACCACCAACTCCCAACTCCACCACCACCCCACCACCCACCACCACCCCCACCACCCACCACCACCTCCACCACCACCACCAACCCCACACCCAACCCCCACCACCACCACCTCACCCCACCACCACCAACCCCACCAACCAATCACCAACCCACCAACCACCACTCCCCACCCCACCACCACCACCAACCCCACCACCACCACCAACCCCACCACCAACCCCACCAACCCACCACCACCAACCCCACCACCACCACCAACCCCACCACCAACACCACCCCACCCACCACCACCAACCCCACCACCACCACCAACCCCACCACCACCACCAACCCCACCACCACCACCTCAACCCCACCACCACCACCAACTCCCACCACCACCACCACCCCACCACCACCACCCTCACCCCACCACCACCACCAACCCCCACCACCCACCACCCCACCCCACCACCACCACCAACCCCACCAACCACCCCACCAACCCCACCACCCCACCACCAACCCCACCACCACCAACCCCCACCACCCCACCACCAACCCACCACCACCCCACCACCCCACCACCACCCCACCACCACCAACCCCCACCACCACCAACCCCACCACCACCCCACCACTCCCCACCACCACCACTCACCCCACCACCACCTCACCACCCCACCACCACCTCACCACCTCACCACCACCTCACCAACCCCACCACCACCACCACCCCACCACCACCACCAACTCCCCACCACCACCACCACCCCACCACACCTCACCAACCCCACCAACCACCACCAACCCCACCACCACCAACCCCACCACCACACCAACCCCACCACCACCACCTCCCCCACCAACCACCACCAACCCCCACACCACCACCAACCCACCACCACCACCCCACCAACCACCACACCCCACCAACCACCACCAACCCACCACCACCACCAACCCCACCACCACCACCACCCCACCACCACCACCACCCCACCACCACCACCAACTCCCACCACCACCACCAACTCCCACCACCACCACCACCCCACCACCACCACCAACCTCACCACCACCACCAACCCCACCACCACCACCAACCCCACCCCCACCCCACCAACCCCACCACCACCACCAACCCACCAACCACCACTCCAACCCCACCAACCACCCCAACCCCACCACCCCACCACCAACCCCACCACCACCACCAACCCCACCACCACCACCAACCCCACACCAACCCCAACCAACCACCAACCCCACCAACCACCACCCCACCACCACCAACCCCACCACCACCACCCCACCACCACCACCAACCCCACCAACCACCCCACCACCACACCACCAACCCCACCACCACCACCACTCCCCACCACCACCACCACCCCACCACCACCACCCCCCACCACCCCACCACCACCCCACCACCACCACCAACCCCACCAACACCACCACCCCACCAACCACCACCAACCCCACCACCACCACCCCACCAACCACCACCAACCCCACCACCACCAACAACCCACCACCACCACCAACCCACCCCACCAACCACCAACCCCACCAACCACCACCACCCCACCACCACCACCAACCCCCACCACCAACCACCAACCCCACACCACCACCACCCCACCACCACCACAACTCCCCACCACCACCACTCACCCCCACTCACCACCACCACCTCCCACCACCACACCACCACCCCACCACCACCACCACCCCACCACCACCACCAACCCACCACCACCACCAACCCCACCAACCACCACCAACCCCACCAACCACCACCCCACCACCACCCCACCACCCCACCACCACCACCCCACCACCACCACCACCCACCACCACCACCACCCCCACCACCCACACCCCACCACCACCACCACTCCCCACCACCACCACCACCCCACTCACCACCACTACCCCACCACCCCACCACTCCCCACCACCTCACCTCACCCCAACCACCACCACCACACCACCTCAAACCAGGTCACGCCATGCCGCTTGCTGCCCAGACTAGGCCAGGCCAGCCAGGCCAGGCTCAGGCTTGCCTGTGCTGCCAGGCTGCTGGTTAGGTTAGGTAAGGTAAGGTCAAGTTAAGTTAGATAAAACCACCTGTACATTTCATTGGGTCCTCAAAAAAAAAAAACCCACTATATATATATTTTTTTTTCCTTTCTGAAGAAGACTCGTTGGGAGAAAGTAGAGAAGTGAGAGAAAGTGAAGTGAAAGAAGTGCTTCCTTATCACAATAATGTGGGAGTTTAATGATATCTTAATCTACCCCTAAATGTCAGAAGATACTGGCTTAAGAGAAGTCCATCACTTTCTCTCTCTCTCTCTCTCTCTCTCTCTCTCTCTCTCTCTCTCTCTCTCTCTCTCTCTCTCTCTCTCTCTCTCTCTCTCTGTCTCTTCTCTTCCTGGGCAAAAACAGAATACAAGATTAGACATTTTTAGTTTATTTTACCTGATGATTAGACATTTTTAGTTTATTTTACCTGATGATTAGACATTTTCAGTTTATTTTACCTGAAGATTAGACATTTTCAGTTGATTTTACCTGAAGATTAGACATTTTCAGTTTATTTTTCGAAGATTAGACATTTTGGTTTATTTTGATGATTAGACATTTTCAGTTTATTTTACCTGATGATTAGACACCCAAGGTAAAATAAGCCAGGGTGTCTAATTTTCAGGTAAAATAAGCTAGGGGTATAATCTTCAGGTCACGCATCTCATTAATAGAACTAGCAGCTATTTTTCTTAATACTGATAAAAGTCACTTCCTTAAGGGTAAATTTTACGAGCTTACGAGTCGTGTTAAGTCGTAAGAGAGATTGTAGATTTAAGAGAATGGGAGAAGATGTATCGTAAGAGACCTGTTCTCTCTTGTGGGTGATTCTCTTATTCTCTAAAGTAGTAAATTGATGCTTACGACCTGTGAAGTTACGGTAATTGATTCTTAGAACGTCTGAAGTTACGGTAATTGATTCTTAGAACGTCTGAAGTTACGGTAATTGATTCTTGACGTCTGAAGTTACGTAATTGATTCTTAGAACGTCTGAATTGTAATTGATTCTTAGAACGTCTGAAGTTACAGTAGTGATTCTTAGAACGTCTGAAGTTACGGTAATTGATTCTTACAACGTCTAAAGTTACGGTAATTGATTCTTTACGTCTAAAGTTACATTGATTCTTACAGCGCCTAAAGTTACGGTAGTGATTAATACAGCGGCTAGTTACGGTAATTGATTCTTACAGCGTCTAAAGTTACAGTAATTGATTCTTACAGCGTCTAAAGTTACGGTAATTGATTCTTACAGCGTCTAAAGTTACGGTAATTGATTCTTACAACGTCTAAAGTTACGGTAATTGATTCTTACAGCGTCTAAAGTTACGGTAATTGATTCTTACAGCGTCTAAAGTTACGGTAATTGATTCTTCCAGCGTCTAAAGTTACGGTAATTGATTCTTACAGCGTCTAAAGTTACGGTATTGATTCTTACAGCGTCTAAAGTTACAGTAATTGATTCTTACAGCGTCTAAAGTTACGGTAATTGATTCTTACAACGTCTAAAGTTACGGTAATTGATTCTTACAGCGTCTAAAGTTACGGTAATTGATTCTTACATCTAAAGTTACGGTAATTGATTCTTACAGCGTCTAAGTTACGGTAATTGATTCTTACAGCGTCTAAAGTTACGTTGATTCTTAGAACGTCTGAAGTTACGGTAATTGATTCTTAGAACGTCTGAAGTTACGGTAATTGATTCTTACAACGTCTAAAATTACGGTAATTGATTCTTACAGTGTCTGAAGTTACGGTAATTGATTCTTACAACGCCTAAAGTTACGGTAATTGATTCTTACAGCGCCTAAAGTTACGGTAATTGATTCTTACAGCGTCTAAAGTTACGGTAATTGATTCTTACAGCGTCTAAAGTTACGGTAATTGATTCTTACAACGCCTAAAGTTACGGTAATTGATTCTTACAGCGTCTAAAGTTACGGTAATTGATTCTTACAGCGTCTAAAGTTACGGTAATTGATTCTTACAGCGTCTAAAGTTACGGTAATTGATTCTTACAGCGTCTAAAGTAATTGATTCTTACAGCGTCTAAAGTTACGGTAATTGATTCTTACAGCGTCTAAAGTTACGGTAATTGATTCTTACAGCGTCTAAAGTTACGGTAATTGATTCTTACAGCGTCTAAAGTTACGGTAATTGATTCTTACAGCGTCTAAAGTTACGGTAATTGATTCTTACAGCGTCTAAAGTTACGGTAATTGATTCTTACAGCGTCTAAAGTTACGGTAATTGATTCTTACAGCGTCTAAAGTTACGGTAATTGATTCTTACAGCGTCTAAAGTTACGGTAATTGATTCTTACAGCGTCTAAAGTTACGGTAATTGATTCTTACAGCGTCTAAAGTTACGGTAATTGATTCTTACAGCGTCTAAAGTTACGGTAATTGATTCTTACAGCGTCTAAAGTTACGGTAATTGATTCTTACAGCGTCTAAAGTTACGGTAATTGATTCTTACAGCGTCTAAAGTTACGGTAATTGATTCTTACAGCGTCTAAAGTTACGGTAATTGATTCTTACAGCGTCTAAAGTTACGGTAATTGATTCTTACAACGTCTAAAGTTACGGTAATTGATTATGATAATAAGAATAGAGAGATAACCATCGTAGGTAACTTACTGGATGTGTTGTGGATGTTGAGAAGGTGAGAGAAGAGAGAAGAGAAAGGTAGAGAGAGAGAGAGAGAGAGAAGTGAAAGAGAGAGTGAGATAAAGAAGTGTTAGGTCATCAGTAGTAAAGGGCCTCACCACCACCGCCACCACCATCATTTTCACCACCACCACCGCCACCACCATCATTTTCACCACCACCGCCACCACCATCATTTTCACCACCACCACCACCACCACCATTTTCACCACCACCACCACCACCACCACCACCACCAGTGCTCGCCCACACAAACTATTATTACCAAGTTTTACTCCATCAACTCTTGTCAATAAACTCTATCATTACCTCTGTATAAATCTTCACCTCTCTCTAATTGGTGTTCGAAGTTCCCTGATTTAAGTCGTTCCCGAGGGAGTGGTTGGCCGTCAGGTCCTGCTAAATTGTGCCTTGATTAGCATTCCCGAAGGCGTTAGGTTGTCAGAAAGCGCTAACATTAGCAGGTATTAGCGCTGACAGTAGCGATGAGTTGTTAAGGACATGACATCCAAAATTAATTTCCGGGAGTGCTTGGTTGTCGGGAGATGCTAACATTAGCGAGATTAGCATTATCAGTGATGGCAAGATGTGAGGGAACGATGATGTTGTTGACGCAGAAGCTGCTAATTTATTAACAAAATCAACAGTGTTGTGTAGTGCTATTGTCAGCTGTTTGAACTAGCCAGAACAGCTTCCACAGCCGTGTATGAGCCTCCTCATGCACTCAACGACCGCTAGGATGCCAGAAGCCGCTAATGCTAACATGATAAGCATCTTGATTATGAGCAGAGAGTTTATAGCGGTATAAGTAAGCAGGATGTTCCTCGTCCAGCGTGATAAAGTGCTGGTGGTGGGCTAACATTACCATCCACAGGAATGGTCGCCCCAGCGGGAGTCCTGAAGGAACCTGGCGCAGTGAAGTTAACACTGCAGACAGTGTGTAGGTAGTCATGTGTAGGTTAAGTGGGGTCATGTAGAGTGTGTGTGTGTGTGTGTGTGTGTGGTTTCATTCATATATTTCCTGAAGTTAATCATTATTAATTTCCTTTACTTCACTCATTTAAACGTTCATTCAAGTATTTAATCTCCTACTGTGTGTGTGGGTGTGTGTGTCTGTGTGTGTGGGTGTGTGTGTCTGTGTGTGTGGGTGTGTGTGTGCCTGTGTGTGTGGGTGTGTGTGTGTCTGTGTGTGTGTGTGTGTGTGTGTGTGTGTGTCTGTGTGTGTGGGTGTGTGTGTGTGTCTGTGTGTGTGTGTGTGTGTCTGTGTGTGTGGGTGTGTGTGTCTGTGTGTGTGGGTGTATGTGTCTGTGTGTGTGGGTGTCTGTGTGTGTGGGTGTGTGTGTCTGTGTGTGTGGGTGTGTGTGTCTGTGTGTGTGTGTGTGTGTGTAACGTAGGCAGCATAGGTATAATAATGGGTACACATGTGTTAGCGGGATAGAACGCCATAAACAATAGCTGCAGGTTTGTTATTAATCATCCCACACCTGTACAAATAGGAACAGGTGTGGGGGTAGAGGTGTAGTAGTAAGTCAGCGTAGTGATGATTATAACAAAAGTAAAATCATATAAATATTAACAAATTATCATAAAAGCATCACATAGCAGTGAGAAGTGTGCTCACCACCTTCCTAGTCTTAATTAACCGCTATTGTTCAAACTTTCCGGCTAATTACCTGAACGAATTACCTGAACAAGCCAACCGTTGACTGCAATCGTCACTTTTGCCACAAGAAGCTGATAACCCGTGTAAAAGATTAATGACCTTATGTCAAGAGGGTGTAAGTGTTGTTTTACGTGGCGACTTGAGGCTGGGTGTATGTTGGGCCTCCCGCCACTGAGAGATAAATCAGCTGTTTTTTTGTAAACACAATTGACCGTCTTTTGTTTTCGTTCCCGCGAGTCATCATCCTTTCATGAGGGAATGTAAACAGACTTTTTTTTTTTAATAATAGATTTGGTCTTTGAGTTTTGTTATTGTTGGAATTATGTTTTATTTAGTGTCGTAATACATCTCTCTCTCTCTCTACTTCCGAGTTTGTATACCTGGAGGCTAACTCACCCTACTTGAGGGGTTGAAACGTACTCAAAGGAATGTAAATTATTTTCTTGAACTGTGATGAATAGCTGGTGTGTCTGTGTGTCTGTTTGACTGCGCTTAACACCTGGGAGAAGGGAAGGATCCTGAGATGAGAAGAGGCAGGAAAGTTGTGCCAGCCGGATGTTTGGCTTTCAACGTCTGTGTC
>NW_024720773.1:6627500-6650000 GCF_018991925.1 Homarus americanus | reverse complement strand
TAGCAGCAGTAGTTGTAGCAGCAGCAGTAGTAGCAGCAGTAGCAGCAGCAGTAGCAGCAGCAGTAGCAGCAGTAGTAGCAGTAGTTGTAGCAGCAGTATTCTACCTTGCCATCAGATAACAAGACGTAGAAACGACAAAAACTTGGCTTTACACACCTGAATGACAAGATGTGTCCAGGGGCAGGTACCCACGCACACACACACACCTGTCATGATATAACTGCAGGTGGGATCACGAGCTGACATAACGACAGGTGTGTCGGAGGTACGCGTCTTGTAGTGATTCAAACCTACTGCTGGGTACACCTGTCGCCTTACCTGCTCCACTTATTATTATTATTATTATTATTATTTTATTAATGTTGTTGGTTTTGTTATTACAATTCTCTTCTCGAATTATTTGGTGAGTTAGTCCACTTTCCATGCCGTCCAACTCACTCTACCCTGGTCTCACCTTTCACAATACCTGCTTGGTATTACCGTCACACAGGTGCAAGGGCCTAGCTTGAACCTCTCCCTCCCTCCCTACCTCCCTACCTCCCTACCTCCCTACCTCCCAACCTCCCTACCTACCTACCTCCAGCCAGTCATGTGACCTGCCTTGTATGACACACACACACACACACACACACACACACCAACTTATCATACGGAATACCCAGCCCCCGTATATCAAGATCATATTTAACATACCCCTGTCACACTATGTAGGCTATACAGAGCCTGGCTGGAATACTTATCACGAGGCCGCATACTCACATAATATTATACACACCGTCGAAAATCACTCGTATCTTGCTAAGGATAACCACACTATATTATACACAATGCATTCTTGGTCATACCCAGCCTCCCACCAGATTCAGAGCATATATAACATACTTGGTCCTACATAGCATACCCAGCATACTTGGCCCTACACAACATACCCAGCATAATTGGTCCTACACAACATACCCAGCATACTCGATCATACACAGGACACTCAACCTCTCATCAGATTCAGAGCATACGCAAACATTCTCGGTCATACGCATCATACCCCAACATACATAAAGATCTGACGACTCTACAGTAACTTTCACCCGCTGCCTTCACCCGGATCTGGCGAGCATCCCCCAGGGCGGTGATCTCACAAGGTTTCAACTTTCATCTTGACCTTGGTTTTCACACGTCTTGTAGGGGCTTCCTGTATGACCTTGTCTTCCACATGCTGTCCAAGGTTTCCACACATCTTGTAGGGCTTCCTCTGTGACCTTGACTTCCCCATGTTGTTCAAGGCTTCCACACCTAGTCCAAGGCTTCCATTTGTAGGGCTTCCTCTGTGACCTTGGCTTCCACACGTTGGCCAAGGCTTCCATTCGTAGGGCTTCCTCTGTGAACTTGGCTTCCGCACGTTGTCCAAGGCTTCCTCTGTGACCTTGGCTTCCATACATTGTCCAAGGCTTCCACACGTTGGCCATGGCTTCCACACGTTGTCCAAGGCTTCCACACGTTGTCCATGGCTTCCACACGTTGTCCAAGGCTTCCACACGTTGTTCATGGCTTCCACACGTTGTCCAAGGCTTCTTCTGTGACCTTGGCTCCCACACATTGTCCAAGGCTTCCACGCGTTGCCCAAGGCTTCCACACGTTTCCCAAGGCTTCTGCACGTTGTCCATGGCTTCCACATGTATTGTAGGGCTTCCTTTATGACCTTGGCTTTCACACGTCTTGTAAGGCTTCCTTTCTGACTTTGGCTTCCATACGTTTTGTAGGACGTCTGTGACCTTGGCTTTCACACCATCAGAAGAATGACTTTGACTTCTACACCATTACCACCATAAATTTGACTTCTACACCATCCACCATCACTGCCATGACTTTGACTTCTACGCCATCCACCAACGCTACCAAGACCTTGACTTCTCTATCATCCACCACCCATGAATTTGACTTCACCATCATCCACTCCACTGTGAATGAATGAATATTTCTGATTTAGTGAGTTATTCAGAGTTAATGAGTAATTATGCGAGGAATCCCCAGAGATCGGAGGTCAAAAGCCGTTGTTAGTCAGTGAGTGAAGTATCTATCTATCTATCTATCTATCTATCTATCTGTCAACACTTGTAATGTAGAGAAAATTTGCCCTAAAAAAGCAGTTCTCTCTTAAAACCTCAACCAGTTTGCACACACACACACACACCACACACACACACACACACACACACACACACACACACACACACACACACACACACACACACACACACACACACACACACACACACACACACACTAATCCTTGGGGTTTTCTTCATCCTCCTCACGATAGATGAGAGAAAGTGTAATAGATAAGACGATAGATAAATAGAGTGATAGATAGAATAATTTGATGGATAGATAATGGAATAGCGTATAGATACACTAACTACCACGACTACTACCACTACCACTAACTACTCCCCCCCACCACCCCAACGCTACCTGAACCACTGTTGGATTTATCTGTACCAGCGAACCACCCACTCCCAGTCCACCTCATTACCCATACTACACACGCTCTCTACGTCATGTAAACTGTGTATTAACATATTCTTGAGGTCTTGTTATTGGGGGACACGTTCTCGGAGTATGGGTAGGGAATGTAGTGGCATAGTACTTAGGAAGGAAGGTAGGCTGGAGGAGGAGGAAAGGCAGGCTGGAGGAGGAAGGGAAGGTAGGCTGGAGGGAGGAGGAAAGGTAGGCTGGAGGAGGAAGGAAGGTAGGCTGGGAGGGAGGAGGCAGGCTGGAGTAGGGAAGGTAGGCTGGAGGAGGAGGAAAGGCGGAGGCTGGAGGAGGAAGGAAGGTAGGCTGGAGGAGGAGGAAAGGTAGGCTGGAGGAAGGAAGGTAGGCTGGAGGGAGGAGGAAAGGCAGGCTGGAGGAGGAGGAAGGAAGGTAGGCTGGAGGAGGGAGGAAAGGTAGGCTGGAGGGAGGAAGGAAGGCAGGCTGGAGGAGGAGGAAGGTAGGCTGGAGGAGGAAGGAAGGTAGGCTGGAGGAGGAGGAAAGGTGGGTTTGGAGGAGGAGGAAGGTAGGCTGGAGGAGGAAGGTAGGCTGGAGGAGGGAGGGAAGGTAGGCTGGAGGAGGAGGGAAGGCAGGCTGGAGGAGGAGGAAGGTAGGCTGGAGGAGGGAGGCAGGCTGGAGGAGGAGGAAGGCAGGCTGGAGGAGGAGGAGGGAAGGCAGGCTGGAGGAGGAGGAAGGTAGGCTGGAGGAGGAGGGAAGGTAGGCTGGAGGAGGAGGGAGAGAGGCAGGCTGGAGGAGGAGGGAAGGTAGGCTGGAGGAGGAGGGAAGGTAGGCTGGAGGGAGGAGGAAGGCAGGCTGGAGGAGGAGGGGAAGGCAGGCTGGAGGAGGAGGAAGGTAGGCTGGAGGAGGAGGAAGGTAGGCTGGAGGAGGAGGAAGGCAGGCTGGAGGAGGAGGAAAGGCAGGCTGGAGGAGGAGGAAGGTAGGCTGGAGGAGGAGGAGGAAGGCAGGCTGGAGGAGGAGGAAGGTAGGCTGGAGGGAGGGAGGTAAGGCAGGCTGGAGGAGGAGGAAGGTAGGCTGGAGGAGGAGGAGGAAGGCAGGCTGGAGGAAGGAGAGCAAATGGTAAAGAAAGGAGAATGAGGAAGAGGAAGAAAAAGGAGCGGGGATGAGGGAAGAATGAGGAAGAAGAATTGCATGAATCTTGAGTCAGTGATCCGGAATGTAGGTGAGAGAGGCTTCGAAGCTTCATACATCGCATACCTTTCTTGTCATAGCTGGCCGGAGCTGACGTCTTGCATGGCTGACGCATCGCGGCATTTACAACACTTGCCAAATTTAGTCCACACACATGAATAGATTTGACCACGTGAAAGGACTTGACAGGAGCTGAACGGGAGATTTGACAGGTGGACGGAATTTGACAGCTGGACGGAATTTGACAGGTGGACAGGTGACGGCTGGACGGAATTTGACAGCTGGACGGAATTTGACAGGTGGATGGAATTTGACAGCTGGACGGAATTTGACAGCTGGACCCGGAATTTGACAGCTGGACGGGTACAACTGGACGGAATTTGACGCTGGGGCCAGGTGACAGGTGGATGGGGTGACAGCTGGACGGAATTTGGCAGCTGTGCAGATTTGACGAACATACCAAGACTTGACAGTGTAGTGAGGGGTTGTCAGGCCACAGCTTACATCGGCGCTCAGTCTGACCGGACATTAGCCGGGGAATGGGCAAAAGTATAGGGTAACTCTGCGGTTGACCAAGGATTGTAAACCAACTAGCTCCCCTCCCATGTCACACGCACATGTAGAAGGCACCAACCGACTCTCTCCCAATATACAATAACCTACACCGCAGAAAGAAGTCAGACCTGACCTCACAATTAGCCAGGTCACTTGTAACCCCTGGAGCCCAACTCAGGGCCTCTCGTGTTACACGGCCCACCTGACGACTTCTCCTTACATCTCAGAAACTCCAGTCGACCCGACGTTTGGGAAGTCAAGTGTAGGGGAACTCTCACGGTTGCTCTCCCAATATACATATGTGGCCCCACCTGATGACTTTCCCAGATAGTTCTGAAAAGTCCAGGCCTGACCACCGCACATTTGCGGGGTCAAATGTAAAGAGACCCTTCCTTACGCCCCCAGGCCAGCTGAACCTGACGACTCGCTTCCCAATATATAGGACGTCCTGGGTCCTCCCTCGAGGATTCGCAGCAGAGAAGTGTGATTTGTCTTGTAACAAGGTGGCCAGCTACATTTACTACTAGTGCTGCTCCAGCGAAGTCAGGGCCGGAGGCAAGCCGCCTCCGGTCAGGACCAGGAACTTCCCTCCCGGTGTCCCAGCTAAGCAGGCGCCCTCCCGACACCAGTGGTCCCGCTAAGCAGACTACCTGCTAGGCCTCCCCTAGGTCACGTGAGTGTTTGTCAGAGCTTTCCATGGGATGAGTTACCTACGTGGGAAGTGTATTCATTTCATGTTCGTGTCCGAGAATCAGAGTGTCTAGTAACGTAATATGATGTCCTAGTAACGTAAATATAATGTCCTAGTAACTTCAATAGAAGGTGTTATTAATGGGTCCATGTCATGTCGTTAATTAATAAAGAGTTGTAACGAAGCAGTGTTTGAGAAGTCGCCCTTAAGACGTAATAGAAGTGTATTGACGTATAAGATACGATAAGTGTACTGACAGTGTAAATAACTATCACGGCCACGCTACCAAAGTCTTCCTCTCTTTATACTCTTATACTATCAATATTCTACCTATATGTAATCTCTTCTTCTTGTGAGTTTTGTCTCATTACAACAGAGTTTGACCAATTATTAGACAGTAAATGACAAAGCTTAATCAATTATGACAGCAACAACATTAATAACCTCACCTTCGTTAATAGTAATAGTAGTAGTAGTAGTAAGTAGTCGTAGTAGTAGTAAGAAGTCGTAAGTAATAGTAGTAGTAGAAGCATTTACGGTGTGGTGGCCAGATAGCATTGTTATATAAACCATTTCATCATCACATCTAAATATCCACGAACTATTATATAAGATTTACTCTGTTTGTTTTATGTAATGTTTGTGTTTGTTTTCTTTTCCTGTTTATTTAGTGAAGTTTTGTATTTTTTTTTAGTAGTGTTTGTGTATGTGTTCCGTGTGTGTGTGTGTGTGTGTGTGTGTGTGTGTGTGTGTGAGTGTGTTTCAATGTACAAGAAGAGTCTCGGCCTCCTCCCTCCAAGGTCTCCTCCTCCTTCCTCCTTCCCTCCTCCCTCCCTCCCCCCCCCCAACACACAGTCAAGCAGGTGGTGTCATCAAGTAACACAACAGAGATGGTGGAGGAGGTGTTGGAGCCGACCAGTAATGTTACCTGTAGTCTGGAAATTAAGTCGTGTCCACCTGTGCTGACTCCACTGATTTAGCTTTTTTTTTTTTCTTCAGGTATGAGGGAGAAAAATGTGTGTGTGTGTGTGTGTGTGTGTGTGTGTGTGTGTGTGTGTGTGTGTCCAGCCATACTCTGACCAAGATGTAAAATAAATGCACGTGTTTTTTTTTTTTGTTATCTGGACGTCACCACCACCACAATTCCTCCCACACTATCACCATATTCCTCTCACACCATCGCACCATTCCCTCCCAGCACACTATCAACATTCCTCCCCACACTATCATTCTCCCACACTATCACCATTCCCTCCCCACACTATCACCATTCCTCCCACACTATCACCATTCCTCACACTATCACCATTCCTCCCACACTATCACCATTCCTCCCACACTATCACCATTCCTCCCACACTATCACCATTCCTCCCACACTATCACCATTCCTCTCACACTATCACCATTCCTCCCACACTATCACCATTCCTCCCACACTATCACCATTCCTCCCACACTATCACCATTCCTCCCACACTATCACCATTCCTCTCACACTATCACCACCATACGTTCGATCACACAAAGAATTTATGCTCCCGTGAATCAATTTCTCACAGCGTTACACAGAACTTAGTGCAGTGTGCAGCTGTGGGTGTTGAAGGCTTGTGGTGATGACTTTGCTTTCTTTATTGCTTTCTTTATTGCTTTCTTCGCTGTTTTCTTTGCTTTATTGCTTTCTCGCCTTTTATTGTTTTCGTTGATTTTTAATTTTTTTTTAATTTTTTCATTGCTTTCTTTCCTGCTTTCTGTATTGCTTTCTCTCCTTTTATTCCTTTCTTAACTGCTTTCTTTTCTACTTTCTTCACATCTTTTAGCCAATTGTTATCTACTTTCAGCTGTAATGGAGATAATATGTTTGTTTGTTTGTGAAAGATATTGTTACTTTGTTTTATGAGAGGTAATAGAGAGGGAGGTGTTTGAGAGGGATGTGAGAGGTGTGTGTAGGAGGTGTGTGAGAGGGATGTGAGAGTGAGATACACATTCGCACTCATTTCTTTCTCACTGTCTTTTCCCGTCTCTCTCTCTCTCTCTCTCTCTCTAATGAATACAGGTTACATAACGTCTCTCCTAAGCGACTTTTACTACCTTTCTAACATAAAACAATTAACTTTCTAAGTCACTTTCTTCCTTATGAGGCTTTCACACCAATAGCCTTCTTTCCTGAGCTACGCCTGTCACTTTCACACACACATATGTTACTTTTGCACACACGACGTACTTTCTACCATTTTCAAGCTCATTTTCCTTTCTATTACGCTTTCTTTAACTTATAAACATATAGCTTTCTTTTCAAATAACTTTCCTTATAACTTTCGGAGATGTTGATTCATACCTGTTGTTCTTACACCTGTTGTCCGTATACCTGTTGCTCAACACCTGTTATCCCACACTTCTTGTCCCACACCTGTTGCTCCACACCTGTTGCCTTACACCTGTTATCCGTATATCTGTTCCCTTACACCTGTCAAACACAATAGGTAATCAACACACACACACACACACACACACACACACACACACACACACACACACACCAACAGAAAACTAATATATATTTTTCTCATCTCCCTTTTTAGGATGGGCGGCGCCTGTCAGGTAAGTTGTCCAAACATGTGATTGTGGCCCAGGTATGTGAGTGTGTTGGGGCAGGTATGTGAAGTGTGTTGGGTCAGGTAAGGTAAGTGTGTTAGGTCAGGTAAGGTAAGTGTGTTAGGTCAGGTAAGTGTGTTAGGTCAGGTAAGTGTGTTAGGTCAGGTAAGTGTGTTAAGGTCAAGTAAGGTAAGTGTGTTAGGTCAGGTCAGGTAAGTGTGTTAGGGTCAGGTAAGGTAAGTGTGTTAGGTCAGGTAAGTGTGTTAGGTCAGGTCAGGTAAGTGTGTTAGGTCAGGTCAGGTAAGTGTGTTAGGTCAGGTAAGTGTGTTAGGTCAGGTAAGATAAGTGTGTTAGGTCAGGTAAGGTAAGTGTGTTAGGTCAGGTAAGGTAAGTGTGTTAGGTCAGGTAAGGTAAGTGTGTTAGGTCAGGTAAGTGTGTTAGGTCAGGTAAGGTAAGTGTGTTAGGTCAGGTAAGGTAAGTGTGTTAGGTCAGGTAAGGTAAGTGTGTTAGGTCAGGTAAGGTAAGTGTGTTAGGTCAGGTAAGGTAAGTGTGTTGTGTGATATTACTGAATGAACGATATTATTTACCCATTATATATTATTTTATATATATGTGTATATGTTTGTGTACATTCTTCATGACGTCATCCTTACCTGTATGGAGGTAGGTGAACAAAACAAGCGGTTAATTGAAACAAGAATCACACCTCATCATAGTTTTGTTTCTCTGTCTTTAATATTTACTTAACAAACTGCGATTTATCCGACAAAAGATGTATTAAAATATTTGACATTTATAAATATTTAAATTTGAAACATAAGATTTTTTTTTTTTTTTAACTTTTATTTATTTTGTAATTTAAAGAATGAGGGGAGGAGAGGGTAGGGCCGGGGAGAGAGGTAGGGGTAGGGGGGTGAGTTAATAGGTGGTAAGACAAGTGTAGAAAGTGACAGTAAGGAAAGATACACACAATCACACACACACACACATTCCTTTCAAACTGTGTGGAGGAAAAAAATATTGAGTGTTAGAATAAGATCTCCCCGTCAGCCTTGGCATTCTAAAACTTGTATAAAGAAAAAAAATATATAAATACAGATGATGCCTGAAACAATTCAGGGAGGTGCTGAGCTGTCGTGTCCTTACTGTATCGAGGTGTGTGTGTGTGTGTGTGTGTGTGTGTGTGTGTGTGTGTGTGTGTGTGTGTGTGTGTGTGTGTGTGTGTGTGTGGTTGAACCTTCCTTCTGAAGATTTGAGGAAACCCAAGCACAGAGAAAGAGAGGGGGGGGGGGGATAGAAAGAAAAAGAGGGAAGAAAGAAAGATAGAGAGAGAGAGAGAGAGAGAGAGAGAGAGAGAGAGAGAGAGAGAGAGAGAGAGAGAGAGAGAGAAAGAACATATCTGTCAGCCTCACAGCAACACAATAACTGGTTCAGGCAACACAGGCATTAATATTCAGGTACAAATTTCACTTTTAAATAATTATAATATCGATCAAAAACTCGGATTAAATAATTGTAACATTGATCAAAAGTTGGAATCAAATATAATCTTCAATAGATAGATAGATAGATAGATAGATAGATAGATAGATAGATAGATAGATAGACAAACACATCATTAACAGGTGAAAGAGTCTAAGTCTTACCACCATTCTCATCTCAACAGGTAAACATGACGAAATCCCTCTGTCAACACCTTCCTCCTCTCACAGGTACACGAGCTGATGAGGGAGGGAGGGAGGGAGTGAAGGAGGGGGTGGGAGTGGAGGGAGGGGAGGGGATGGGAGTGAGGGAGAGACGGAGGGTGAGGGAGAGAGGGAGGGAGGGAGTGAAGGAAGGGAAGTAAGGGAGGGGGGGAGGGCGGGAGAGAGGGAAGATGAGAGTGAAGGAAGGGAAGTAAGGGAGGGTTGGATTGAAGGAGGGAAGGAGGATAAATTTAAGTAGCTGGGAAGAAAGGAATATTTATTTAATCCGAGTTTTTGATCAATATTATAATTACTTGATTATTTGATTCAAGATTAAACTATCGGATAATATTATTGGCTTACCATGAGACCTCACTATCACCTCACTATCATTCTCACTATCACCACTATCACTCCTCTCTCTCTCTCTTTCATCACCTCACTTTCTCTTTATATTCTCATTTTCTTCCTAATTTACACTTTTATGACCTCTCACTTTCCCCCTGACTGACTTTCTGTACACTTTCACTGTCTCACTTTCCTCTTAACTCGTTCACCATAACTTTTACTCCTCCTGGTCACTTTTACCTTCACTTTCTCACGTCTTGGTCACTCTTATGTCACTTTCTCACGTTACTTTCTCACCCCTTGGTTACTTTCTCACCCTTAGGTCACTTTCTCACCCCCTTAGTCACTTTCACCCTTACTTTCTCTCCCCTTGGTCATTTTCATCGTCACTTTCTCACCCCTTGGTCACTTTCACCGTCACTTTCCCTCTCCTTGGTAACTTTCTCATCCCATGGTCGCTTTCTCACGTCACTTTCTCACCCCCTTTGTCACTTTCTCACCCCTTGGTCACTTTCACCGTCACTTTCACAGTACAGAGAATAAAGTCTTGTTTGTCTCACGCCATTAACCTTCATTAATGGTGCAGCACTACAGTACGTCAGCTGTTACTACCGTGTGTGTGTGGTCACCGGTGCCAGTGTCATCCTCCTCGTCATCATCGTCATTGCCGTCATCATTGTCATCGTCATCGTCTCATCTATGTCTTTATTACCATCATCGTCGTTGTGTCGTCATCATTATGGTCATAATCATCATCGTCATCATTGTCATTATCATTGTTTCTATTACCATCATCGTCGTTGTTGTCGTCATCATCATCATCATCGTCATTATTATGGTTGTTATAGTCATTATGGTCATTATCATCATCATCGTCGTCTACTGCTTCTTCACTGTGTTTTTAAGGGATTACACACACACACACACACACACACACACAACACACACACACACACACACACACATCATCAATGAGTTACCACGAAGCTAAAAATTAATAACATTTCTTAAAAGCTAGATAATGATAGCACACCTCAGCTATTTATTTCAAAGGGGATAACCACCAAAGCTATTAATACTAACACACCCCAACATTAATAGCAAAATAATAGCAACATCAACACACCTGAGGATGGAATTAAATAGCTTATCTCTCTATTATTACTAATTAATGAACTCCTTTTGTAATCGTGTCCAGGTATTGGCGTGACCTTATATAGCAAATATCGTGTTACAAGAGTCTGAGAGAGAGAGAGAGAGAGAGAGAGAGAGAGAGAGAGAGAGATGGCCAATTAAAAGTTAAAAGGTATCAGGTAATTGGTTGTTAATGGGTATATGGGTTTAACACGTCGACCATTATTAGTAGTAGTATTTACAGGTTAATGGAGGTGTGGAGGTGGTCTGTGGGTGGTAGGTGGTGGAGTGTGGGTGGTGGGTGGTGAGGTGTGGGTGGTGGGTGGTCATGAAGGGTGTTGTGGTGTGTCGAGGTGGTGGTGGTGGGTGTGTCTCTCTCTCTCTCTCTTCACCAACATCCTTAAATTCATCCTCACGATTTCAAAAGCCACAAGCAATACCTGTACTCCTCCTCCTCCTTCCTCCTCCTCCTCCTCCTTCCTCCTCCTCTCCTCCCCTCCCTTCCACCTCCTCCTCCTCCTCCTCCTCCCTCCTCCTGTCTTCCCCTTCACCTCCCTCCTCCTCCTTCTCCTCCTCCTCCCTCTCCTCTTCCTTCCCTCTCCTCTCCTCCTCCTCTCCTCCACCTCCCTCTCCTGCTCTTTCCCTTCACCTTCTCCTCCTCCTCCTCTCCTGTTCTTTCCTTTTTCTCCTCTCCTCCACCACCCTTCCCCCCCTCCCCTTCACCGCCTCCTTCATTACCATAGCGGGGAGACTAGAGGCAGCAGAGAGACACGAGCTTATATGTACAAGGGTGGTAGTGACTGCAATAGTAAATAATATCAACAAAACGTATAACGGAACCTGGAAATAAGCCGTACATACAGAATGGCGGGTGAAAGCTGGGATAAACCTGCGTTGTACTACTGAAGGAGGAGGTTCATCTGTTACTACTGAAGGAGGGGTTCATCTACTGAAGGAGGGGGTTCATCTGTTACTACTGAAGGAGGGGTTCATCTGTTACTACAGGAGGGGGGTTCATCTGATACTACTGAAGGAGGGGGTTCATCTGTTACTACTGAAGGAGGAGGTTCATCTGTTACTACTGAAGGAGGGGGTTCATCTGTTACTACTGAAGGAGGGGGTTCATCTGTTACTACTGAAGGAGGAGGGAGGAGGTTCATCTGTTACTACTGAAGGAGGGGGTTCATCTGTTACTACTGAAGGAGGAGGTTCATCATCTGTTACTACTGAAGGAGGGGTTCATCTGTTACTACTGAAGGAGGGGGTTCATCTGTTACTACTGAAGGAAGGAAGGGGGTTCATCTGTTACTACTGAAGGAGGGGTTCATCTGTTATACTGAAGGAGGGGTTCATCTGTTACTACTGAAGGAGGAGGTTCATCTGTTACTACTGAAGGAGGGGGTTCATCTGTTACTACTGAAGGAGGGGGTTCATCTGTTACTACTGAAGGAGGGGTTCATCTGTTACTACTGAAGGAGGGTTCATCTGTTACTACTGAAGGAGGGGTCATCTGTTACTACTGAAGGAGGAGGTTCATCTGTTACTACTGAAGGAGGGGTTCATCTGTTACTACTTCATCTGTTACTGTTCATCTGTTACTACTGAAGGAGGGGGTTCATCTGTTACTACTGAAGGAGGGGTTCATCTGTTACTACTGAAGGAGGGGGTTCATCTACTGAAGGAGGGGGTTCATCTGTTACTACTGAAGGAGGGGGGTTCATCTATTACTACTGAAGGAGGAGGTTCATCTGTAGTAAAGAGTAGTTCTTCTGAAGGGAGGGTGAGTTTGGAGGGGGGGGAGTTGAAGTGGTGAGACAGACAGACAGGCAAACAAACAAACAGACAGACAGACAGACAGACAGACAGACAGACAGGCAAACAAACAGACAGACAGACAGACATAAAGGAAAATTATAAATATACCTTCAAAAAAAAATATATAAATAGATAAAAAAAAACAATAACATTAACTACACCCAACAACAATACCTACGTTATATTAAGTCATATTATCAAGTTATATTACGTTATATCATGTTTTCTGTGTTATATGATGCGTTACACTGAATCATATAGCGTTTTATAGTCATGTTATATCGTGTTATTATCTGGGGGTCAATCAAGGTCAAGGTCAAGGTCAAAGGGGTTGGGAGGGTAGGGGAATAGGGCGGGAATAAGGGAGAGGAAGGGAGGAAAGAGGAAGGGAGGAGTGTGGGGTAGGGAAGGAGGGGTAGGGGAGGGAAGGAGAGAGGGGAGAGGTTGGGGAAAAGGAAGGAGGTGTAGGGTAGGAAGGGGGGTTAGGGAGGGAGGGAGGGAATGAATGGAACAAAGGAAGGAAGGGGAGGAGGGTAGAGGGTACAGGGGGGGTGGATTGTGGGTCGTGTGTGTGTATGATGCAGATAGATAAATAAATTTGATGGAAGTAGATAGATAGATAGGTAGGTAGAAGAGAGAGAGAGAGATAGAAAGAATTTGGCTTTCGTTTTATTCCTCTCTCTCTCTCTCTCTCTCTCTCTCTCTCTCTCTCTCTCTCTCTCTCTCTCCCTCTCTCTCTCTCTCTCTCTCTGAAAAAAATAACAGCCTAGAGAAACTTAACAGAGGTAGTGCGTAGTCAATTCTCTGGTCTGATTATGCTGGTAAGATCAAACAGGTAAAAAAAAGCTACTAATTAGTCATTACCACACAGAGTAGGAGGGGGTACTTCCATCACCCCCCGCCCATTATCCTAACCTAAGTACTTAAAAATCGTCTGTGTTTGTCTTATCCTCGTTCATTCATTGTGTGTGTGTGTGTAACAATGTGTGTGTGTGTGTGTGTGTGTGTGTGTGTGTGTGTGTGTGTGTGTGTGTGTGTGTGTGTGTGTGTGTGTGTGTGTGTGTGTGTGTGTGTGTGTGTGGGATTACAAATATACAAGGCTTTTTATCCAAGTTGTCTTTAAAATGTACGGTATGTGTATTATTAATTATGTATGTATGTATGTATTGGATACCTGAGTAATGAGCCAAATGAACGTGCTGTAGTATACGTTCTCATGGTGGCAGTGTACGAGTGGGGTAACGTTCACACTAGCGGTTAACTCTCACATTCACTTGATGGCGTTGGTTAAAATTTATCACTTGTATATTGAAGTTAATCTCCTTGTGTGGACGGTGTTTACCTTCTGTGACGCCTTACGTGGGAGTCCCTTAAATAACTTCTACTACGACAATTTCTTCTACTAAAACTAATACTATTTTTTTTTACGTGGCCTCCAGTCTCCCCCAATATTCACACCTTCGCCGCCATTTATTGTCTTAAAATTAAATATCCTATTACACAAGTAGCTACCCTAGCTGTGTTGAGTTAGTTGAGACGCAGATCTATGCGGCATTCGGTGACTGTTGCCTCCTAGTCAATATCTACGACTGTTGTCAGCTTTGGGGCCGATGCTCTCGTTTGCCTGAGGCAAAGCAATGCAGACCTAAGCAGAGAGAAGGACAGTCAACATCTCAACCAGGCTGCAACGTGGCTTCTGGGCTGCTGCTTCCGTTCAGATAACGTCTCCACGAGTCTGGCGTAAAAACATCTTGCATTTGGTCCCATCCCGCCAGAGGTTGTGAACACCAGAGCAGTGAAGCTGCCCTGATCAACACTCAGAATTCTCTCCCCATATGCCCTGATCTTGTCGTTCTCGTTCCTCCTGTGTGCAACATCGAGAGCTAGGTTACGGTGACATGCGGCCATGGGATCGAAAATCCTTACATCAAAGAAGGCTCACTGTCCCCGCGTCCAGAATTCTCATCGTCTAATGGAAGGAGGGGCAGTTCCACCCAGATTTCCTTCAGTAAATTAGCTATGAGATCCCTTACTTCGTCATACCTCACACATGCGAAGCCCCCATTCTTACACACCATGGCGTGGTCAATATCGTAGAATGAGCCACACACGCATTGGAGGGCAGACCTTCCACTGGCCAACCGTACCTTAGAGCAATGGCATCTGTGAATTCTTGTTTATTAAGGATGAAACCTTTTGCCCTTATTGGTAACGTTGTTAGCCAGTTCGAGGCGCCCACCTCCTGCGCTATAGCTACTTTTTTTTAAGAGCGAGAGGGAGACAGAGAAAGAGCAAGAGAGATTGTGTGAGAGAGAGAGAGAGAGTGTTTATGTGAGACAGAGAGAGAGAGAGAGTGAGAGAGAGAGAAAGAGAGAGAGAGAGAGAGAGAGAGACAGAGAGAGAGAGAGAGAGGCCCGTAGCGCCCCCAGGTGACAGGAGGGTAACAATGACGAACAATAGTCTTACCTCAAGGGTATATTCAGAACAACAGCTGGTTCCTCCTCCCCTATTAAGGTAAGAGGGGGTGGGGAAGAATTTAGAGGCAGGGAGAAGGTAGAGGGAGATAATTTAAGGGTGGGGTGAGAGTTTAAGGTAGAAGGCAGGGAAGGTAAGGAGAGATTTAGAATTGGGGGTGAGAGTTTAAGGTAAGGAAGGCAGGAAGGTAAGGAGAGAATTTAGGGGTGGGGGTGAGAGTTTAGGGGGTGGGAGAAAAGGTAAGGAGGATGGGGTGAGAGGAAAGTAAGGAGAAATCAATAGGAAAGTGAGGGAGAGTATAGGGAGAAAGTTTTAGAACAGAAAGAAAGTGATGGATAAGGAGAAGAGGCGTAAAAAGGTGAAAAGAGCACACACACACACACACACACACACACACACACACACACACACACACACAAGTAAACAAGCGTTCTAGATGACTACTGAGCATGAAAGTGAGACAGACAGACACAGACGACCGACAGACAGACAGACAGACAAACCGATAGACAGACCGACAGACACACAGAACGACAGACAAACCGACAGACACACAGACCGACGAACCAAACCGACGAACAGACAAACCGACAAACAAAACCGACAGACACACAGACCGACAGACAGACCGACAGACACACAGACCGACAGACAAACCGACAGACAGACAGACAGACAAACCGATAGACAGACGACACACAGACCGACAGACAGACAAAACAGACAGACCCCCTCCACCTATATCATGGCGCTATATATATATATGTATGTCTGTTTGTGTGTATGTGTTTGTTACGTGTGTTTGTATGTATGTATGTATTAGTGCATTTGTTTTGATCGTTTTTGTGTTTGTTTGTATTTTGGTGTTTGTTTTTGTCTCTGTGTTTGTTTATGTTTTTCACATTTTTGTTGTGTGTGTTTGTGTGTGTTTGTGTGTGTTTGTGTGTGTGTGTGTGTGTTTGTGTGTGTTTGTGTGTTGTGTGTGTGTGTGTGTGTTTGTGTGTGTGTGTGTGTGTTTTTTGTGTGTGTGTGTGTGTGTGTGTGTGTGTGGGTGTGTGTTTGTGTGTGTGTGTGTGTGTGTGTGTGTGTGTGTGTGTGTGTGTGTGTGTGTGTGTGTGTGTGTGTTTGTGTGTGTGTTTGTTTTGTCCCATCCTCACACCAGTAGAGTGAGCAAGTAATAACTCGGGTGGCAGGAGAAAGCAGACAGTGAAAGCAGACAAGATAGAAAGAAGTAGAACAGAAAGCAGAGCAAAATCAGACAGTGAATGCAGACAAGATAAGAGCAGAAAGCAGACAAGACAAGACGTAATAGAGCAGAAAGCAGAATGGATAGCAGAAAGCAGACGAGATCAGACGCAGAATAGAGGAGAGGAAGAGCAGACAGCAGAGAGAGAAAACAATTGAGCAGAAGACCCCAAACAGCAGATATCAACAGACGAATGGGAAACAGCAGGCAGATAGAAAACAGCAGACAACAACAGACAAATGGTAAAAACAGCAGACAGATGGTAAAACAGCAGACACTAACAGACATGAAAAACAGCAGACAGCACCAGAAACTAACAGACAGGTGGTAAAACAGCAGAAAGATGGAAAACAGCAGACAGATGGAAAACAACCAGACAGCAGCAGACGAATGGAAAACAGCAGGAAGCAGCAGGCAGTAAGAAGAGAAAGCAGACAGCAGACATATGGTGCCAAGAGACTGAGATCAGCTGGAACAGAAGAACCTGAACAACGGGTGCTGGGGGGGCTATGTTGATCAGGCCAGGGGCTTCATGTTGATCAGGCCGGGGCTTCATGTTGATCAGGCAGGGGGCTTCATGTTGATCAGGCCGGGGCTTCATGTTGATCAGGCCGGGGGCTTCATGTTGATCAGGCCGGGGGCTTCATGTTGATCAGGCCGGGGGCTTCACCTGTGTGCTGTTGATGGTGAGTGGGATAAGTTGGACTGGGCCTCTCTCTCTCTCTCTCTCTCTCTCTCTCTCAGGGGAACAAGGAAGGGTGGAAGCATGGAGGCACTATCCAGATCATCCTGGATACCTCTGTGTACATTTATTTCCTCTCTGACCAATCATAGCTCTTCTTTTCCCACCCACATCACGTATACATGTCGTACGTCCAAACCGCGTCCAACCATGCGTCCAACCATGCGTCCAACCACAGGGTTTGGTCAATGCGTACTTGCACAAATGGAGATGGATTTGAACGATACTTGGTGTGTATATGTGTGTGTGTGTGTGTGTGTGTGTGTGTGTGTGTGTGTGTGTGTGTGTGTGTGTGTGTGTGTGTGTGTGTGTGTGTGTGTGTGTGTGTGTGTGTGTATTCTTAACGACGACACCTCAAACTACTTCAAGAATTGGTGGCGGGTTTTGTCGCTTGTTATGGTCCAATAGGGAATTTAATTATCACCTCAATGTGATTTTTTTTTTTTTGGTAGGTGTGATTTATTTTATGTAGTCACTAAAGCTTAGTTATTTATTTATTTATTTATTTTTTATTTATGTGTTTGTTTAAGAAATGTGTGAGAGTGTTGCATCGTGTCGTGTGATGATATACAATGGTCTAAAAAGCTCTCCGACACTCCCTTCTGCTGTTGTATTCCCGTTGTGGATGTACCTGTCTATGTGTACTCCGTTGTGTGGATGCTTACCTGTCTATGTACTCCCGTTGTGTGGATGCTTACCTGTCTATGTGTACTCCCGTTGTGTGGATGCTTACCTGTCTATGTGTACTCCCGTTGTGTGGATGCTTACCTGTCCATGTGTACTGCCCGTTGTGTGGATGCTTACCTGTCTATGTGTACTCCCGTTGTGTGGATGCTTACCTGTCTATGTGTACTCCCGTTGTGTGGATGCTTACCTGTCATGTGTACTCCCGTTGTGTGGATGCTTACCTGTCTATGTGTACTCCCGTTGTGATGTGGATGCTTACCTGTCTATGTTTACTCCCGTTGTGTGGATGCTTACCTGTCCATGTGACTCCCCGTTGTGTGGATGCTTACCTGTCCATGTACTCCGTTGTGTGGATGCTTACCTGTCTATGTGTACTCCCGTTGTGTGGATGCTTACCTGTCCATGTGTACTCCCGTTGTGTGGATGCTTACCTGTCCATGTGCTCCGTTGTGTGGATGCTTACCTGTCATGTGTACTCCGTTGTGTGGATGCTTACCTGTCCATGTACTCCCGTTGTGTGGATGCTTACCTGTCCATGTGTACTCCCGTTGTGTGGATGCTTACCTGTCCATGTGTACTCCCCGTTGTGGATGCTTACCTGTCCATGTGTACTCCGTTGTGTGGATGCTTACCTGTCCATTGTACTCCCGTTGTGTGGATGCTTACCTGTCCATTGTCACTCCCGTTGTGTGGATGCTTACCTGTCCATGTGTACTCCCGTTGTGTGGATGCCTGTCATGTGTACTCCCCGTTGTGTGGATGCTTACCTGTCCATGTGCTTTTCCCGTTGTGTGGATGCTTACCTGTCCATGTGCTCCCGTTGTGTGGATGCTTACCTGTCCATGTACTCCCGTTGTGTGGATGCTTACCTGTCCATGTGTACTCCCGTTGTGTGGTGCTTACCTGTCCATGTGTACTCCCCCGTTGTGTGGATGCTTACCTGTCCATGTGTACTCCCGTTGTGTGGTGCCTGTCCATGTGTACTCCGTTGTGTGGATGCTTACCTGTCCATGTACTCCCGTTGTGTGTGGATGCTTACCTGTCCATGTACTCCCGTTGTGTGGATGCTTACCTGTCCATGTGTACTCTCCCGTTGTGGATGCTTACCTGTCCATGTGTCCGGTTGTGAATTAGAGAGTAGTTTATTTGATACTGTCCATGTGTTTGGTTATATTATATAATAATGTAATACTCCGTGGTGTGGATGCTAACCTGTCCATGTGGTGAGGTAAAGGGGGAAACGAGGTCGGGAATCACCCTTGGAGGTCATCGAGGTCATACACGCCACAGTGCCTCAACAAAGGGTGCCACACAGTTCACAATAAGACACGATGATTTCTCTCGGTGACCCGGGCACCTCGCGGTCTCTTAATTACGGGATAGGAAAGTTATCTCTTAGCTTTAACATTAGTGCCAGATAAACAGAAAACAAAAAACATAGTCCAGGAATAACATTAGTGCCAGGATATAACATTAGTGCCAGGATATTAACGGCCAGAAACAGTGCCAGGGATATTAACATTAGTGCCAGGGATATTAACATTAGTGCCAGGGATATTAACATTAGTGCCAGGGATATTAACATTAGTGCCAGGGATATTAACATTAGTGCCAGGGATATTAACATTAGTGCCAGGGATATTAACATTAGTGCCAGGGATATTAACATTAGTGCGGGATATTAACATGAGTGCCAGGGATATTAACATTAGTGCCAGGGATATTAACATTAGTGCCAGGGATATTAACATTAGTGCCAGGATATTAACATTACCAAAAACATAGTCAGAATAACATATGCCAGATATTAACATTAGTGCCAATATAACATTACCAGATATAACATTATCGATATAACATTAGTCAGGATATAACATAGTGCAGGATATTAACATGAGTGCCAGGATATTAACATTAGTGCAGGATATTAACATTAGTGCCAGGATATTAACATTATGCCAGGAATAACATTAGTGCCGGGATATTAACATTAGTGCCAGGGATATAACATTAGTGCCAGGGATATTAACATTAGTGCCAGGGATATTAACATTAGTGCCAAGGATATTAACATTAGTGCCAGGGATATTAACATTAGTGCCAGGGATATTAACATTAGTGCCAGGGATATTAACATTAGTGCCAGGGATATTAACATTAATCCAATTAGCAAATATAATATTACTTTTTTATCTATATTTAGAAACCGAATGTTAAAAATTAATGAGAACAGAAAACATTCGCACTCTTTAAACTAACATCTTATTTTACTAAAGAGATTAATTACCTATTAATTATGGTAACGAAAAGTAAATAGTTTATTGTCTTTAATTAAATAGAATTTGTTTGCAATACTATTTAATTCTATCTTGTTTATTATCGTTGTAATTAATTCGTAATATCTCCGTACAATCACTAATTACTGTAATTAATTTGTCTCGGAACTAATTTGTATTGTGTTAGTTATATGTTGTTAACTTAGTATAATAATTCACCCGTATAGCTATTAATTATCGTATCTAATTACTAGCAGCATAATTAACTCGTGTTTATATTTTCCTCAGCATAATAATTAATTAACGTTATTAAATGTTAAATATAAGTTAATTTATATATCAACATTTATCATAACTAATTTACTATCTTATTGAATCTTATTAATTTAACTAATTTCTATATTAGCTTAGATTTATATAACGTATTTAATTTATATCATTTATTGGTATTGTTAACTACAACGCTAACTACCCGCCACGATACTAACTACGGTGTCAAAGTGTCGTTATTCAGTAGCCCCGTGACCTCTGACCTCGCCTCGTGACCTTTGGATTAGCCCCGTGACCTCTGACCTCGCCTCGTGACGATGGATTAGCCCCGTGACCTCTGACCTAGCCTCGTGACCTTTGATGTAGCCCCGTGACCTCTGACCTATCCCCGTGACCCCTGAAGTAGCCCCGTGACCCCTGATCATGCCTCATGACCTCTAACTGGGTGATCTGGGATAGGTCAAGGTCGGGGTCTTTGTTGTAGATTCTATTGGCCATGTAATTAGTGTTTTGTTTGTGTAAGTATTGTGTAAAGTTGTACATCCTGAACACACACACACACACACACACACAACATTCTACATTGTCTAATTTAGTTATTATTATTATTATTTTTATTATTATTATTATTGATGTTATTTTGTTATTATTTATTAGTATTATTGTTATTATCCCTTTACTGCGCCTATCGTAATTCCACTTTATCAAACAATTCTCACCTCCATTTTTCATCAATAAATGAATGAATTATACTAAAAAAAAGAACAATTAATTCACTCATTCTTCTTCTTTTTCTACTAATTTATTGTAATTATCTCATCCACGGGTCATTAGTGCTAATTTCTCCTCCCTTATTGTATCTCACGAGGTCACCACTAACATGACCTTTGACACGACAGGATACGAATGTGAACGTGATGTACTGTGATGATGGTGGGAGAAAGGGAAGAGGTGTTGGTGATGATGATGAAGATGATGGTGATATGATATGATGATGATGATGATATGATGATGATATGATGATGATGGTGATATTATATGATGATGATGATGATGATGCTGTTGGAAGAGAAGGAGTTGATGATAGTGGGAAAGAAGGAAGAGGTGACGATGACTATAATGATGACTATAATGATGATGATGATGGTGGTGGTGGTGGTGGGAGAGACAGGAAAGAGAGGCTGGGGTACTCTCTCTCTCTCTCTCTCTCTCTCTCTCAGTACATTTCGTCAGCAAAGTTTCCCCCACCATCAAGCCGTCAGTACCTGGTCAGCCGCGTGACTGACGGAGGCGTGTCAGCTAGACCATGAAGGGAGTGAGCTGACGCAATGATTGTTTATTGTTGCTGTTTTGGACGTCCACACACACACACACACACACACATACACACACACACCACACACGCACACACACACACACACACACACACACACACACACACACACACACACACACACACACAAATGTCACAGACCTAACCTAACCTAACTTCGTACGTCAATAAAAACTGATTTAACACGTTTGTCACTAAGACTTACAGATATTGAAAATAATATCTCACTTTAAATAACTGACTTAAAATATTTGTTGTTTATTACTTAATTGTTTATGGATATAACTAAATATTACTTTTCTTTTTTTCTATACAAGACTTTTTTTCCGACTTATCTTCAGTCACCAACACCACACACACACACACACACACACACACACACACACACACACACACACACACACACACACACACACACACACACACACACACACACACACACACACACACTACAGCTTCCTGCAGCCATTACTTTCACCTGTGTTCTTCATCTTAAGTTGTTCTTCAGGTATGGATCCAGGTTCTGTTCCGCTAGGTGTTCTTCAAATGTTCATCAATGGTGTTTTTTTCTGTGTTATTTGGTGGTTCTATGGTTGTAATGCAAGTGTTCTCCAGCTGTTATTCAGGAGTCATTTAAGTGTTCTCCATGTGTTCTCCAGCTGCTCTTTAGTTGCAAATTTAGTGTTCTTCATGTGTTCTTCATGTGTTCTTCATGTGTTCTTCATGTGTTCTTCGTGTGTTCATCCCTCGTGACAGCCAACTCTCCTACCTCCCAAACGCCCGATCTTATCAGAGGATATGAAAGTATGTATGTATGTATGTATGTATGTATGTATGTATGTATCATGTAATATGTATTATGTATGTATATATGTAAGTTTATGTATGTATGTATGTATGTATGAAGTATATGTATGTAAGTTTTATGTATGTGTATGTATGTATGTAAGTTTAATAATGTATGTATGTATGT
>NW_024720773.1:6585000-6622500 GCF_018991925.1 Homarus americanus | reverse complement strand
ATGAATGACGTCAGGAAGTGTTGTGAACTCAGTTGCTCATTGGTCTCTCTCTCTCTCTCTTTGCCTCTCTCTGTCTCTCTCCAGCACTCGGCTTAACCTCAACGCGTGCTGTGACCTATAGGGTGATCAATAGTGTAATTAGTAAAGCAATTTTATCTCCTATTTATCTCTCTTTCTCTTGTTCTCTCAAAACATTCTCACTTCTTCTCTCAACAAATTCTCTCTCTCACTCACTGTAACTCACCTTCAACACAGATAGGTCCATGGACTCACAGGAGACTCGGGTTTTATTTATCTTCGTGTATTCAGGGGACGGGGTTACTGACGCCTCCAGGGTGGTAAACACAAGGACACACCAACGTTACCCTCGATGGACCTATACGTTGGCGTTGGGTGAGAGGGTGGCAGCCTGGTTTATCAACACATGTGACATTCTTCACCCAAGTCTTGTATGTGGTAAGGACAGAGGTTTTCGTAAATGGATGTCACGTCGGTGAGATGTTATGCTGGGGAGAGTTTGGGAACACAGTAGTCCACTTCACAGCAACTATACTCCGGTTTCTTCGACATAAGTTGTGGCAGACATAAAACTGCCCCAACATAGATCATTAAGTGAGGCAGCATTGTGTCACGTCTGATTCCTACGCTGGTTGAAATAAAATTGAACGCACTAACCTTGCGCATCCTGTTTCATACAGCACCAAGCGAAGAAACAAGTAATCATTTAACACAGTATCGTACGGAGAATGACGTAATCATTTAAACATTGCCATATAACTCCCCTCCGTAAGATCCCTCACTCCCCCTCTCATCAAAACCTCACGCCACCCAAGACGAGAGAGAGAGAGAGAGAGAGAGAGAGAGAGAGAGAGAGAGAGAATAACCCGGGAATTGAATTTTAATTTTGCCGCTTACAGCTTACAGCTTACAGACTACCTTAAAGAAAATGGAGGTGGGGTGATATTCTGTGACTCTCAAAGTGCTTTGAAATCAATGAACAGCCCGTCAGGCTCTATGTCTAAAGTTGTATGTGATATTAAAAGAAATGTGATAACTGCCAATGAGAACAACTCTCGTATCGAATTTGTGTGGATTCCGTCCCGTGTTGGAATTAGGCACTGTATCATGACCGTGCTGATAGACTGGCCAATGAGGCATGTAAGAAAGAAAATGTTGACCGTGACCTTGGCCTGTCCAATGCTGTACTTAAAAACATTCAAGTCAGAATCATGAACTCTGATCTAGAAGAACTGAGAAATGCAGAGAGACCTGGCAGTTGTAGCGTTAGTAAATATGACAGATTTTGTGACAAGAGGTACCGGTATGGCCAGCATAAGGACAGAACCAGACAATGTGATGTAGTCGTGGCCAGAATTAAGCTAGGATACAGACACATCTGGCAAGTTAGTAACGCTGTACCCATACCGGAACACTCAGCATGTAAACTTTGTGATAAAACTTTAAATTAAAGCATACACTTGAACACTGTATTATTGTGTGACACTGTCAATGACTTCAGGCCACCTGGCGTTTGTATCATGATTACTACATTGACTCAGGGGTGCTTAAGGACATTCTTGCTGTCTATCCAAAATTTGCTGCCCCACACTAATTAGTCCTCAAATCGAAAATAACTTCTACTGTATATGAACCACTGTCTTGTGTGGCATTGAACACTGATATCACCCACATGACTCTGACCTCTGACCTATGTATATTATTAATGAGTATGATGTATTTCTTTGTGTATGAACCTCTGTCCTGCGTGGCAGTGAGAAGTGATAGCACCCTCAGTGTCAAGACCTGACTGAAATACTCAGAATAGGCAAACTGTACTCCAAGCTTTGCCAATAAATTTGTTGACTGTTAACAACAAATTCAATATTTAGGAAATAGCTCACGCATTGTTCAGGTTATAAGTATGTTCTTAATTGCTCCAGTGTGCAAAACAATTATATTTTTGGTTAAGACAGCAAAATTCCACAGGATAAAACAAACTTCTAAACTGTTCTATTATCATCTACGAATATAAAGTAATCGTTATACATTTTACTTTATTACACATTTAGACAAATAATGTGAACACCAATACAGTATTTGTGTGTTAGTTTCGACAGGGGTCATATGTACCCCAGCCTCAGGCCCGTGGTTGGTTTAATCCGCCCCTGTCTCTCTCTCTCTCCCTTCCATTTTTGCTTTTTTTCTCTCTCTCGCTCTCTCTCCAATATCAGTGTCCTATAATATACGTATGTCTACATATATTCCTCCTCTGACCTTATGTGAAACGAACCACACACACATAGACTCGTCTTCCACGCCCCCACATTCGCCCCCACGCCCCAGCCCTCCTCCACACTCGGCCCCCACACTTTCCCCCGCCCCCACACTCGCCCCCCACATTCGCCCACACTCGCCCCGCCTCCTCCACACTCGATCCCACCTTGCCCCCACGCCTCCCAAGCGCCCCCCACGCCCCAAACACTTGCGCCCTCATATTCACGCCCCCACACTCGCCCCACGCTCCTTGCCCTCGCCTGCGCCCCCACTCGCCCCCACGCCCACGCCCCCTCGCCCCCACGCCCCACACCCCAACTCGCCTTCACGCCCCACACTCGCCCTCCACGCGCCCCCACTCGCCTTCACGCCCCCACCCCGCCCCCGCCCCACACCTCTTGCGCCCCCACCTCCCCCGCCCCCACACCCCTTGCGCCCCCACACTCCCCCCTGCCCCCACACCCCACGCCCCCCCTCGCCCCCCACGCCCCCCACGCCCCACGCCCCCCCCCCCCCACTCGCCCCCCACACGCCCCCACACTCCCCTCCACGCCCCACATACCCCTCGCCCCCACACCGCCTTCACGCCCCACTCGCCCCCCCCACGCCCCCCACGCCCCCACACCCCCCACTCGCCTTCACGCCCCCCCACCTCCCGCACCCCCATTCACCCCCCACCCTCCTGCCTCCTCCCTCACCTCCCCCACGCCCCCACACTCCCCCACACACACACTCCACGAAATCACTCGCTCCCACACTTCCTCCCGCCCCCACCTCCCACCCCACACTCCTCCCACGCCCCCACGCCCCTACACTCCTCCCACGCTCCCACACCTCCCACGCCCTACTGCCCTACACGCCCCCACACACAGAAATCATTAAGCTGACCATGCCGCGGACAGCCAAAGTACTGTACACTTGTTGCGCTGAGAAAAGGAGACACGAAGCGGAATCATCCTAAGGTGTGTGTGTGTGTGTGTGTGTGTGTGTGTGATACAATTGATCCACACTCAAAGAACTATGACAATTATAAGCCTGTAAATGGAAAACAAACAATTAAGTATAGATAAATAGTAGATAATAATAATAATAATAATGATAATAATAATAATAATAATAATAATAATAATAATAATAATAATAATAATAATAATAATAATAATAATGATAATGGTTTTAAAGTCAAACGTTACTATGACAACTTCAACATCACACATACACACATACACACATACACACACACACACACACACAGATACACAAACACGGATAATCACAGTCCAACACAGACAGACAGACAGGCAGGCACCTAGACACAAACATACACAGACAAATACACACTCATATTCAGACACTCGCATACACACACACACACACACACACACACACACACACACACATACTCTACAGTCAGACAGACAGACACACACACACACACACAGGGTCTAAGTATAGTTAATTGTTCTCTCCCATCTCTTGATTCTATGATAGATAATTGAGGAGCAAATCAGTCAGTCAGTCAGTCAATCAGTCAATCAGTCAATCAGTCAGTCAATCAGTTAGTCAATCAGTCAGTCAGTCAGTCAGTCAATCAGTCAGTCAGTCAGTCAGTCATTCAATCAATCAGCCAATCAATCAGTCCGTCAGGGAGAATGTCCCGGTGAAGGAGGGTGTAGGTGGCCCTGGGTGGCACTACAAGGGAGAGAAGGAAAGAGAGTGCCAGATGTGTTCGGCAGTAAAGGGGGGCGAGGGCTCAGGAGAGGTGGGCGGTCTTAGCTCTTCAGTGCGAGAGGGGGAGGGGCGTGGCTAGACCCGGGTCGTGAAAGTCAGCCCCGTATATAAAGGCAATCATGGCTGCCAAAGAGCGTCAGTTTACCTTCCTCAGCCGTGTAGATCACAGCAAATATCATAGGTATGTATTGAGTGTGTGTGTGTGACAGTGAGGGGATGGGGGTGATAAGACTCGTGTTGGTGGTGGTAGAACGAGCGTGTCTCTCACTAACACGTCAGGGGTTCGTGTCCCGCTTGGCCCGAACATCAAAGGTTTCCTCCAGGTACTCCGGTTTCCACCTATACTAACACTGGGGCAAATAAAGTTCATAACAAAAGAATAGCTTACTAGCTGTTCGACTATTAAGCTAACAAGTGGTGAAATGATAAATAGAAATAAATAAAAGAAGATTTTATTATTTTTTTTTTTTTTAACTCAGCGAGGGTGGTAGTGAGGTATATCTGAGTAATATTCGTGAAGAACACTTACAAAAATACAACAAATCCAGATCTTCCTCCCGTCCGTCCGTGTCAGCGAGAAGTATGTGGGGCAGCGACCTTGAACCTCCTGAACTCTATCCCGTCTTGGGTGTCTCGTGTCTCGTGTCCGTGATTGGCGAAGCTCCGAACGTGATTGGCGAAGCTCTGGACGTGATTGGCGAAGCTCTGGACGTGATTGGCGAAGCTCTGGACGTGATTGGCGAAGCTCTGGGCGTGAGTGGCAGTATCCTGGACGTTTGGCCGCTCCAATGACGTGGTGTAAGCGACCTACTCCCAGCAAGTGTGTCGTCAGCGCCCCCGACACTTGTTGATGATCTGGAGGGAAGTGTTACAGTGCAGCAAATTATGGGCACCTGTCAACCCTGTGTTGTGACGCTGTGGTGTGGAGTTGTGGTGTGGAGCTGTGGTGTGGAGTTGTGGTGTGGAGTTGTGTTGTGGAGCTGTGGTGTGGAGTTGTGACGCTATGTTGTAACACTATGTAGTGACACAGTGTTGTGATACTATGTTCTGACCCAGTGTTGTGACGCTATGTTTAGACGCAGTGTTGTGACGCTATGTTTAGACGCAGTGTTGTGACGCTATGTTTAGACGCAGTGTTGTGACGCTATGTTTAGACGCAGTGTTGTGACGCTATGTTTAGACGCAGTGTTGTGACGCTATGTTTAGACGCAGTGTTGTGACGCTATGTTTAGACGCAGTGTTGTGACGCTATGTTTAGACGCAGTGTTGTGACGCTATGTTTAGACGCAGTGTTGTGACGCTATGTTTAGACGCAGTGTTGTGACGCTATGTTTAGACGCAGTGTTGTGACGCTATGTTTAGACGCAGTGTTGTGACGCTATGTAGTGACACAGTGACGCTATGTTTAGACGCAGTGTTGTGACGCTATGTTTAGACGCAGTGTTGTGACGCTATGTTTAGACGCAGTGTTGTGACGCTATGTTTAGACGCAGTGTTGTGACGCTATGTTTAGACGCAGTGTTGTGACGCCATGTTGTGGGCGGCAGCTAGGACATTAATTTAGGGTGTAAAAGCAAAGAAATTCACTTGAAGTTGTCAAAGCTCAACCCTTCAACAGGAGATATTAAAAAAAAATGGATCTCACCTCATCACTAACTAGAAGAGCCACATAAAATTAAAACGCTTCCTGAACTCCACTAAATTATAACAGTAACCATTTTTTTTGGCGTTCAGGCGTTCTGTTATGATAGGGAGAGAGAGAACACCCATTTACACCTCGTTCCGGCGTTCTGTTGTAATAGGAAACGACCCAAGACCTCGTTCCGGCGTTCTGTTGTAATAGGAAACGACCCAAGACCTCGTTCCGGCGTTCTGTTGTAATAGGAAACGACCCAACACCTCGATCCATGGCTTTCTGTGCGTTCAATCTTCCGTAACATGGCGTATATGAGAATTATAATTGCGTTCTGAACTTGCGTCATACATAGATATTTGCGTCACTTGTATGAATAACGTCATGGGTTAAACTCACATACACAAACCCATACACACCTTCATACATCCACACGCACGCACACCACCCAAACCCACATCCACACACCCAAACCCACATCCACACCGTCACCCAAACCTACAACCACACACACATCCACACACCCTGAAACCCACATCCACACGCACGCACACCACCCAAACCCACATCCACACACCCAAACCCACATCCACACCCACTCCCGGTATCACTAAATGGTCCCTGACGACACACATATTTCAGGTGTCTTTTGTACAGGTGTTGGAAAATATATATTACAGGTGTTGATGTTTATAGTTAAATTATATAGAAGAAAAACTTACGTATACGTGTGTGTGTGTGTGTGTGTGTGTGTGTGTGGGTGGGTGGGTGTGTGTGTGTGTGTGTGTGTGTGTGGTTATTTATTGCCGTGTAAATAAACGTATAGTGAAATAGTGTTGTGTGTTGTCCGTAGAGAAGAGACCTGAGGTAGGCTGGCTCTCTCAATATGGCAACTCATCAGTAAACAAAGGCAACATTTGATATATATAGGTAAAGAGGCAGAAATAAAGCTCAATAAAAAAAATAATAACAACAAATATCAATAAAAAAATAATTAGCGAAACAGAGGAAGAGTGAAACACAAGGTGGGTAGGGTGGGTGGATGGTGGGGTGGGTGGGGTGGGTGGGGTCGGACTGACACAACTGGGAGAATGTGTTACTAGGCTAATGTAACCAGATCTCTCTCTCTCTCTCTCTCTATTCAGCTATTATTCATCTCTCTCTCTCTCTCCCATTCTGTCTGTCTCCCACACATACTCATTCTCCCCCCCTCCTCCCCCCCCTCCTTCTCTCACGCCTCGGTGATCACACATACTGTAAGAATGGCGTTAGGAAGAATTGTGTTTTACGCTCCTTCATGACAGCTGTCGCGGCTAATGACTGTCACGCCGCTGTCACCTACAGTCCGCCGGGCCAGTCTCATCGTTCCGTAGTGGATTCCTGCCTATAATTTATGTCTGTGAGTTTGTTTGGCGTTTATGTACCCTGTTTCCTGTATACCTGTGGTCTGTACCTGTGTCCTGTAACTGACCTGTGTCCTGTAACTGACCTGTACCTGTGTTCCTGTACCTGTACCCCCTGCGGTCACTCCCCAGGTTAGAAGTCGTCCCCAGCCCGTCCTTGACATAGGAACTCCTCCTCCTCCTCCTCAGCCTCGGCCTTGAGCTCACCCTTGAGGCACGTCGCTAGTACCGTTACTGGCGCACACCCCACCTCATCTGCTCCACTAAACTACTGTACCTCGCACCTTCACCTACCAGGGCAGGTTTTATGGGTCTCCCTAGTAACAAGTCACCTAGATCAAGCATCACCTTAGGAAGCTCACCTAGAACCTGTTAAAGCCACGACCTCACTCACCTGCGTCCCGGGGCACCTGAGTAGTGTTGATTAGCGTCAGGTGGTGGGAGGGGAGCTTACCTTATTCCTGTCCACCTCCTATAGGGGCCCCGAGTGGCTTGATTCGTGTACAGGAGTACCCACACGTTCTCCCACACGCTCTACCACACTCTCCCACCACTCTCCCACACGTTCTACCACACGTTCTACCACACGCTCTCACACGCTCTACCACACTCTCCCACACGCTCTCCCACACGTTCTACCACACACACACTCTACCCTAACCCCCACACCCCTCTCTGTCTCTCACACTTTTCCACACTCTTTCCTATTACCCACACAATCTTCCCACACACACACACACACACACACACACACACTAACCCCAACAGTATTACAGAGTTAAGAAAACATACACATAATAATTTTATAACTCACTTCCGCTACCTTCATTTGTTTTCCGCGGGGTCATTTTGTTTACGCTGTCGTTATGGTAACTTTAATTATCTCTAGTTACGATCTTTTATTTATATTATTTATTGGTTTATTTATTTTGTTTTTTATTGGTTTAATTTTGTTTTGTTTTATTTATTTATTTATTTATTTATTACAACCTAAGGTGGGTTTTTTGTTGTCAGTGTTAGTATAGGCTGATGTGGTTTAAGGGTTTATTTTCATCATCAAGGGGTTAAACAATCATTCTCAGGGGGGTTAAACCATCATGCTCAAGGGATTAAACTACAATACTCAAAAGTTTAAATCATCATAATCAAAGGGTTAAAACATCGTCCTTAAGGGGTTAAACCATCATCATCATCATCATCATCACCGGATTAAACCACACTACTTAAAGAATGTTTTAGAATAGATAAAAAAACAAACAATCGTAAATAGAGCAATACAATAACAGAAAATACATTACCTGTTTCTTATACATAATTACCTATAGCGGGAACACCTGTACTACCTGTAATCAAGAGTGTTATGAATAGATCAGATTGGTGTAATATATATAAGGCCTTGTAATTGAAGTGTTATTAAGATATTATGGCTACAAGAGAGGTAATTAGTCTCCAGGTGTCAATGTCATGGATGTTATGTTATGTCAGGGTAATTAAGGTGATGTTGAGATGTTATTAATGCAGGTAATTAGGTTGCTGGGGTCAGTGTCATGGATTCTGTGCTTGGTAGTTAGGGGTGTGGCTGTGGATAAGGGTGTGGCTGTGGATAAGGGTGTGGCTGTGGCTGAAGATGTGGCTATGGCTGAGGGTGTGGCTGTGGCTGAGGGTCTAGCTGTGGGATTTGCTGTGGTTAAGGGTGTGGGTGTGGCTGAGAGTGTGGCTATGGCTGAGGGTGTGGCTGAGGCTGAAGATGTGGCTATGGCTGAAGCAGAGGGTGTGGCATATCAACAAATATCTAAGTTAATATCTATATATGTCACCAAGATGGAGTTAATAATTACATAAATGACTGTAACTGTAACTCAATAACTGTAATTAACTGTTAACTAAATTACTGCAGGTATCCGCTGTACGGGTGACTGTAACTAATTATTAACTGGATAATTAATTTCTGGTAAAGATTATTATTATTAATTAGTCTTGACCTCTCAGGAATTACCAGATTGGGTCAGTGTAATTTAGGTCTCATTAAAGTAATCAACTGTCGTGTAAGGTCACTAATTGGGTGCTAATTAATGAGTGGTAGTTATCGTCACTTCTCTAGGCCAATGAGTGACAGCGTGTTGGCCTGACTTCTTCTTCTGTCATCGTTAACATACCATAACTACTACCACTATCTACCTTCCCTACCTTATCTACCTACTTCCCTGTTACCTACCTACCTACTGACCTACTTCCCCCTTGCGTCCGTCTGAATGTGCGTGCGTCGGTAATAATGCAACCCTATTACTTGTTTCTCTCCCTCCCTTTCTCCCTCCCTCTCTCCCTCCCTCTCTCCCTCCCTCCCTCCCTCGGGAAGGACTCGTGGCTGTCGGTGATAGGTAACAGACAGACAGACACGCAGATGAAAAACTTCCGGTTATTGGTTAAGTCGTCAACCCATGCGAGCTTTGACGTCACACCCACGACACGCCCACATATTACGTAAGGGTGCCGTCTTTCTGTCCATCTACCTGTCTGTCTGTCTGTTTTTTCTTAGTTTCTGTTCATTTGTAGTAGTAGTAGTAGTAGTAGAAGTAGTAGTAGTAGTAGTGGTGGTAGTAAAGTAGTGGAATAGGAGGGGAAAGGACGAGTATAGGTTCATTCGTGTTAATTTGTCAACATTGTATACGTCTTCCCAGGAGAGGGGTGTATTTTTTTCCCCTCACCTCCCCCCTCACCCTTCCCCGCCCTCTTACCCTTCCCCGCCCTCACCCCTCCGCCTCCCCCCCCCCTTCCCCCGCCCTCACCCATTCACAACACCCATTTACTATCATGACATCATATTCTGGTGTTGACATTTAAGGCGTTTCTATCTGTTTGTATCTTGTTGTTATATGTATTTTTTTTGGTTTGTACTCTAAGTAAGTCTTTACACTTGACAACAACTTAATACAAAAAAAAAAATCTTCCTTCGTATCTGGGGTAAAAAAAGTCAGAAAAATGGCGGGAAGATTTTTGGCGATAAAACAACGACACATTCAAGTGACATCTGAAAACCCGTACGTGTATTAATAATTCTCTTGTTATTTTGTTGTTTTATTTTGTTTTCGTAAAAGTTTTGTGTTTGTTTTTTAATAGTGAAATTGAAATTCTGGTGTATGTGTGTGTGTACTTTTTTTACGGCTGTTATGAATGTCTATTGTATATTTCACGTGACCGTGGTGAGTAGGAGGAGCGGTGGTGACGTCTCGTGCCAGGCTATATGAGTGCTCGCGTCTTGGTTGACTTCTGAAGGAGGGACTTTCCACCAAATTGGTCTGTCTCTCAAATCATTTTTCACAGTGAAGGGAGAGAGAGAGAGAGAGAGAGAGCCTCCACCACCACCACCACCTTAAGGCAAATTTCTTTCTCGACGTCGAACCTTTGATTTCCTACTTGGGAGGAACAGAAAATTGCTGCCCCATTGTTAGTGTCGCTGTGTCATTGTGTGTGTGTGTGTGTGTGTGTGTGTGTGTGTGTGTGTAGGTAACGTCTTCCCCCTCTTCTCTTACCTCCTCCTTGCGCCATAATAACTTACTCCTTTACACCACATTAACTTATATATTCGTAGCTTGAGACGTGAGAAAATAATCTCCTCCACAAATGTTGAGAAATGGAGACTTGTGTTGAAATGAAACGAGTCGAGGGAAGCTAATTACTATATATGTTCCAGGTAGAGAGACTCACAGGTATACCTCAGCATCATGGAATAATAATTAGGTTGATTTTTGTTTATGTCGTAATACTGTACTTGATGACGCCTCGAACAGCTGACCAACCAACAACAACAACTTGACACATGTCGCCAGAGAGAATGATTTGCTCGTGAAAATATCTTCTTCTCATTTTAAAAAGTCAATCGACCTATAAATCCGCACCGCAACCTACTCCACTGCCTCAACCACGACTGATGTGGGGGTTCCGCGTGCGGTAGTTGGTGTAACCGCCCGTGGGACTCTTTCCGCATCTCACACAAAGTCATTAAAAAATACTCCGGCGGATAAGTGTACTGTCTGGCCCAGCCTACGTGCACACACACACACACACACAACACACACACACACACACACACACACACACACACACACACACACACACACACACACACACACACTCAAAGAAAAAATGGTTTAATCCTGAGAGCTACCGTCGTATAAGTGACTAACAATAACACCAGGACAACACCACCAGGCACCAGTACCGTTAACCACCTTGTCCAGGACGACGTAAACCAAGTCTATGTCTCTTCCCTGAGTGTCTTGGTGAGGTCTTCGTCAGCGCCTCCTTCACCATCCCTACAGAGAGAGACCACTAGACTGTGAGAGGGCGGGTGAGGGTAGGTGAGGACTGATGAGAGCAGGTGAGAGCTAGGGTCATCCTCAGGTCAGACTCCCGCCGCGTGATCACAGTCCCTTTATCAAGACTTTCAATTACACCATAGCGACGACAACGACCGGAAACTACAGCAATTATGAAGCTCCCAGACGTGAGAGTGCTTTTGCCGTCAGCCAGGGGAGGGAGGGTGTGTATAAAATCCCTTGGTGGTCGTGTTTATAAAGTCCCTTGATGTTCCTGCTTATTAAGTCCCCCGATGGTCGTGTTTAAAACGTCCCTTGATGGTCGTGTTTATAAAGTCCATTGATGGTCGTATTTATAAATTTCCTTGATGGTTGGCTCTGCAGGGTCTCTTGGTGTTTATGAGACTGTAAATACAAACATCAAGGGACTTTATAAACGCGAATACCAAGGAACTCTAAAAACACGACCTTCAAGGGACTTTATAAACACGAACATCAAGGAACTTTATAAATACGAACATCAAGGAACTTTATAAATACGAACATCAAGGGACTTTATAAACACGACCATCAAGGGACTTTATAAACATGAACATCAAGGGACTTTATACACACTATCTTCCTGCACCCCCTACTCCACGAACATCAAGGGACTTTATAAACACAGGAGGGACTAGAGGAGAGAGGGGTAACTAGCCTAAACAAGGAGAAAAGCGACACTCACCCACTATACTTCTCACGAGTCTGGGATCACTCTGGACCACCACCTACCCATGCGAGGCGCCCAGGGGAGACGGATCACCCACGAGATGACGGCGTGTGGGAACCTCTGACACGCATTGCCAGGGGGGATGGTGAGAAACTGGGAGTCCTATACCGCCTTCTGGAGTCCTACACCACTTTTAGGAGTCTTTCACCGATTTTAGGAGTGCTATATCGCCTTCAGGAGTCGTGCACTACCTCCAGGAGTCCTACACCACCTCCAGGAGTCCTACACCACCTTCAGGAGTCCTACACCACCTTCAGAAGTCTTACACCATCTTCAGAATTCCTACACCACCTTCAGGAGTGCTACACCACCTCCAGGAGTCCTACACCACCTTCAGGAGTCCTACACCACCTTCAGGAGTCCTACACCACCTTCAGAAGTCTTACACCATCTTCAGAAGTCCTACACCACCTTCAGGAGTCCCACACCACCTTCAGGAGTGCTACACCACCTCCAGGAGTCTTACACCACCTTCAGAAGTCCTACACCACTCACACAAATCATCAGCATAATTACATTGATGTATCGCCTTAACTAGATACCTTCACTCAACACTTACCCACGAACACACTTATAAACACACTCACGTACTCTTGACACACACACACACACACACACACACACACACACACACACGCACACGCACATCTCGGCACCATGGATTGGCCTCGGTACACTACAATTTACCCAGACAAGAGCGAGCCTAAACATAGACATCTGGTGCCTGAAATACTGCCTCTGGGATCATACTCCGCGCACCTTACTACCACAAAGGGAACGAGAGTGAACATTATCGACATCTACCTACTCAGTTGTGCCTTTGGACGTTCATGCTGTGCCTCAGTTTTGGGTAGATATGATGATATGGTAGTTACACACACGTACATACATACACACACACACATATACACTGACTCATGCGCTCACTCACTCACTCACTCACTCACTCACTCACTCACACACCAGCTTTATAACCGGGTTTTCTAGGTCTATATAACTCCACGTGTTATAGGGATAATTATATACTATACTAATATATAGCGGTTATATTACCTTCCATATAATATTATAGAGTAGTTATTATTGAAGTACTCAGTTATGGCAGAGTACTAGATTATATGGTGTTGCAGAGTACTGGTGTATGTTAAGGTGGTGTAAGTCCAGCCGCAGTCAGTTATACCAGTAGTGTGTGTGTGAGGGATATATATATACTATGCTTATTATTATTATTTTATTACTTCTTCTTCTTCTTCTTCTTCTTCTTCTTCTTCTTCTTCTTCTTCTTCTTGTTCTTCTTCTTCTTCTTCTTCTTCTTCTTCTTCTTCTTCTTCTTCTTCTTCTTCTTCTTCTTCTTCTTCTTCTTCTTCTTCTTCTTCTTCTTCTCCTTCTTCTTCTTCTTCTTCTTCTTCTTCTTCTTCTTCTTCTTCTTCTTCTTGTCCTTCTTCTTGTCCTTCTTCTTGTCCTTCTTCTTCTTCTTCTTCTTCTTCTTCTTCTTTGTGTGCAATACGTTTTTACATTCTGTTTAAGGAGGAAAATATTTATCTGTCAAATCTTTTAAGACATTCGACTGGTCATCGTGAGTCAGACATAAACTGGACATTTACACACACACACACACACACACACACACACACACACACACACACACACACACACACACACACACACAACAGTTAGAGAGCGTGAAGTGTGTATGTGTGTGTGTGTGTGTGTGTGTGTGTGTGTGTATGTTTCTTGTCTTCTATCCCAGTGTCTCGTTAACCAGTTTTTGTTTTTTAAAAGACCAATTTATTGCTTTATTTTTTCAACTATTGTTTATCTTCTTGTTCTTTTGTTTTCATCATTTATATTTATTCATTGTTTCGTCTATTTTTTATTTTGTTTTGTTTTTGTTTTATATTTCATTTGTTTTTTCTTTTGTTTTTTTTAGGTACGTGTTTTGTGTGTCTGTCTGTCTGTCTGTCTGTCTGTCCGATCCCACCTGTGTCGATAACCTGGTAAGACCTCATCTGTTGTATTATTCCTCACACACCTGTAGTTCACACCTGTCGTATTTTTGATCACACACCTGTTAGCATTGGTACTTAATACACCTGTTACTCACACACCTGTTGTTATGTATAAGAGAGAGGAGGGGAGGGAGAGGGAAGGGGTTGAGGTGACGAGAGGGGAGTGGAGATGGGACGAGAGGGGTGAGAGGGGAGCAGGAGAGAGGGAGAGGAAGGGTAGATCACCGCTACCATTATCCACTCTACGTTAAACTACGGTGAAAGTTGACGACGTTAGTAACATACCGTACATGTGAATCTGAAAGTTGATTTTTGGTCATAAAGTACGTTTCCACCTCACTTGTTACAATGACGCAGTCGAGAGTCACTGAGAACCTGCAGGGGGCTGTGGAGGGATGGGCCTCTCTCTCTCTCTCTCTCTCTCTCTCTCTCTCTCTCCCTTTAACCTTTCATCATTATGCAGGAAGGATCGCGTACCCCACTGCATGACGTCAGTGAGGCTTAGTAGAACGATCTCAAGCTAGGGCTACTGTAAGTAATATATGTTTGGAGAAAATGTGGAAACTCTGATTCAACTTTTTTTTTTGTTACTTTTCCTTGTGAGGGGAGAAATCTGTGTTTTTGTTTTCTTTTGTCATTGTGTGTAATCATAATACCCGTACGGTACGGTTTTGTTATTTACATAGTATGGTGCAGCAGCTAGTTTTTCATTTCCAACGGATTCGCTCAGATTCCACGATTCTAGTTCCTGTTCAAACAAATTCCTTGATCTCAGAGACCTCTATGAAGAAAACTCTCTGACTGTATTCTGATGCTCAATGTATCCTTCTTCAAATACTGTCTAAGGGATGTGATTCTCTTTTAGTTAAACAAGTGAGCATCGTCTCAATAGGTGTCGGTCGTATACATAAAGCGGGTTTAGCTAAGCCTCATATCTCGTCTGTTATTGTGTTTATATTTATTAGCCAATAAGAGTGTGAGTTAGTTAGTTATTTGTTGTGTTATTGTTATACTTGTTTATGTTATTGTTATTATTATTATTATTATTATTAGAGTCTATGGACGTTTTTAACCATAAGTGTTTTGTTTTTCGTATCCTGTTTCCGTCCTAGTTCATCTCTCTCTCTCTCTCTCTCTCTCTCTCTCTCTCTCTCTCTCTCTCTCTCTCTCTCTCTCTCTCTCTCTCTCTCTCTCTCTCTCTCTCTCTCTCTCTCTCTCTCTCTCTCTCTCTCTCTCTCTCTCTGTCTCATGACCCTCCGGAATGAATAAATAAGCAACTAGTTAACCTTCAGTGACCTTGACCCTCACCCCCTCCCTTCCCCATATGGTTAAGGACAGGTTGCACGGTCAGTTATACATATCTTGTAATTAATTTTACTTTCGTACACCTGTCCTACCTGACCTCCCTCGCCTACCTGTTTAGTATGGAGTGGGGACTGGTTCTTAGTTGTGAGGGTTGGAGTGAGGCTGGTCCATAGTTGAGAGGGGTGGAGTGGGGGCTGGTTTTTAGGTGAGAGGGTGGAGTGGGGGCTGGTTTTTTAGAGTGAGAGGGGTGGGTGAGGGAGGCTAGTCCTAAGTGAGAGGTGTGGTGGGGCTGGTCTGGCAGGACCTGATGGGGTTGGATCTTAGGTGAGAGGGTGGAGGGGGGCTGGTCCTGAAGTGAGAGGGTGAATTGGGGCTGGTCCTGAAGTGAGAGGGTGGAGTGGGGCTGGATCCTTAGGTGAGAGGGTTGGAGTGGGGGTTGGTCCTTGGGTGAGAGGGTGGAGTGGGGCTGATTCTTGAGTGGGAGGGATGGAGTAAGGAAGAGGGCTTTAAATTTCACCACATAAAACTAATTCGCTTAAATTGGCTAAAATATCACCCGTCTCTTCAACCACTCAAACTGTATTTAACTTTTGTAATTTAATAAACAACATAACAATATCCCGTTATTTATCGTCATATCCCGTTATTTATCGTCATATCCTGTTATTTATCGTCATTTTAACAATAACATAACATTAGCACTTTTTTGCTACTTTTACATCCTCCCCTGAGTTATCATCATTGCTAGATAATATCAACCAAATTGAGAACTTAACCGCTAACCAAAATTATTCCTTAGCGAAAAACTGTCTCCCCCCCCCGTACTCTAAATTGCTTTTTTAAATATGCAAATGAGTTGATGATTTAATGTTTTACTTTCCATCTTTTCAAATTATCCAATGAGCATTAATTATTTTCTTCTGTGTCACAAACTTACAGGGGAAAGTATAAATTGATCTGTAAGTTAGCACCTTTCCGCTAATCTTCTATATTAGCGCTGAGTTAGCACCTTTCCGCTAAATTTTATCTACTAGAGCTGAGTTAGCACCTTTCCGCTAAATCTTCTCTTTTAGCGCTGAGTTAGCACCTTTCCGCTAACCTTAAGGGGGATTATTGAAACACCTGACTAATGGGGAACCTGTTTTGTTGATGAGTTTTAATATACCTGTATGATGGTTCAATTATACCAAGTTATTATACAAGATGGGTGGTGAATATTATACTACCTGTTGGTTACCGTCTACCTGTTGGCTACCATCTACCTGTTGGCTACCATCTACCTGTTGGCTACCATCTACCTGTTGGCTACCATCTACCTGTTGGCTACCATCTACCTGTTGGCTACCATCTACCTGTTGTCTATCGTCTATCTGTTGGCTGCTACCATCTACCTGTTGGCTACCATCTACCTGCTGTTGGCTAACATTCACCTGTCGGCTACCATCTACCTGTTGCCACCATCTACCTGTTGGCTGTATTCACCTGTTGGCCACCATCTTACCTGTTGGCCAACACTCACCTGTTGGCCACATCTACCTGTTGGCCACCATCTACCTGTTGGTCACTGGTTCAATTGTTGGCTACCATCTAACGTTGGCTACCATCTATCTGTTGGCTACCATCTACCTGTTGGGCTACCATCTACCTGTTGTCTACCATCTTCCTGTTGTTCACCATCTACCTGTTGTCATCACTATCAATTGTTGGCTACCATCTCACTTGTTGGCTACCATCTACCATGGTTGGCTACCATCTACCTGTTGGCTACCATCTACCTTGTTGTCTATCGTCTATCTGTTGGTTACTGTTATTACTGCTGATCCTGTAGGGCGTTTTTTTTTTTTTATTATATAGTTAACCAGATACAGAGAGAAAACGGTGGGTGGGTTTATGTGGGAATAATGACCCTTGTGTGTGTGTGTGTGTGTGTGTGTGTGTACGTCCGCCAGTCTACGCATAATTAGACCAATTTGTTAGTGTAGAGACCAGCTGCCTTTAAATGTTCTAGGTGGAAAGATTCTTCTTCTCTCTTCTCTTCAGCATCTGTCCCTATTAAGTACTAGTAGAGAAAATAGGACCGATGGATAGGATAGAGAGAGAGAAAGAAAGAAAGAGACAAACAGAGAGAGAGAGAGAGAGAGAGAGAGAGAGAGAGTACTTGCGTGGTTTACAAAGACGATTTATGACACAGGTAATGTAAGTGTTGTAAATGACTGTAAACATGGAGGCTTCCTTAGTGGTGGGGGTAGGCTTGTTGTACAGCAGCCGGGAGGGAAGGGGGAGGGGTGGAGGGAGAGATGGATGGATGGAGGAGAGAAGGAAAGAAGAGGCGGAGGGAGGAAAGGAGAGAAGGGGTGAGGGAGGGACGAGGGATGTACAGGTATGCCAGGGGTCATTAGCCAGGTAGACTCACAGGTGTCAACTCATTAGTTCCTCCTCACTAGACTTCACAGGTGGCGTCAGGTATATCACGCCATTGTCCTTCCTTTAACAGGTCGTCCTTGAGGTAGATTAGCATACCTCTATGTTCCCAGGTCGTCCTTGAGGTAGATTAGTATACCTCTATGTTCCCAGGTCGTCCTTGAGGTAGATTAGTATACCTCTATGTTCCCAGGTCGTCCTTGAGGTAGATTAGTATACCTCTATGTTCCCAGGTCGTCCTTGAGGTAGATTAGTATACCTCTATGTTCCCAGGTCGTCCTTGAATATACCTCCAGTTGCCCCGACTACCTGCTGGTCGTTCCCGCTGGCCGTAAAGTAGTAGAGGTGGTTGGTGTGTTGACAACGACATGACAGGACGACACACCTTCAGCAGGCAGGTGGTCATTCCATCGACGACCACAGTGGCTGGACGAGAGACAGTAAATAGACCGCCCACTGTGACGGAGAATTTATTGTACAGAGCCGGAGGAGAAGCTGCTCTGTCCGTCCGGGTTTATGAGCCTTGTCTGACAGTCGTACAGCTTCATCCGACAATCAGAAGTGGTCGTATGCCATCGTCCGACAATCAGAAATAGTAGTATGCCATCGTCCGACAATCAGAATGGACTTATGCCTGAAGCGGTAGCATACTATACATTATCAGTCTGTTCAAAATGGTGTCACGCAATCACCCACACAGTCACAAACAGTCAGTTGTACGTCAGAAATAGTCCCCCAACGCGTCGGGGTGTGGCCAGAAATAGACGCAGACCCATCGCGCGTACCCAAACGACCCTCATCATCCATAACTACCTCTTTTAGGCGCGTTTATTTATACACCTGAAATATTCATATGGCGTAGGTCGGGGAGGCTTGGTGGGAGGGGAGGGAGGGAGGAGGAGGAGGATGCTGGGGTGGGAGAGAAAAAATGGCCGGAAACACCAAGGAAAGGAAGGGGTTAATAGAGCTCGAGTAGAGATATGGATCTCAGGTGAGCGTTCATCATCCCCACCTAGCCAAAGTGATGCCGCAAGGTAGATTCAGGAGGCCTCATTCTGCTGAAGAAGGACAAAGAAGAAGATGGAAAAAGGAGGAGCAAGGAAGAATAATTAAAAATAAGAGGTGAAAAAAGAAAGAAAAAAGTAGGAGAAAAGAACAAAGATAAACAAAAAAGAAGAAATGAACTAGATGGAACACACACACACACACACACACACACACACACACACACACACACACACACACACACACACGTAAAAAGAGATCGTATATGATAATGGGTGTTCAGGTCACTCATGCGTGGCCACAGACAAATTGCCTTATACATACCTATAGCTAGTGACTACCCTTATACTCCGTCAGTCAGTCAATCAATCACTCCAGTCAGTCAGTCAATCAGTCATTCAGTCAGCCAGTCAGTCAATCAGTCACTCAGTCAGTCAGTCATTCAGTCAGCCAGTCATTCACTCAGTCAGTCCAGTCATTCACTCCAGTCAGTCATTCAGTCAGTCAGTCATTCAGTCAGCCAGTCAGTCAATCAGTCACTCAGTCATTCAGTCAGTCAGTCAGTCGGTCTTAAATTTTAATATGTTTAATTAGACTCAGCATTTATGGTCAAATTATGCTGCATGCGTCCACCCCAACCCCACACACCCCACCCCAACCAACCACACGACCTAGACTCGACCCCAGATTCGACCCCACACTATCCCACACTCGACCCCAGACCGAATCCAAACACGACCCTAATTCGACCCCAGATTCGACCCCACACTATCCCACACTCGACCCCAGATTAGACCCCAGATTCGACCCAGATTCGACCCCAGATTCGACTCCCCAAACGCCTGCATTAAGACCAACTACATATTGTAAGCTCGTCGACAACAGGTAATATTGATGGCTCACGGTGACTCGCAATTGCACCCCAATGACTTGCTGCTTCGGTGCTCTGCTTGGGTGGCTCTCAGACTGGCTGGATGGGTGGGTTGGGTGGCAGCTGGATGGGTGGGTGTGGGGAGTGATGGATGACGTGCTGTGGGCGGAGTGAAATTGTAGGATAGATAGCAAAATTGGGATGATTTATAGTTTGAATGGGTGGGTGGATGGGTGGCAGACTGGATGGGCGGCAAGAATTGGATTCATCTTGAATGACTCTCTCTCTCTCTCTCTCTCTCGTCGCAGTCAAGAAGATGCTAAACTAGGCAGTAGGAAGATTATTATTATTAAACAACTATGACAGAAGGGTCACTGAGAGGTAGCTGAGAGGTCATTTAAGAGGGCAGGAGTAAGGGGTGAGAGGTGAGAGAAAGGGGTAGTTCACTTGAAAAGGTCAGTTGAGAAGGAAAGGGAGTTTACCTGCACGCTTTCTTAACTAGATCGTAGACGAAGAAGAAGAAAGAAAAAAACTGGTCCTATTTTACTCCAACTTGCCCAAAAACCTACCCTACCCCCTTGCCCCAAAACCTACCTACCCCTTGCCTAAACCTACCCTACCCTGCCCTTAAAACCTACCCTACCTCTTGCCCAAAAACCTACCCTACCCTTGCCTTAAATCCTGCCCTCTTGCCCTAAATCCTACCCTACCCTCCCTTAAACCTACCCTACCCTCTTGCCCTAAACCTGCCTTACAACCGATCCACAACACCTTAGATTGTCAAAATAATGGACCCACTTTCACCTTAACCCCTTAAATAATAGTTCACATACCTATTACCCTTTCTCACCCCCTCCAATACCCGTTTCTCTCATGCCCAAAGGGAAAACTGTAGGCAGAACAATTATATGTAGGTAGTATTAATGGTTTTACCTGTGTAAGCCAGGTTTTTCGTGTCTAGTTAAGTACGCTAACCTAAACTAACCTAACCTTGATAAGTAGGTTGTAAGTACTTTAATCAGGTCGTGATAAGTTTTAATAAGTTTAGGTACTTATAAATCCTGGAGGAGGAGGTTTAGGTACTATAATAAACGAACCCCCAGTAATATCCAGAGCCGACGTTGCCATGGTATATAATAAGGTGTTTTTGTGTTGGTTGAGTGACAAACAAGTGAGCATCGTCCCGCCAAGAATAAGTGAACATCGCCACACCATTACTCGCTCTTTTGTAAACAGGATTTTTTTTTATTGTTAATATGATTGACGATCGGATTTTGTTTTTGAAGTGATGAGGTCTTCTGTTTATAAGTAGAGGATTTTTTACTCATAATGTGAGTAACGATAGATTTTTACCCATAATGTGAGTAACGAGATTTTTTTCTCTGGCGTTTATAAGAGACTTTTTAGGATTTTTTTTGTTATATGTGACAGAATTGTCTTATTGTTACTATACGTCCCTGAAGGACAACACAGAACGATATTAGAGAGAGAGAGAGAAGCCAAGAGATCAGGTTTCTGTCTCACTTTTCATTAGATCCTGTTTGTGTTTATTCAATCACGTTCTGTGGGACTTGATCCTTCTGGAGTTTAAACCTAATCTGTCTCTTACTTAATGCATCAAAATTCCTTATTTTGGGGGAATTGGTTTTACGATCTCTCTCTCTCTCAACACACACACAACAATACTGTGGTCTTATCTTTTCAGCTGGCTAAGGGATGGGGGACGTCCTATGTGCTAATGTTGATGATGATATGATTACTAGTGTGTGGGTGGGTAGGGTGTAGGGTGAGGAGATGAGGTGTAGGGTGAGGAGGATGAGGGTGTAGGGTGAGAAGAGGGTGTGTACAGGAAATGATGTACGATAATATTACCGTAATAATAATAATAATGATAATAAGAAATAGAAGAAGAAGAAGAAGAAGAAGAATAAGAAGAAGAAGAAGAACGTATCATCTAGGCAAATACCAAAAACTGTTACTATGTTGATTTTAGCAACAAGGATAAACTAATACTTAAAGCTAACCGTCTGGCAACACTCTTACGCCATTTCCCGCCAAATCATTTCCCGCCAGATCATTTCCGCTGATCATTTCGCCAGATCATTTCCGCCAGATCATTTCCCGCCAGATTTAGATAAACAGTTCTAGTGGCTGAGTTACATTACGTAATATATCTGTTCGGTATTTTTTTATGTGTTTGTTAATTTATCTCATTGCATGTTATCTATTTTATCGGGAATGAAAGATGGGGAAAGGGTGAAATGAGAGGAAGAGGAGATAGGAAGAAATCGAGAGAAGGAGGGGAGAATAGGAAAGGATAGATAGAGAGATAAAGGAAAGAATAGAGAAGGAGTGAGAGATTGAAACGAGAGAGAGAGAGGAAGAGGGGGAGGAAGGAGGAAGAGAGAGAGGGAGAGAAGGAGGGAGAAAAGAGAGAGGAGAGAAGAAAGGAAAGGAAAGGAGGATCGTCAAAGAGGAGGCTTTAACTCCTCCCCAATCTACCCCACCTCCCCACCCACTTCCTCACCTCACCTCATCCCACACCTCACCCTCAACCCCTCACCTCCCCACCCCCTCACCCCCACCCCTTCACCCTCCCCACCCCCCCACCTCACCCCCCCACCTCCCCACCTCACCCTCACCCCTTCACCTCCCTCATCCCCCCCACCTCAATCCACCCACTCCCACCCCCACCCCACCTCCCCACCCTCACCTCCTCACCCCCTCACCCCACCTCACCTCCCCCATCCCCCACCTCCCTCACCCACTCACCTCACCTCACCCCCCCTCACCTCCCACCTCACCCCCACCTCACCTCATCCCTCTCACCTCCTCACCACCTCACCTCCACCTCAACCTCACCTCACCCCCACCCCCTCACCCCCACCCCTCACCCCTTCACCCCTCATCCCCTCACCTCACCCACCTCACCTCCCCACCTCACCCCTCACCTCACCCTCACCTCCCTCACCCCTCACCTCCTCATCTGCCTCCCCACCCCACCACCTCACCCCCCCACCTCCCTCACCACCCTCACCTCCCTCCTCCTACATAATATCAGGAATTCTGTGATCAGCTGACACCGAGACACGCCATCAGATAGATAGATAGATAGTACAGGTACATTCACACATACAGTACACACATACATACATACATACATAGACAGACAGATAGACAGACAGCCAGACAGACAGACAGCCAGACAGACAGATAGTGTTTACATATTCACGGTGGTTAAACAAGGTGAATCAGAGCGATAAAGAGTGGAACCACGCTGCCCCTTTGTGTGTGTGTGTGTGTGTGTGTGTTTTGTGTGTGTGTGTGTGAAAAGAGATAGATAGATAGATAGAAAAAAAAAAAAGAGAGAGAGAGAGAGAGAGAGAGAGAGAGAGAGAGAGACAGAGAGAGAGAGAGAGATAGTTAATAAATAAACAAAGAGATTGACAGACAGAGAAACAAACAGACAGACAGGAGGGGTAGAATGTAATGAAAGGAAAATACACAGGAGGGAGGAGGGTCTTATTGTGAGAAGGAGAGAAAGGGAGAGAGAGAGACATCTTTGCTGTGTGTGTTTGAGAGAGAGAGAAAGAGAGAGAGAGAGAGAGAGTGTGTGTGTGTGTGTATATTCGTTTGTCGAGAAGAAAGATTGTGTTTTATTGCCGCTTGTGTAAAGGTTGCTAGTATATCTCGCTCAGTTGAGAGAGGGGGACAATTCTAAATCCTCAGTATTTCCACCCACGTTTCCCAATTTTCTAGTTAAAGTTTACTATTTATTCAGCAATAATTCCCTTTTTTTCCTAACTACAATTCCTTTGTATTTCCCTTTACAATTAATCCCTATTTTTCCCTAGTCGCAATTTCCTATTCTATCCCTAGCCACAACTCCTATTCTTTTCCTAGCCACAACTCCTATTCTTTCCCTAGCCACAATTTGTAGTCCCCTATTATTCTGTAGTTCCCTATTATTCTGTAGTTCCCCATATTTCCCTGTAGTTCCCTATTATTTCCCTATCTTTGTGTTACCTATATTTGCTCAACACTTTATTGTCTATAGTTTCCATATTCACTTCCTAATATTTTCCTTACATATTCTGCCCGAGTACGATGACCATAACCCTTTGAGTACATTAACATCGTACTCAAGGTTAAATTGTTGTACTCAAGGTGTTAAATCATCATACTCAAGGATCATCGTACTCAAGAGCTGCATCACCATGATAGTGGGGTAAAGTTATCGTACTCAATAGGGTTAAATCATCGTATGTACTCAAAGCATTAAATCACCATAACAGTAGTCTAAATCATTATACTCAACTAGCTGTCATCGTACTAAAGGTCAAACATTATTAAAATACCTAAGAAAAATATTTATATCACCTCCTATATCATTATCATTATCATCATCATTATCATCATCATCATCATCATCACCTACGAAAAATATAATGTTTACCTGTCTAATCTCACCTCTCTCCTCAGGTGAGTGTTAGTGTGGCGGCATGATACCATCAGACCGGCGTGTGGTGAGTGTACTGTATGTTTGGAAAGTACATATGCGCTAAAATATTTCCTTTGTATTATTTTCTGTATGTGTAGTAAGGTATTGTCTTAATATGCATATAAGTCCAATAACTATAATTCTAGTAAATAAAACAAGTTATTTATTTAGTATTTATAGTCGATTGTCTTTTTGTTTTGTTTATAGTCGATTGTCTTTTGTTTTGTTTATAGTCGATTGTCTTTTTGTTTTGTTTATAGTCGATTGCCTTTTTGTTTTGTTTACAGTAGACTGTCTTTGTTTCGAGGGGGGCCAGATGATTGATGTTGTAGACGTCATCAACGGGGAGGAGAATAGAAGAGCCACAAGGAATTTCATCACATTCCTAACACCCAAATGGTGTATCGATCTGTCAGTGCTTATTATTCACCCGGTGATCCATCTTGAAAATCAATTGCTCGCTACACAGAGAGAGAGAGAGTCCCAGGTCTTTCTTTCGTTTAATGGGTCACAACAGAGATTCAAAGTAGATGTGGTACTGATTTTATAACCTGTGTGTGTGTGTGTGTGTGTGTGAGAGTGTGTGTGTGTGTGTCTATGTCATGTCTATGTCTGTGTAAGTAAGGAAGTAAGTAAAAATATTATTCCTTTCTTGACATTTAAACTCAGCGTCCAGTCACTTATGAACCCATTTAAGACTCCCTAATGGGCTCTCTCGGCAACACGTTAGGGGACCTCATTATCTGAGTGCTATCTTAGGGCTGTGTGTGTCGTAGGTCAAGGTAGGTCAGCGCCTTAAGTGTTTTGGTGTGTTGATTGTCTCTCACTTATGTCTCTCATCCATTCTCACTTTTATCTCTCACTTGGTCTCTCACTCGATCTCTCACTTCTGTCTCTCACTTGGTCTCTCACTCGATCTCTCACTTCTGTCTCTCACTTGGTCTCTCACTGATCTCTCTCTGTCTCTCACTTGGCCCTCACTGACTCTCACTTGTCTCACTTGGTCTCTCACTCGATCTCTCACTTCTGTCTCTCACTTGGTCTCTCACTCGATCTCTCACTTCTGTCTCTCACTTGGTCTCATTTGTTTCTCACTATGTGTCTCATTTATGTCTCTCACTTATGTATCTATCTCACCTGTGTCTCTCACTCGTCAGCCTCCACCTCACTATAAGTAAGCTGCTTCTCGTTCAACTTTCTCCTCGCCTCTTTTCTTCTCCCTCATGCGCCGAATGATGCGGTTTTTTTATTTTTTGTTGTTGTTTAACCATATTGGGGGCTTGCATTGTGTGTGTGTGTGTGTGTGTGTGTGTGTGTGTGTGTGTGTGTGTGTGTGTGTGTGTGTGTGTGTGTAGGTTTATTTCACCAAAACTGTATCCTGTTACCGAGAACCTGCATGACTCACACTATATAATGGTGTTGATAGTGTGTGTAATGCAGGTCGTCATCCACCTGCCCCTCGTGTTATCGCTCTGTTGTCCCTATCCATTACCTGTCATCCACCTCATCACCCACCCCCTGTCACCTTACCCTGTCATTCACCTCCAGTCACCCACCCCCCTGTCACCCATTACCTGTCATCCACCTCCAGTCACCCACCCCTGTCACCCATTACCTGTCATCCACCTCCAGTCACCCACTCTGTCACCCAGTCTGTCACCCAGCATCTGTCACACAAGCACAGGGTCTCTTCCAGCACTTATTTCCTGATAGCTCACTGGGACTTGACCACCAGCAGGAACTAGTGTCGAACTTTCTTTTAATGGCTCCTAATGGTCCTTGATGGCCCTTTGATGGTCGAGATGGCCCCTTGAGAGAGATCCAATGGCCTAGATGACTTGGTGGCCCCTTACATATTCTTCCACTAAGATTTGACTCTTATCAGGAACCTGACCCACAGAGGACCCCGATGGCCCTTGAGAGACCCGATGGCCCTTAAGACTAGAGAGAGGTTTTTTCTTTTTCTCTCACTTGCAAGATTCACTTTCCCCCTCAGCTATTTCCCGCCCCTCTCCTCCCTCCCTCCCCCCTCCTCCCTCCCTCCATGTTTGGCCATCAACTGAGGCTTCTAGTGTCTGCCTTCCACACACACACACACACACACACACACACACACACAACCCAGTATCTGATGATGATGATGATGATGATGATGATGATGATAATAGTAGTGGTGGTAGTGGTGATGATGGTAGTGGTGGTGATGATAGTGATGATGAAGGTACGGTTACTTACTGTATAGTCTCACCTTCACCATAGAGTCGAGGTGAAATCATTTGCTGTTAGTTTTGTTGCAGTGTGGCATGACAGAGTGCCTGTGTCAATGGCTTTTATTCTTCACTTAGCACGGGGGAAGGAAGGAAGGGAAGGAAGGAAGGATGGATGGTTAGAAGGATGGATGAAAGGAAGGAAGGAAACGGAAAGGAAAGAGGATGGAGGTAGGGAAAGCAGAAAAGTGGTAGAGTGGTAATGATAGTAGGGGAAGGAAGGAGAAAGGCAGGAAAGGAGTAGGGAAGGAAAGCAGGAATGAGGTAAGGAAGGAAGGAGAGGGAAAGGAAAGGAAGAGAGAGAGAGCAGGAAAAGGAAGGAAATTGAAGGAAGGACAGTATGAAGGAGGAGAGAAGGAGGAGGAAAGCAGGAAGGAAATGAAAACCTGTCAACAGTTCATGAGCGTGTCATACCATCAACACTCCTCCTCGTGGAACCCTGTCGTGTTTTTCACTGATCACACGACACCTCCTTCCTCCCTCTCCTCTTCTCCCTCCTTTATCCTCTGCTTCCTCCAACAATCCTTCTTCTTCCCTTCTCCACTACCCTTCGACTCTCCTCCCTCCTCCTCCTCTTCTTCTCCTCCGACATCTCCTTTCTCCTCCTCCTCTTCCTCCTCCCACTCCTCTTCCCTCCTCCGCACTCGCTCTTCCTCCGACACTCCCTCTTCCTCCTCCGACACTCACCTCTTCCCTCTTCCTCCTGCACTCCTCTTCCCTCCTCCGATTCCTCTTCCTCCTCCGCATCACCTCTTCCTCCTCCTCTTCCTCCTCCGACATTTCTCCTCCCTTCCTCCTCTTCCTCCTCCTCCTGCTCCTCCTCCTCCTCCTGGGTCATAATACCAAGAGAATGTAAGATAGGACTCAGCCGGAATCAACAAAACCAAAAATGTCCCCCCTCCCCTGAACCTGGAGGATACTCAAAGCCCTGGCTGACATCCTGTGAGTCCTTGAACACGTTGAGGCTCTTAAGGTTGAGGATGTGTTAGGATATAGGATGGTGGCTGCCCTCCCCACCCCCACCGTCTTTGGGAGCCTTATAGATACTGGGTAGGTTAGTAGTTTCTTCCAGAGGGAAGGGGGTGAGGGAGGGGAGGAGGAGGAGGAGGAGGAGGAGAAGGAGAGAAAGGAGAGGAGGAGGAAGAGGAGGAGGAGGAGGAGGAGAAGGAAGGGGAATAGGAGGAGGAGGGAGGACAAGGAAGAGGGGGTGGAGGGAGGAGGAGGAGAAGAGGAGGAGGAGGAGGAGGAGGAGGAGGAAGAGGAGGAGAAGGAAGGAAGAGGAGGAGGAGGAGGACAAGGAAGAGGTGGAGGGAGGAGGAGGAGGAGGAGGAAGAGGAGGAGGAGGAGGAGGAAGAGGGAGGAGGAGGAGGGGAGGAGAAGGGGGAAGAGGGAGGAGGAGGAGGACAAGAGGTGTGGGAGGAGGAGGAGGGAGGAGGAGGACAAGGAGGTGGAGGGAGGGAAGAGTAGAAGGAGTGTGTGTGTGTGTGTGTGTGTGTGTGTGTGTGTGTTTAAAGCTGGTCATGCTTGGTGCCAACATCTGCTCTGCCCTGGAACCCTCCTTTTCGCCCCCCCTCCTCCTCCCTCCCTCCTGGTCTCTGCCACCATCTACTTGCTCTCACCACCACCAACCACCACCAACACCACCACCACCCACCACCAATCTACCACCACCACCACCACCACCACCACCACCACCACCACCACCTCACCACCACCACTACCACCAACCCACCACCACCAACCAACCACCAACCAACCAACCAACCACCAACCACCAACCCCAACCAACCCACCACCCACCACCAACCACCACCAACCACCACCACCAACCAACCAACTCAACCAACCACCACCAACCAACCAACCACCTCACCAACCAACCACCAACCCCAACCATCAACCAACCACCACCAACCAACTCAACCAACCACCCACAACCCCCACCAACCAACACAACCACCAACCAACCACCACCAACCAACCAACTCAACCACTCACCACCAACCACCACACCAACCAATCAACCAACCACCTCACCACCAATCAACTCAACCACCCCACCAACCACACCCAACCAACTAACCACCTCACCACCTCAACCACCACCAACCAACCTCAACCACCCCACCCCACCACCACCACCACCAACCACCACCAATCAACTCACCCCACCAACCAACACCAACCACACCAACCAACCCCACCAACAACCAATCAACCCCACCACCAACCAACCAACCACCACCAACCACCAACCACACACAACCAACTCAACCAACACACCACCAACCAACCAACCAACCAACCACCACCACCAACCATCAACCAACACAACCAACCAACAACCAACCAACCACCACCAACCACCAACCAACCAACTACCAACCAACCAACCACCACCAACCACCAACCAACCAACCACCAACTAACCAACCAACACCACCAATCAACCAACCACCACCACCACCAATCAACCAACAACAACAACCACCACCAACCAACTCACCACACACCACCTCACCACCACCTCCCACCACCACCACCAACAACCACCACAACCCCACAACCAACCACCACCACCACCAACCACCACCACTCACCTCACCACACCAACCACCACCACCACCACTCACCCACCACACCACCACCATCCACCACCACCACCACCACCTCACCACCACCACCACCACCACCACCACCACCACACCCACCACACCACCACCACCACCACCAACTTCACCCTCACCACCACACCACCACCACCCTCACACCACCACCACCACCACCACCACCACTACTTCACTCATTCACAACCACCACCCACCCAACACACACCACCACCACACTACCACACACCACCACCACCACCACACCCACCACCCAACTCAGTAAGCAGTGTGACTCACATGGTGAGACAACCAGTCCAGGTCAGGCGTGAGTTTGACCCCGCTGTGTCTAGATCAACTCCAAGAACTCTTCTCTTACACCTGAGATAGAAATTAGTGGTGATAGTGATAATACGCCCATAGTGATGAATAGGTGGTGGTGGTGGTGGTAGTAGTGATGGTGACGATGATGATGATTTTTAACTATGATAATAAAATATAATAATAATGACAACAATGGTAAAAATGACGATGACTTACCTCCCTTTCTCTCCCCCTTCCCCTTTCCCTTCCCCTCTTCCCCCTTCCCCTTCCCCCTTTCCCCCATCGGCCATTGGCGACCCCGACTGTGGCTTGACCTCATTCTTCTCTCCCTGGTGCATTAGGGTCACCCGTGGGGCCTCAGTTGACGTGTCTCCTCGAGTATGGGGATGGAGGAGGGGAGTAAGGAGTATCTTAGGATATTTATGAGCTTGGATGGTCTAATGATTTTGGGGATTTTGTATTTGTGATTTTTTTTTTTTTAGACATTTAGGGATTAGTGGGCGATTTTTTTTTTAGATATTTAGGGATTTTTTAGGTATTTAAGGATTTTTTTATTCAGGGATTATTTAGAGATTGGGATTTTGTTGTTATTTTAGGTATTTAGGGATTTTTAGATATTTAAGGTGAAGTTTGAGATATTTAGGGATTATTTTTTTTAGATTTAGGATTTGGGGATTTGGGGGGGGAGAGTTATTTAGGGATTTCTGGTATGTAAGGCTCAAAGAGATGTTAGGAAACGATCTGGAATAGTGATAGTAGTAGTAGTAGTAATAGTGATAGTAGTAGTAGTAGTAGTAATTGTCGTAATAATAGTAGTAGTAGAACTGGTTAAATCAGTGTTACAATACTGGAATAAATAATAAATCTCGCATAATTCAGTGTTACATTATGGCATTAACTTGGAAGTCCCTCCTTATTCATATGTGGTCTGGTCTAAATTTGTCCTCAGTTGGTCTAAATCTGTCCTCAGTTGGTCTAAATCTGTCCTCAACTGGTCTAAATCTGTTCGCAGCTGCTCTAAATCTGTTCTCAGTTGCTCTAAATCTGTTCTCAGCTGGTTTAAATCTGTCCTCAGTTGTTCTAAATCTGTCCTCAGTTGCTCTAAATCTGTCCTCAGTTGCTCTAAATCTGTCCTCAACTGGTCTAAATATGTTCTCAGTTGCTCTAAATCTGTCCTCAGTTGCTCTAAATCTGTCCTCAGTTGCTCTAAATCTGTCCTCAGCTGGTCTAAATCTGTCCTCAGTTAGTCTAAATCTGTCTTCACCTGGTCTAAATCTGTCCCCAAGCTCGCGTGTGCCTTAGTAACAACACGTGCATTGAGTGCGCGAACATGAATACTGAGTGGGCAGTCGTTAGCGCTTTCTATCCGGCAGTTGACGTCTCTTATCAGTGTGGATAGAGTGAAGTAAAGGGGGCAGTTCTCCCTCGTTCCCTCCCTTACCCCTTCCTCCCCCACCTCCCCACAATTTACCTTCCCTTCACCTACCCCCCCCCCTCCTCCCCCTCATGAACCCACCTCCCCCCTGGTCAGTTTCACCAGCAGCCAGCCTCCCACTTGCCCACGAAAACAGCTGGGCGAGAGAGCAACACCCACCCCCCACTCCCCCCCCCAAAAAAATATCTGGGATGCTGTTTTTCATGTGTGAGTCGAGCCCGTATCTTCACCCACGGACACTCACTCTCTCGAGAAGCTGGTCTGGTCTGGTCTGGCGGGGTGGTACAAAGTATGTTGCACGGATTAGACCTGAAGACCGGTTCCCGAGGCCGATATTGAAAAGTGTGTGTGTGTGTGTGTGTGTGTGTGTGTGTGTGTGTGTGTGTGGTAAGGAGGGTTTTTGGGGGGGGGTGGGTGGTAAGAATACCCCCTTTCCTCCCTTTCCTCCTCCCTCTATGGTTAGCCCCAACAGGAGAGGTCTTCCTTCCTTCCTCCCTCTCTTCCTCCCTCCTCTCCTCCCTCCCTTCCCTCGTGTTTTGGCCCTCCTCCTCCTTCCACGTTCCACTGCCCTCCCACCCACCCGCTTACCTGTCTTTACGTATGAGTGCTTCTTTCCTTCCTTCCCTTCCTCCTTCCCCTCCCTCCCTTTGGCTTGTTTGGAGATTACTGACCACTTCGCCTTTCGGCTATTTCGTCCGCCCTTCCTTTCTCCACTCCCTCTCTCCCTCCTTCACTACATGCCAAAGACCCACAATCGACCTCCCTTCTTCACTCCATCCTCCACTACACTCCTCCTCCTCCTCCTCCTCCTCATCTTCACTGCTAAATAAGGAGAAGTGGAAAATTTGGTCGGTGAGATTGTTTGTGACTTCAGCACACACACACACACACACACACACACACACACACACACACACACTCACACACAGGATTATCGGTATTCGCAGACCGGCCTTGGCTGTCGCTTTCTCCGCTCGGAAAGGGGAGCACCTGAACTAGAAAGAACTGACCCTCCCTACCTGCACGGTCAGCGAGAGAGAGAGAGAGAAAGAGAGACAGTCAGACCACTTTTTTTTTTTAAATATGAATCAGTTTTGTACAGTAAACAAGATTGAACACGTAACGTAGATTAAGAAAAAATTCTCTCTCTCTCTCTCTCTCTCTCTCTCTCTCTCTCCACAAACCCTGCCATTAATGGGAGCCCCGGGCAGAACCTGAGACCCATTAGTAACCCATTATTGTCATTAAGGTTAAGTTAGGTTAGGGTAGGTTAGGTTAGGGTAGGTTAGGTTAGGTTAGGTTACGATACCTTACGTTCTGGAGTACGATGATTTAACCCCCTTGAGTACGATGACTTAGTTCTCTAATTATTATGTCATCATAGTCAAGGGATAATTCATCGTATTGAAGGGGTTAAGTCATCATATTCAAGGGGTTAAGTCATCGTATTCATGGGGTTAAGTCATCGTATTCATGGGGTTAAGTCATCATATTCAAGGGGTTAAGTCATCATATTCATGGGGTTAAGTCATCATATTCAAGGGGTTAAGTCATCATATTCAAGGGGTTAAGTCATCATATTCAAGGGGTTAAGTCATCATATTCAAGGGGTTAAGTCATCGTATTCAAGGGGTTAAGTCATCGTATTCAAGGGGTTAAGTCATCGTATTCAAGGGGTTAAGTCATCATATTCAAGGGGTTAAGTCATCATATTCAAGGGGTTAAGTCATCATATTCAAGGGGTTAAGTCATCATATTCAAGGGGTTAAGTCATCATATTCAAGGGGTTAAGTCATCGTATTCAAGGGGTTAAGTCATCGTATTCAAGGGATTAAGTCATCATATTCAAGGGGTTAAGTCATGACACTGAAATTTACATGAGCCAGTTAGCAGTGGATCACAAAAGCTAAATTGAAGAACCTAACCTAACCTAACCTAACCTAACCTAATCTACAGCTGTATGAATTGTAGCTTGAGAGAACCAGTTAGCTGACTATCACACAGAAGCTAAAAAAAAAAAAAAAACGAAGATTTTATGTTTTCTTTTTGTCATCCTATAAGATAAGAGAAACCAGACAATAATGGAACGTGTGGCGCCATAGTTATTTATTCTGGGTGTTCTCTCAGCTGTCCCACACACACACACACACACACACACACACACACACACACACACACACACATACACACAAGAACTGCTTCTTGAATATTGCATCACTGTTGAGTCAATAATGGTGTGGAGTGTGAAGAGGCTAGTGTTTACTCTCTCTCTCTCTCTCTCTCTCTCTCTCTCTCTCTCATACTACATATTTTCACGACGGCTTATGTGTACGTGTGTATGTGTGTACGTGTGGCGCATGTGCCATTCCAACGAAGCAATCAGCCCTCGAGCCGGTAGTTTTCACCGCTACATCCGGGACTGCCTCCTATTGGCTAGCCACTGAGAAGGGTGCCTTGACCTACCGACCACTCAGCGTCCTCAGGGAGTGGCACACCTCCCACCCGGCCTTCCTATTGGTCTGCATACCATCGAGGGGAGGTGGGAGGGAGAGTGGACACGGCCCTACACACACACACACACACACACACACACACACACACACTTGAACCTCCCACCATCGATACAAACCCTTAAATCGTGTTCTCATTCAGGGTTCATGACGGCTAGAACCCTTAACAGACCCTGGACGTCATATTGTATGGGCTAGGCAACAGGACCGCCATCTTGGAGAGTCTTAATAATTATGTCCTAGATCAGGGATGACGTCAGCTAGGTCCTCACCCTGACCCTGATATAATGTTTACGTCTTTTTCCCGCCATAATGGGGAATTCGCCCATGAGGTGTGTGTGTCTAATGTCAATATGTCAATGTAATGTAATATTCTGTAGTAGTGGTTTTATGTCTACGTTCTATGAGAATCATGTAAGTCGGTAAGAAGTCGTGTACGTTTTTTGAGTTCATGTACGTTTTTGAGGAATTTATGTGCGTTTATGCATTCATACATTCTTTACATTATACATCAATACACCATACTGTATTACATTTGATACACACACACACACACACACACACACACACACACACACACACACACACACACACACACATACTGTACGTACGTGAGTGAGGGACCTGATACGTACAGTACATACAACGTACAGTATATGGTCCGTGTTTGAGTATACACAGAGGACTCGTGCCCGGGCGTGGATAATGACGATTACGATGTTTACACGGCTGTCTGCTAATGTGTGTGTGTGTGTGTGTGTGTGTGTAAAGTCGTGTACGCACCTCTCAGTATGTGAGTATATTTATATTCATATACCGTAAGTGCATTATTGTATGGCGTGTGTGTGTTGGTTACTGGTGCATGTTTGGGTCAACACAGAGCCATTGTTGGTCATATGTGTATGTGTGTGTGTGTGTATTTTGGTATTGAATGTATATATGTTTGTACGTAGCTGTATGTCTGTATGTATGTGTATACGTTAGAGAGTGTTCAGTTAGCTAGGTGTATGTATATGTATGTTGTATCAGTTATGTAGGTCCATATGTATGTTCAGTATATTCTATGTATGTGGTGATACTATTACTTTGTAGTATTATTATTATATTGTCCAACACCTGGCAAACTACCGCGCCACCCAAACTACCGTCAGGGTCTGGCGGCTCACCTGGCAATCTTACCAGTCTGTCCATTTATAGAGCAGAGAGCACCCGTCAGCCCCGTGCTCTTGCCTCTGTACTGATACTCCTACAGTAAACTCCAGTGAATTAATCGTCTTAATATTCGTCAACTCCTGCCATGGCGCAATGAGTAGGATATTAGCGAAAGGAGAAGAAGAGTTAAGGAAGATTGACCTTGTTAACCCCTACCCCTCACCGTGACCCCGCACAACATCGCTGTCATGGGGGCCAAGGTGGACTTACGAGGAGCTAAGCCGAAGGTCGAGACACCACAGCTAGCCCGGTACCTGTACTGTGCCCCGTCGACACTAATGGAGGCCCACCAGCTGCATTAGTAAACATTGTCAGGGCTTGAATGCTTATATTTAAATGCCTAGTTAATTTCCTTCCTCACCATCACATAATTCTTTAACCATCTTCAAGTTTAATCAGAAAAAAAACAATCCTGTCTTGGTAACACGAACAAACTAATAAATTTTACAAGACTTGAAAGTTTTCCCCAATGCCACATAGTTTCTCCTAGTTCCAATAATACTTTTCTTTATTGGTCATTCAAATGGTCTTTCTCAACCCTGACAATAGAGACGAAATTCCCAAAAAGGAGAGAGAGTGTGTGTGTGTGTGTGGTAAGGAGTGTGGTGGTGGTAGCAGCACTGAGCAGGTCACTGACGAGAGTTGTAAACACAGGAGAGATGATCAAAGAGAGAGTTGCATCAAGGGGGGGAAACTAACTAGGCTTTGCATCTCAACACCTGAGGCGGACGTGAGGTGGGGCTAGTGTCTCGGGTTATTAATCAAATACTATATCTCTGTGTACTCTGGTGAGATCGTAAGTGTGTGTATACAGATGATAGATTATCGTCCATGGAATAAATATTATCGTTTTGTTTACTTAAGTACGGTACTTACCTGTCGTCGCTGGTAGTAAATATTATCGTTTTGTTTACTTAAGTACGGTACTTACTTGTCGTCGCTGGTAGTAAATATTATCGTTTTCTTTGTTAGGGAGGATAAGTTACGTGAGGTTTGTGTATCATTAAACACTACACAAAGGGAGAAGTAAAACCAGGAAAGATAGAACTGGATAGATAGCACTGGTAGGTCATAGGGCAGAGGCGTATACGGTAGCGGGATCACGTCCAAGTGAGGCTGTGGTGTGTGTCGACCACTACGTCACACACTGTTGTACCTGGTAGGATATATGGTGTGTCGACCACTACGTCACACCTGATCATACCTGTAGTTAGTGCCGCTGGTGATGATGGCACTACCTGAATGGGATCACACTGGCACTATCTGAGTAGGGTCACACTGGCACTACCTGAGTAGGGTCACACTGGCACTATCTGAGTAGGGTCACACTGGCACTACCTGAGTAGGGTCACACTGGCACTATCTGATGGGGTCAAGTAATTCCTATGTCTCCCAACTTTTCGGGTTTTTTTCTAGTTTTATTCTCATTTATCTCCATTTTTTTCACATTTTCTTTCTTCATTCATTCATTCATTCATTCATTTATTTATTTGTTATTCATACTTTTATCACTTGTTTATATCACATACCAGCTTTATGCAACAAGGACATATGTAACTTAAACCAACACCAAACAATATTGGACCATAAATATATGGGATATAAAGGTTCTATAAAACACTATATATCTGAGCTAAGGTTTATAGAACTCCACTTATGAGAACTTAGTTAGCCACAGGTAATTAGTTGTATATATAGATTACATTAAAGGAGCTTCGATCACCTGAAGAATACCCCCCCCCCTCCCCTTCCCAGCTTATGTCAGTTGGGTTGGGTTAGGTGAGGATGGGTTAGGTTAGGTTAGGTTAGGTTAGGTTAGGTTAGGTTAGGTTAGGTTAGGTTGTTAAGTTAAGTAGGTTAGCTGAAGTTGGGTCATCGCTACGATATTTAATCATCAGGTGAAGTAAACGAGGTGGGGAAGGTGGAACAAGGGAGAAGGGGAACAAGGGGAACAAGGGAGGGAAGGGGGGACAAGGGAGAGAGGGGGTCCTAATTTACAGGTGATCTGAAAGAAACACCTGTAGACTTTCACTATATATTAACCTGTAGTGAACAGCTCTGGTCAGTTCGTGATTACAGGTCTCCTTCACCTGGGCACTTTCTAATTAGGGCTGGGTTTGTCAGGTTGTAAGGGGGGTGGACGATGCAGGAACGAAAAATGTGCGTGCGTGTGTGTGTTCCCCAGTAAGGTATAATTTGAATAATACAACGTTCATGAGATGATGGTCGGTTTTAGACACACACACACACACCACCTGACCAAACAACTGGTATATGACCCTCCTCGCCCTTCCCACCCACACCTACTAAGAGCATAACCCTCCTCCGCCCTCCCTCCTCCTCCTTCCTTCCTCCTTCCTTCCTTTCCTCCCTCCTCCTCCCTCCTCCCTCCCTCCCTCCTCCTTCCTTCCCTCTACCTCCTCCCTCCCTCCCTCCTTCCTTTTCTTCCCTCCCTCCTCCTCCTCCTCCCTCCTTCCTTCCTTCCCTCCTCCTCCTCCTCCCTCCCTCCCTCCTCCTCCCTCCTTCCTTCCTTCCTTCCTTCCTTCCTTCCTTCTTCCTCCCCTCCTCCCCTCCTCCCTCCCTCCCTCCCTCCCTCCTCCTCCCTCCCTCCCCTTATTTTTCCTCCTTCCTTTCTTTCCTTCCTCCTTCCTCCTCCTCTCCTCAAATTTCTCCCTACCTTCACCTTTCCTCCCTCTTCCTCCCCTCTCCTCCCTTCCTCTCCCTCCTCCCCCCCTCAAAGAGCCACATTAAACTCTATACTCAGTGATATATCGTCTCACAACTCAGATATAATGACTTTGATAGTATATTCTCCCCTACCCCCCTCCCTTCCCTCCCCTCCCCCGTGTGTGTGGTAAATCCATGCGGGTGCCGCCTCATGGGGAAAGTTGATGCAGCTACTCTGGGG